>NC_028451.1:13566725-13869026 GCF_000263155.2 Setaria italica
GGGGGGGGGGGGGGTGTTGGCGCTGCAGCAAGATCAGCCGAGTGCATCAAAGGCATCGAGATGTTGCCCAATAGCACCATCAATTTGTCTGCACGTTTCATGTGACCACAACCATCTGAGCCGCCATCCACCTTGTCAGTCTGATGCTTCTGCTGTATGGCCTTCTCTCCCTCTCCAGTCACGCTGGAGGTAGAAAGTGCAGGCTGCAGCAGCAGGTACTCCTCATACCCTTACTCCTAGCTTTGCCTCGCCGCAACCCAATGCCCAATGCAAATAGTGCGCAAGATGGCAAGAGCATTTTGGTGGTCAAGTTAGAGATACTAGTTCTTGTATCCAAGCAATATAAATATATAATATAGCTCAATTGATGTTTCTTTTATTATGAATCACTTTGCATTGCATCAAAGTCAGATACTAGTTCTCGTATCCATACAAATGCAATATAGATCAGCACCCCCCCCCCCCCACCCCCCCACCCAAAACCCCTTTGACTTAATTCCTGGGGCCCCCCCTGGGACCCTATATTGGAAAATTTGGTTTTGAAAAAAAACACTTTCTAAGTTTTTTTTTTTACTGAAAATGAAACCAATATCCAACATGGAAGAGTCATAAACTCAGTTTATTTTATTTCATTGTTTTTAACTAATGATGGCTCAGGCCCTAGTGGCTATTTTGGATCAAAAAATCAACCAACGCACAACACTGTTCACAAAAAAGGGTAACCTTGTTGGCAATGGCCAAGGTGAGCTCCCTGAACTCACTCATGCGCATACACACACACACACATGAGCTGGAGGTAGGAGATGGAGATAGTTGAGAACAGAGAACACTTTGTTGCTGCTGAACTAATCAGAGCTGCAGCTGCTCTTCCTTCTTTATAGAACCAAAAGTCAATGTAGAGTACACAAAGACATGAGTGTATCTACCAACTATTCTACCTACTCTTAGTACTACATAAGTGACAGGGCATACTGCCCTTATACTAATAGCACTGCTGCTGTGTACAGCACTCAGTAGCTGACTACAGGGCATGGCCCAAAATCATGGAGTTCTAACTGCTCCATTGACTCTAGCAAAAGGAAGAGAGAAGCAAGTGCAGAGCAATCTACCAACAAACCTGCTGGCCTCCATGTTCTGTTATGTTGATTTTTTTTTGGGTGCAAAAACTTGCAGGCATGGTACATATTCACTATATTGCAGCTTGAAATCAATATAAATTCTTATATCTTCAGTGCAAAAATCGATATACGTAATATGTTGCATGTACTGGCTATAAACTGGTTAGCTTTGATAGGAGCACCAGGGTCCCTTTTTTCTAGCTTCACACGTGGCACTCGGCATATCCATAGTTATGAAACTTTACAGTGTACACACCACAATAGAAAACAGAAAAACAACTTGACAAGTTAGATAATTATTGGATAGAAAATAAGCTTCTTCCGTAAGAGATCAAGCTAAATTTGGATGGAGTTTACTCAGAATTTAAATGTTTGCCTGCAGAAACAAAATACCAGGGAATACAAACCTTCAGTGAGGGTATCACCATTATAAGTCTCCAGCTGAATAACGAGAAAAATATGCATTAAATCAAAGTGATTAAGAAACACATACACAAGGCAATGAAAGCATGCAAAAGGCTAACAGCACATCTATATCCTAGGCAATAAAACAGGTGCTGGATGTTCAAGCATCTTGTTATAAATCCAAATACAATCTCATCTTTAATTCTTCATGCACTGCTAAAGGACATAGACTATCCAGAAATTTGACCAAAAAATTTCTCATCTGGAAATAACATAACAATGAACAAATCATGTTAAAATGAGAATGTTTACACTTTGCAGGACCCATTTGTTCAATTGTTGCCTTCAAATTATATCCTCTTTTTTTATGTTTCATAAATCACCTAGGTGTATCACTTAAACATTTGGATTCAGTTGTTGAGCAGAAACATAAAACTAGTTTAAGATTATATTTTCCAGTGGAAGACTTAGAATGTAAAAAGAAAACACATAATAAAGAAGTGCCAGTAACTATCAGAGATAAAACAATGTTGCCACACCATCTCTCAGTTTGAAAGGACAGGTGGCAAGTCAGACCCATTTCTTTTTGTTACCTCACAATAACGCATTCAACTGAATATTTAACCTAAAATTATGTACCGAAGAGTCCATGCACCAAAGTGTTATCGAGTTACCTGATCAAGTCGACGACCAAATTTTGCTTTGTCAACAACAATTAGTGACAGACCATTGCCACATCCGACACTGGAGGAAGTGTTCTCAACTTAATATATATATGTGTGTGTGTGTGTGTGTGTGTGTGTGTGTGTGTGTGTGTGTAGTGCAACATTAACTGGGAATGCAAACAGCAACACATATTCATAAGTATAATTACCATCTAATGGGCATTCCTTGAAGACTGTCAACCTTTTTGGGATTCGAAGATGACCTACGTTACAAGCATATGGCACAACAATGGTTAGTGAAACAAGTCAAAGCTTTTGTATTATTAACATAATCTAACACTACAAGATTAGACATACTTCGGCCCATTAGGCCCATAACCAAGTTGTCCATTTAGGCCGATACCCCAGCTTATGCAGGTATCATCTGTACCAACAATGTGGTGCATGTCACCAGAAGCCATGCAGCGAATGTTCCAACCACTGAAGCAAACAAATCACCAGCTAGAAACTTAAGCATATAACTCAGGATAACACTATTTCATCAGGAAGATTACTGTGATAAATAACTAAATAATAACAGCCTCTCAGAAAACAACAAAAACAATTAAGTATGAAGATCATTGTCATGACAAGTGTGCAAGGGACCTCAAATCCGGAACAGACTTAGGATGAATGCTATAATCATCTGTATCCATCGACTTTCCCCACGTGTACAGTTCACCACCTAGCAACCAAATCAAATGGCCACAAATTAAATATGATTCATCGCAAAGAAAAAGAGCTAGAGGTGAGTGAGCCTACGACCAAGGTGTTGCAATGCAATCAGGAGGTCCCTAGTTATCAGAGTTCAAACTATGCTTATAATACTTTTCATGAGCAATGAATAGCAGTAGTATGTGAAATCCTTTTTTTAATTAAATTAACATTAAATCCAACATTGACTCCCTCCGGTTTTAAAACATTAGACCTCGTGGTGCCATTGCTACCTAAAATAAAGCACAAGCAGAAACATTATAACTGAATAAAAAGCATATATGTATTACAAAGTTCAGAAAATTATTCACTATATGAAGTGATAAAGCATAAAAGTCATTTGACTACAAACAGGACAGTTAACTCAAAGCTCACAGTGTCATCAGATTCAATAAGCTTGAAATAAATAGCTTAATTGAAAGATGACAGACAAATTGAGACTGAGAAAAGCAGTTTTTCTGCACTTCTAAAGAAATGGAATCAATGGTCAGTTTGCGGTCGTTGTAATGTGTTTCTTTTGAAGCTTCTGTCAGAAAAGCAAATAAGTTAGCAGCATATTTGGTAACAGATACTGTTTAACAAGGTTATATCTCTCTATTTTTTCTCAAGTGGACTTTTGTATTTAGTAACTGAAACTATATCTCTTTGGTGTCTGGTAAGCACAGTATCTGCACTCGGCAACATGGTTTAGAAGCAGCAAATTAAACAAAAGAAGTTCCATCATATGTCATCAGCAAGATCCATCACAATGACAAACAGACCTTAACACGTCAATCATGACTAGACCCTCTATGTCTATAGCATCAAATATCAATCATCAAAGTAAGAGAAGAGGCTTACAGGTCGTATGACACAAAAAATGTTCACATGTGCGATCTGGACACTGGGTGAAAGCAAGTGTTGAGATTTAGGAAATAACCAACTATTTCAATAGCAGCACTTACCATTTATGATACTTCATCCACGCAAACAACCAAGATACCAAACTAACATTTTATCTTAAAGTCCAAACAGCGCAAACTAAATGAACATAAGAATTGTCTGCATCAGAGCTAGCTGCAACATACCAGATGTGCATGCTGAACTTGCAGAACCAGCAGAGACAATAGCATTAGGACGCAAAACCATGTGTTTTTCAAAGAATAATAATTGGCGAGGTTTCCATTCATCATTCTGTGCCCCATGACCCAACCTAAGTAACAAACAATAATCTATATGAATAACCTGGGGATTGGACTATAACATGGTTTCAGTGGGTGCCAACAATATTGTACCTTCCAGATCCACCAAAACCCCATCTGCCAAACAAAAAAACACAGCAAGAAAAAAATAGAAAATATTAAAACTTGAACTTATGAAGGCTTTATACAGCACATATTGAGGCACTCATGCCAATAACTATTTCAGTTTAGAAATTGTGCAAAGTAATTGGTGAATAAGACACATACGTGTAAACAAAGCCTTTGTTGTCAATTGCAACTGCAATGTACAAGAAACAGTGTTGACATCAGTATTAATCATGGCGGCTCAAAAGAAAGAAAGAAAGAAAGAAGAAAAGAAACCTGTATGATTAGTTCCGCATGCAACTTTGACCACAGTATTTTTAAATGACGCATCTATTGCTCTTGGCTTGGGATAGTGTGTCAGCTTCACCAACAGAATAAATCAAATCATAGTGAATGGATAATAAATTAAGAAAACAGCATCAAATAATAGCAAGCAACCTGAATGTCTGCATCTTGCCCCAGTTGGCCATATTGGTTAAGACCTGCTGTACTGAATAGCATAGAAGAACAAAAAATTTGCCTAAAAATCTGAACAATAACACTCACTAACTAAAGAGAAAGAAGAATTAATCAAAAATGGTTGAAGATTTCTAGTTTTGTATTTTCAGCAAGACATACAGTATAGAAGAGTCTTTCACTGATGACAACCAGACCGTAAAATCAGCTCCACAGACAGAATCTGTTGCTCCAACAACCGCACAGGGCAAAGGAGATGACTCAATTTCTGCAGCAAATGTGATTATGTGAACCATGGAAAAAAACAGTAGCATTTAAGTTTAAGATCCAAAAATGGGGAGGGGAATATCCCCAAGGTTCACAAAGCTAAACAATGGTCTTGGACCATGATAAGATCATCATGCTGAAAGACATAGCACAACTTGAATTTAACAATTATCCCACAAACCAGTTAAAAATGTAAACTGGAAAGATAAATCATGTCACTCCCAACATGTATTCCAATATAATTTTTGAGTTCACATGAGACACTCCATCAAAATACTAGTCGCTCATATCCATGAATTGTTTAAAATTAAAACATGGAATGACTCTTATACACAAGAATAGTGTTTTTTTCCACACAATAGTAAGTGAAAGGCACCAACCTTTTTCTATCAAGCCTAACCCTAACTGTCCATGCCCATTGTGGCCGAAAGAGAACGACTTGTTGTCATCAGTTACAACCACCGTATGGTTCCTTCCAACACTTGCTTTAATGATTTTGAGTCTGCAGGTTTAACAAGTATCTGTTAACATCTTGTGGCACATAAATACTATATTAAGTATTAACACTTTTAAACCAATCGTGTTAACAAGCTCATTAGATTAGCAACACTATACATCGTTATTAATAAGTAAAGTGAAGGCAAATAATTTGCTGTTGAAGGCAGATATCTTACTTTGAAAGTTCGGAAACAACAGTGGGCAGGGCACGCAGAAGAGTGTCCCCATGCCCTAGCTGCCCCTTCTGCTTGAAAGTAACATGTTAAGTAATAAACGAAACAGGTGTAGCTCACGTTTCAGATTTATACCTCATTGTGACCCCATGTGTAACAACGGCCATTACCATCCAAAGCAGCACAGTGGCAGGCAGCTGGAAAAATGTTAAAACAAGTAATAAGCAAAGACTGAAAAAGTCTATCAAATCGCTGTGGAATTGAAATTTGGATGACAGAAAGAAAATACACAACATGGTAAAGTAATCTTCAATATATGACTATGTTACTTTAAAAGCAGCAACCTTATGTCACGATTCATAAGAGTACCTCAGTTCGCCAATCAAAAGGAGAGTTGACTTTGTGAATAACAGGAACTGTAATTAGGAGGTTTCCATCTTAATAAGCAATCTCCAGACCACACAGTTACAACTACCTCCCTCCCCCCACATGGAGATTGGAGGGGATTAATTCCCCTACAAGTCTGTTGGGAAACTAATCCCACCCAATCCAGGATAAATACAGCACAGCCTTAGTAAGGAGTCATCTGAGTTGGCAAGTCAAATCAGCTCTGCTGCACCTGTGAAGGCTTCCATCCCCTGCAGCCAAGTCAAAATACTCCTGAACTCCATGCAGCTCTGCTCCATCCCCCAACCTGCAACGATGTTTAGCGCTTCCATCACCTCAACTATTGTTTTTGGTCCATGTAGATCAGCCCAATTGTATTAGTTTCACCCCTCCCCCTCACCCCATCCAAGGGCGGAGCTTAGTTGAGACCGAAGAGGGCCATGGCCACCCCTTCTCCAACCGAATCTCCATTGAATGAACATTTTGCTACTGCTCACAGGTGTTTAGTGCTTAATTTCATAGGTTGGTGCCTCCTGATTTGTTTGTCAAGCTCCGCCTCTGACCCCATGTGTGCCTTGGTTTTGGAGCCAAGTAACCCAGCCCACACCCCACACCCACGCACTTAATGAGCAGTGCATGCTCGTCAAGGGAAATACAGTAACAAGTCAGTGCCGTCAGTTCTTGAATTCCCATACACCCCTGCTAGTCTTAATCAAATCCATTTTACAGCTATCTCAGTTACAACTTTTGATGAATTAATTACACAAGGCAAAGGTGGAGGCATGGAGGAATTTTCAGTTCCTAGTTGCTTTTGAAATTTCTTCTAACTAATCTTCTCGCAGAAGGTAATACTCTACTAACGTATTATTTTTCAACTTCCAGGCAGTTGCCCATACCACCTCATTCTTCAGGTAACTCCCTAGAACTTTTCACCATTTTCCGCATATGATTGATAATTGTAAACTCATTAAAGGTTTATATATAATAGTAAGTATAATCAAATTACTAGGTTCACTGTATTTTTCTATTCAAAATATGTGTAGATTACAAAATGAAAACTAACAAGTTCTCTCGCATGTGCCACTATGTTTTTGACCGCCATTTCCTGAATAGACTTGCTAAAACCAAACAGGCCAACAACATTCCAACGGTAACTCGTCCAATGATCCAACACGGAAAGCATCCACGCAATCGAACTAGGGCCACATACATCTCGAGCAGCTTCATTTAATTGCATCTCTGATCATCCACTAATTTAAACATTTATAAGCATCAGTCGGTTCCAACACCTCCCAACCCGCCATAAATTAACATCATCACAAAGCAGGCAACGAGGACGGCAGCACTCACTGCAGCCAGAGGCGACGAACCGGATGTCGACGCCCACGAGTGGCCTCAACCGCGTCGGCGACACAAGGTTACCTTGTGTCCCGTGCTCTCGTCCCTTAGTGTTGAAGCTCGTCCTGCCGCAGTATAGCAGCTCCCAGACGGAGCCGCTGCCCTTCGCCTCCGCCTCCGCCTCCGCCTTCTCGTCGACCTCGGCGGCGGCGGCCGCAGCGTCCTTCTCGGGCTCCCTGACCGACATTATCGCAGATGGCGGCGGCGGAGGATTCTGATCGGAAAACCTAGATTTGATAAAAGCGACAGGAAACTTTTGGGCTTTTTGCGAGCAGGTGGGCGCAGCGTGGAGCCGGAGCCGGCTAGACACGAAGACGGGAGACGTGTGGTTAGAGCAACTTATCATATTCTGATAAGACGGACCCATTTTCTTAATGACAGCATGGCCCCACATCCAATTGGCCTTATCTGCTCCAAAACCCAGATCGGCTTATCCAGACCGTCGGCTGCATCGAGATGCGTGCCGCTCCTTCCCTCGTATTCTTCACGTATTCTTTTTTGGATGGCCATATTTCCGCCCTTCTCTCTCCGCCTATCTGACCCTCCGCTCTCTCTCCTCGCATTGTGACACTCATATCAGGCACCCTCGATCATTGACGTAATAACATATGAGTCAGAGTGTCAAATCTTGAAAGGCTTGCGAATTCCGGGTCAATTTTCAAAATTTCTTGTCCCCTCATCTGGCGGGTACGTCTTTAGGGGGTGTTTGGATACCCACTACTAAATTTTAGCACATGTTACATCGGATATTTGGATACTAATTAGGAGTATTAAATATAGTCTAATTACAAAACTAATTGTACAGATGGAGTCTAATTCGCAAGACGAATCTATTAAACCTAATTAGTTCATGATTTGACAATATGGTGCTACAGTAACCATTTGCTAACGATGGATTAATTAACCTTAATAGATTCATCTCACGAATTAGACTCCATCTGTGCAATTAGTTTTGTAATTAGCTCATGTTTAGTCCTCCTAATTAGCACCCGAACATCTGATGTGACCCTACTAAAGTTTAGCACCTCGTATCCAAACACCCCATTAGTCCTCTCGCCACACTCGCGCCCTCTACTCACCGCGCCTACACCTCTCTCCATCCTTCTCTATCTCCAAATCTCTCTATCTCTCTCTTTGCATGCTTCTCGCCGACACTCTCTCGCCCCGTCGTGCCCGCCTCTCTCTCTCTCCGCCACCGCCGCTTTTTGTCTCTCCACCCACCGCACCCCTACCGTGCTATTGGGGATCTGAACCAAGGATAGAATTGTCACCCTCACACGCTGTTTCTAGAGTCAGATCACCAGAGGATAATTGAATTGACTATCACCCTCGCCAATGACTAACACATTCCCTCACTAAACACCCTAATCGGGTGAACTGCGAGGCTGCGGAGTGATCAAATTGATATGCTTGCAGGTGTTCGCATCGATGAGAATGAAGCGAAGGTGATCGGCAATCGGAGAAAGAAGGAGCGGGGGTAGAGACACCTCCACACGGAAGAATCCAAGACTCATTCGGGGTTGCCCAAGCTAAGGTGCGGAAGAAGTGGGACACCTTGCGAACGCAGTTGACATGAACTGCGTGACCCAGTTGGAGTGTTCAAGTCGAATTAGGACTCTTTTTTACCATTATCATGTACAGCATATTTCAGGAATGTAGTGGTTGAGTGAGGGTAAATTTGGTATGTAAATGTTGGTTGGCCTCCCTATGGAGGCACCCCTACCGTACAAGGGTTCACATTTTTTGAGAAAGATAAGTCTATTGAAAGTGTTGTTTTCCCAACTGTGTGTGTATTCCTTTGGTGTTTGGTGAGGAGCTTGATCTGAACCAACACTTTGGCGCCCACCATGGGGCTCGAGATTTGATTCACAATGCTGGTTACCAAGAAGAGAAAGACGGAAAACTCAAGTAAATCAGTTCCAAGCAGAGAGGTGGATCCTAGGGATCCGACTGCAGGTACAAACTAGGAGACATGAAAGGATCTAGGACGTCGACTAGAGGGGGGTGAATAGTCGAACGTGAAAATTTTTACACAGCCTCAAACAATTTTATGAGAAACTTCTGAAATTTTTGGAGATTGTTCCAGAAACTCTGCAACTTGCGGAATTTCCGGAGAAATCTACTGATTCTCCGAAGATTGACGTGAATGCACTACAACCCTATGAAAAGCTTGACCAAAAGTAAATTGCCGAAAATAGGTTAAGCAGCAGGGCATACTAAGCTTTAGGAACATGATAGAAGAGCTAGCAACCTTCTAGAAAATTAGATCGAGCACAAATCCTAGAAATATGTTCTATGCTTGAATAAGAATGAAATGAAGAACAACAAGTACAAGAGACACAACGATTTGTTTACCGGAGTTCAGCTCCATACTTGAAGTCTACGTCTCCATTGTGAAACCCACAAAGGGTGGGTTTTTCGCACCGAAGCCACTTTCCTCACTCTAGCGACCATAAAGATCAAGCTAGAGTCACTTACTCAATCATCGGGGTAATACAAACTTCCGATAGGCAACCACAACCTTGGATATTCCACGGGCAACGCCTAGCCAGTTAAGAGCTTGAAGCTCCAAGAGCAACAAACACGAAATCACTAGCTTGACGAAGAACAAGGTAGAGATGGGAAATCAGCTCAGTAGCACTCTCCTTTGAATCCCTCCTTAAATCCCTCACCAAATCTTCACCTAGAACTTAGGAGGGGAGTAAAGAGAGGCTTTGAATGTTTCTGAGTAGCTTAGCATGAAGTTAGGTCCATAGAGCTACTGTGGGAGGGGGTGAGGGGGTATTTATACCTGTTCACAAAACCTAGCCCTTGGAAAGATAAGTTTCGGAGATTTCGGTAACTTTCTCCAGAAATTCCAAAACCTTCGGACACTCCCCAGCTTTATGCGGAAGTTTTTGGAACTCTCAACTCAACACCCTTTTAAGTATAACTCAAGTGTAGTGCAGATGCAAGGTGTCTCTCATAGGTTGGTTATGTCATCTTGAGCACCTTTTTCAACGTAAAGACCACAGATTACGTATCCCTCTTAATAGTGCGGCATTCCTAAACTCAAATTCAAACCAAAAATAAATTTAGCCTCCAAGGTATGCCTCATACACCATTCATTTTCTTTTAGAGGGTGATCCACAAGTGCTACATGTCAACCAATCTTTTTATACCTGCTCATGCACTTGAAAGTTTATTAGATACTTAAGATTGTATCATTAACTCACCAAAACCCACTAAGGGGGCCAAGATACTCTTCAATCTCCCCCTTTTTGGTGATTGATGATAATATGATTAAGTTTTACGAAAAATAGAATAATGTATCTTAGTATAAATTTAGACCATGTGCAACTCACCCTTGATGTGCGCCATGAAAATTAAATTCCAAATTGTCGGATTTTGTGACCAGCAGTCCACCAAGAAGGGTGCCCAGGTGGTAGATTTGTAGGCGGGGGAGATCGTGAGACCAATAACTCGAATGGTAACATAGAGGCACAAGGTTTAAATATGTTCGGGCCACCAAGGAGGTGTAACACCTTACGTCCTGTGTTCTGGTTGATTATATTACTGGTATGATCTGTTTGGATGTGTTAAGGTGCCCTCAGGGGGTGTCCCTAGCCGCTTTATATAGGCTGATGACCTAGGGTTACAAGTCGGATAGGATGACCTAGGGTTACAAGTCAGCTAGGTGGTGTGCCAAGTGAAACTTTTTAAATATATAAGACTTATTTATGTTTCACTATGTTAGTGTGATCTTAGAATTTATATGCTTGTGTGATACTCATGACTTATTTTCCACTTTATTAATGTGATATATCTTGTCATATGCATCATGTTGATATTAGTGTCACACTTTGCACCCCACGAATGCAAGAATATAGGGGGAGTTCTCAATAATATGTGCAAATGGCATTTGAGGCCATTCTTTGTCGGCCATACATCCTCGGGCCCACGAGGAGCCCTGTACGGACTCACACAAAGGACGTACTCGGTCACGTATCAGGACATGAAGACTACTACACAGGGAACGTAGACTACATGGACTCCTGAAGAACTAATCGGAAGGTAGTAGGACTACTCTCCCGAGTTAGAGTAGGACTCTCTAGTCGCATCCGACTAGTACTCTTGTACAAAAGACTACCCTGTAACCTTGCTTCCTCGATATATAAGGCCGGGCAAGGACCCCCTCAAAACAGGTTCAATCGAATACAAGCATACAACACACAAGACGTAGGGTATTACGCTATCTAGCGGCCCGAACATGTCTAAATCGTGTTCCTGCATCACCATCGACTCCTTGATTTCGGCGACAACCACCAACCAAAACACTATCTCGGGTACTCCCCTAATAAGTTGCCGGGTTAAAACACAGGCAGCTAGCGTGCTAGGTAGGGGGAGTCACCAAAATTCTCCGCGCAAGATCGATGGCTCCAGTCATCATCAAGCCTGCGTTCGTGCTCGGATACAACTCCAAGCCGATTCCCGCTCGGACTCCGAAATGTGGTCACGGTTCATCAGAAAGCTCTATCCAAAGTCCAATCCGGACTAGAACCAATTGAGGACCATGACTACGACTCAGACTCTCTTGAAAAACTCCCCTTATCAGGTCCGCAGCAGGACCTGGTAATCACATCAACACTACAAGGTAGATTCGTCTACTGGCCGGGCATGAAGCCATCCTTACTTGTCCAGGATAATGAGTCACGCCTCGTCGCACACTTGGACATCCTCCCATACCAACAGGGTACTCCACTCTCACCAATCTGCGAACAAGATGGCTCCATGGAGGTCATAACATCCAGCTCTAGAAGCTACTCTCCGGATAGAGAACTCTTGTTGTTTTGCCAGCTGATGGAACAGGAACCAGCGATCAACACCAACATTAGAGAACTCCTCGTCGGGAACGCCAAGTTGAAGAAGTCTCCCAAGATAAATTATCAGTTGACGCCCCGGAGGGTGAAACTAGCAGCCAGAGAACTCAAAGAAGAGCAAGAAACACTCAGAGAGCGGAACGTCATCGACTTTTAGCTGCAAGACATCATGAACCTTGACAAATCATTGGAAGCAGTACAAACACGAGAACACAACATGCCACTTGCCACTATTGCCTCTATCGACCTTATCGCCCATTCAATGCCTCCGGACAAATACAGTGATCTCCTGTCATACTTGGCAGAACACGCATACAAACTTGTCGACAAGGAAACACCAATCCCATCCGTGCTTCGCAACCCAAGTCAGCATGGCAGCAGCAGAGACCATGCAAGACACTCAAACCAACCACATGAAGAACCAAGACAACATGGGGGCGCACTCGAAGGCCCAAGGCAAAGCAGAGACACACGTGAAGCTCCAAGACGAAACAGAGATGCAGCCGAAGGTAGTCGTACAGCCTCCGCTGAAGGCCCACGTCATGACAAAGCTAATCCAGAACCCTCGCACATTAGCGATCTTAGGGAAAGACTAAACCACAATCGTGATGCTCGAGATATAATCAACAATCCCCGTCGTGAACATGAAGCTGATGGTGATGACAATGACCACTTCCCCACTTTCACAAGACGAATCATGAAGACTACTCTACCAGAGAAACTCAAACCAATGGACATCACTAAGTATGATGGCAAACAAGACCCAGTTTAGTGGCTCCGCTGCTACTCACTAGCAGTCCAAGCTGCAAGCGAAAGTGATGATACAAAGGTCATCCACTTTCCCGTATGCATGGAACCCACGCCACTAACCTGGCTCAAATCTTTCAAGCCTAACTCCATCGACTCATGGTTCGATCTAAAGAAAGCTTTTACAAGCAACTACGCGGGAGCTATGCAGCGCCCTGGCAACAGATCTGACTTGGCTCAGGTTAAGCAACAAAAGAATGAATCTCTACGCAGCTACCTACGCCACTATTCTGACAAAAAGGCTACAATTGTCGACATCTCAGAGGTAGACATGATAGAATACTTTCAAAATGGCCTCTAGGACCAATGCATGTTCCAAGACTTTGGCAGATGCCGTCCAGTGGATGTCAAAGAACTCAAAATTATGGCTCAGACATGGGCAGACGAAGAAGATAAGGAACACGAAAGGTTCGACTCACACCGCAATCGCGGGCATGACAACAACAACCAAGGTAACAACCAAGAACAAGACAGAAACCGCAACGGCAATCACTGAAACAACTACTCGGGCAATCAGAATCGCAAGCGCAAATCAGACAATACCGTTGCAGCAATGTCAAACTCAAGCAAGAAAGGACCAAACAAATGAAATGATAGCCCTTCATTCAACGAACTACTCAAGAAACAATGCCCATGGCAACCACACACCAAGCACACTGCAATAGACTGCTACAGCCTTCGCAGAGTAATGCAAGAGTTGCTAGAACCTCCTGCCAACAACAATAGCAATAACAACAATAAGGACAAAGGTAAAGGCAAGATGGATGAAACTGAAGACGGTGAAGACAAGTTCCAGACAACGTCTAAAACTGTCAACGTCATTTTCGGCGAAATTCGAGGCATTGCCTCCAAGCGATCCAACAAATTAGTACTCAGAGAAATCATGGCTATCGAACCAGCCACCCCCATACCTCTCAAATGATCTGAGGTACCCATTACCTTCAGCTGAAAGGATCAATGGACTAACTTTCCAGAACCAGGGTGTTTCCCCTTGGTACTAGACCCAGTTGTTGCAGGCTCAAGACTAACCAAAGTACTCATCGATGGCGGTAGCGGAATCAACATCATCTTCACCAAGACTCTATGAAAGATGGGCCTCGACATCATCGGGATGCTTACTCCAACGGACTCACCTTTCTACAGAATCGTCCTACGCATGTAGCTATCCCATTAGGACAAATCGTCCTACTAGTCACTTTTAGCACCAAAGAGCATATCGCATAGAATACATCCGGTTCGAGGTGGTCGACTTTGAGACTTCTTATCATGCCATCCTTGGTAGGCTAGTCTTGGCCAAATTCATGGCCATCCCACATTATATGTACCTGTTACTAAAAATGCGAGGACCAAAAGGAGAGCTATCTCTTCGTGGAGACCTGAGATGATCCTATGACTACGACATGGAAGCTTTTGAGATAGCCGTGACTACTCAAATACCTAGCTCCATGCAACAAGTCTTCACTATGTCAAAGAAGCTCACCCCGGCAGAACTCAAAATTCTAGAGATAAGTCAGGAGCCACTAGAGTCAAGCCAACAAATGACAAGGACTTCAAAGCCATTGACCTCGAGACTGGTGACTCATCCAAAATAGCCCTGATCAGAATAGGGCTAGACCCTAAATAGAAAAGCGCACTTGTTAGTTCCCTTCGGGCAAACCAAGGCATTTTCGCATGGAAACCGGCTGACATGCCAGGTGTGCCCAAGAAACTGATTGAGCACTCACTCAATGTCGATCCAAAAAGACAGCAGCTACAAAGATTCGCTTAAGACAGAACAGACGCAATTAAGAAAGAGCTAGCCAAATTACTCGTGGCAGGTTTCATAAAAGAAGTTTTCCACCCTGATTGGCTAGCCAACCCAGTTTTAGTTTGAAAGAAGAACAACAACGAGTGGAGGATGTGTGTTGACTACACAGACCTTAACAAGCATTGTCCCAAAGATCCCTTTGGGCTCCCCAGAATCAACAAAGTAGTCAACTCTACAGCTGGGTGCATACTACTCTATTTCCTCAATTGCTACTCAGGATATCACCAGATAGCACTCAAGGAAGAAGATCAAGCCAAGACCGCGTTCATCACCCCTTTCGGAGCATTCTGCTACAGGACAATGTCCTTTGGGCTGAAGAACGCAGGAGCGACTTATCAACGTGCAATTCAAATGTGCTATGAGAAACAACTACACCGCAACATAGAAGCCTACGTGGACGATGTAGTAATCAAACCAGGAATCCAGACGATCTAATCGTAGACTTAGAAGAAACTTTCACAAGCCTACGAGCGTTCCGATGGAAACTCAATCCTACCAAGTGCGTTTTCGGCGTACCATCGGGGAAACTACTCGGGTTCATCATCAGCCATCGAGACATCGAGCCAAACCCTAAGAAAATCTCCACCATCACGAATATGCAAGCCCCATCCGGCATAAAAGATGTGCAAAAGCTTACATGCTGCATGGCGGCCCTAAATAGATTCATCTCAAGACTTGGAGAACGAGGTCTACCCTTCTTCAAACTACTCAAGCGACAAGATAAGTTTCAATGGACAGAGGAGGCGGATAAAGCTCTGTTACTGCTGAAAGACTTCCTGTCAAGGCCACCGATCCTCACAGCTCCAACACCAAACAAAAACTTGCTCTTGTACATTGCTGCAACCACTCACGTTGTCAGCACAACAATAGTAGTCGAATGGTCTAAACTAGGCCACATCTACAAAGTCCAGAGACCAGTATACTTTGTCAGCTAAGTACTCTCGGACTCCAAGACATGATACCCGCCGCTCTAGAAGCTACTCTACGTCATACTACTCACTTCGCAAAAACTGCGACACTACTTCCAGGAACACAACATATCCGTCATCACTGACTTCTCGCTCGGCGAAATCCTCCACAATCGGGACGCCATGGGTAGAATCTCAAAGTGGGCAATGGAACTCGGAGCATTGTCCGTGGAATTCAAACCCAGAACAACAATTAAGTCCCAAGCTCTAGTCGACTTCATGGCTGAGTGGAGGGAAAATCAATTGCCTACACCGGTAGAATGCCTTGAACACTAGGTCATGTACTTCAATGGATCTCTCAAGCTTGAGGGAGCCAGCGCAGGAGTACTCTTAATATCCCTAAAAGGCGAACAACTCCAGTACGCTCTTCAAATCTTTTGGGAAGCATCAAATAATGAAGCTAAGTACGAAGCACTACTATGCGGTCTTCGCCTAGCAATCTCACTCGGTATCAAAAGATTACTAGTCTACGGTGACTCATTAGTAGTCATCAACCAAGTCAACGACGAGTGCGACCACAACAAGGAAACACATGGACACATACTGCAGGGAAGTCCGCATACTAGAGAACAAGTTCTCAGGCCTCGAATTTCACCATGTGGTCCGCGACAACAACGTTGCTGCCGACATTTTATCCAAAATGAGTTCAACACGCGCGGAAGTCCCAGCAGACATCTTTGTTCATGAACTTCGCAAGCTGTCCATAACAGAACAAGCAACTCCAGCAACCACTAGTAAGGTCTACCAGCACCTGATCGGGAGATCATGATGATTGAGGTAGACTGGAAGACTCCTTTTATCGACTATATTAAAGAGCACAAGCTACCTTCCGACAAGATGCAGGCAGAACAAGTCTCACAACGAGGCAAAAGCTACGTTCTAGTTGGAGATAAACTCTACAGAAGAGGAGCGTCCTCAGGAGTACTCATGATGTGCATCACTCGCAAGGACGGCAAGGACATCTTGGAGGAAATACATAAAGGAATCTACGGGAATCACGCATCCTCAAGAACTAACAGATGCGGAAGAAATAGTCCACAGATGTCAAGGCTGCCAGTTTTTTGCCAAGCAACAACACGTCCCTGCCTACAAACTCATCACAATACCTCCAACGTGGCCTTTCACATGTTGGGGGCTTGACATGATCGGTCGACTCCCAACAGCTCCAGGGGGATTTAATCGAGTTCTCATCGTCATCGATAAGTTCACCAAATGGATTGAGGTAAAACCCATCACTTGTCCCAAGGCTGATAAAGTTCTCAACTTCCTGGATGAAATTGTACATCGCTACGGATTCCCAAACAGAATTATCATAGACCTGGGCTCAAATTTCAACAAACACGAAATCTGGGAGTACTGCGAGAATTGCGGAATCGACGTACGCTACGTCTCCGTCGCTCACCCAAGAGCCAACAGCCAGGTTGAGCGCGCCAACGGCATGTTACTCGAAGCTCTCAAGAAAAGGTTGCACGACATTGGCAACACCAAAGGAGGCAAGTGGCTCAAAGAACTACCAAATATTCTCTGGGGGCTACGTACTCAACCATGCAAGCCTACTAAGCAGTCACCCTACTTCCTCGTCTACGGGTCAGAAGCCATACTCCCTGCTGACATCATGTGGAGGTCCCTTGCGGTCGAGCAATACGATGAAGGGGCAGCAGAGAAAACAAGACGCTTAGACCTTGACAGCTTGGAAGAATCATGCTATGCAACACTCGTACAGTCAGCAAGATAACTTGAAGGGCTACACCATTACCTCGATCGCAACGTTAAAGAACGTTCTTTCAACATTAGCAACATGGTCCTCAAGCACATTCAAGACACAATGAGGGTGCACAAACTCAACTCGCTGTGGGAAGGGCCTTACATCGTGTCCAAAGTCACAGGACCAGGATCATACAGGCTACAAACAACTCTACAGCGAAGAAATCGCAAACTCCTAGAACATTGAGCACCTATGTTGCTACTACCCATAGTCAGCAGACTAAGCAACACTGTACTCAGGCCATCGGCCTCAACCTTTCATTTATGATCAATAAATTTCCTTTCAGCAACTACCAACTACTCGTCTTCACCTACAACTAGCGGCTTGCAAAGGCAAGCCAGCTGCAACTTGAGCTACTCAGCTCTACGAGCCTTTGTGCTCTGACTTCGACTTGTAATAACAAGTCTAGCGGCTTGCAAAGGCAAGCCAGCTGCAACTTGAGCTACTCAGCTCTACGAGCCTCTGCGCTCTGACTTCGACTTGTAATAACAAGTCTAGCGGCTTGCAAAAGCAAGCCAGCTACAACTTGAGCTGCTCATCTCTACGAGCCTCTGCACTCTGGCTTCGACTTGTTTCAACAAGTCTAGCGGCTCACAAAGGCGGGTTAGCTGAAACTCGAGCTATTCAGCTCCATGAGCCTCAGCGCTCTTTTTCCCAACTTATTCCAACAAGTCTATCAATTTGCAAAGGCGAGTCAGCTGCAACTTGAGCTATTCAGCTCCACGAGCCCATGCGCTCTGCCTTCAACTTGTCAACACAAGTCTATATGAGTTCTCTACAGCTCATACAGTGGCTTACAACTGCAATTTGAGCCCCAGCTGCAATATGAGTTCTTCATTTCATTTTGAAAATGCACATATTGAGGGGGACCTTGCCTATATGGTTGGATTCAAAATTATTATTTATTTCTTTTGTGAGCCTTAATTGTGTTGTCATCAATCACAAAAAGGGGGAGATTGAAAGTGCATCTTGGCCCTCTAAGTGGGTTTTGGTGTTGATGACATGCATAATTAAGGAACTAATGATTTTATTGAGAAATTGATAGGCTCAAAGCAAAAGAAATAAGAAGATGCAATAAAGTACCCTGAATTTGTTGAAGAACAATGTTGGAGCTTAAGAGAAGATCGTTTATCATTTTCTAATTTGAAATTTGAGTATAGGAACACCGTATTATAAAGGGGAACGCGGCTTGTTGACTTGAAGATGTCAAAGTGCTCATTTGAGATACTAACCACCTATGAGAGACACCTTAATCACACACATGCACATGTATTTTCTCACAGATTTTGCATTTGTCGGAAGTTTCGATAAATGCAGTAAGTTCCGAGTAACTTTCGATAAAGGTTGCTCAATGGATTTAATTGATCAGGGTTGGAAGTTTCGACCCAGTATCAGAAGTTCCAACAATCACTTAACAGCACAACAACGACTAGTTTTTGGGGCACGGGTGTTTATACCCCCTCAGCCCTGTCTTCTTTTGTTGTTGACCTAACCCGAGACAAACACCTCCAAGAGCATTCAATACTCCTCCCCACTCCCTCCTTGAGCTAAATCTTTAAGAGTTTTGAGCTAGGGCTTGGGTGAGAGAAGGATTTGAGGTGTGTGACTCTACCTTTGAGTGTGAGGTCAACCAAGTTCATCTCAAGAGCACTTGAAGCATCTTCGGTCTTCAATTCGCGTTTGTTACTCTTGAAGCTTGCTTCTAAATAGTTCGGCATCACCCATTTGAGCGCCCTCTTGTTTTGGTGAGCTCGGGAAGTTTGTATTGTCCATCCTCTTGGAGGATTCATAGTAAGTGACTCAATCCTTATTTGTGGCTGATTGAGAGAGGTAAAGGGTTAGTGAGAACCCAGCTCTTTGTGAGCTCCTCAATGGAGACGTAGCTTCCTTTGTCTTGTGTGCTTGTTGTGTTCTTCAAGTTCATGTTGACCCAGAGCTTGATTTGTGCCGATCTAAATTCTTGTGAAGTTTCTATCATAAAGATCACCTGTAGTAGTCTCTATACATCATTGCTGAACATTTGATACAAATAGATTTTGCTGAAACCTGTTTAAATTTGTATTTTCTAGAGTACTTTTTACTCTATCGAAAGGTCTGCCCCTATACTGGAAGTTCCGACTCTATCGGAAGTTCCTGCAAAGTGTCGAAAGTTTCGACGTATTTAATTCCGCTGCGAAGAATTTTCAGGTGTTCAGATTGAGCCTATTCACCCCCCTCTAGGCATCACATGATCCTTTCATGGCCTCCAAGCTTGTTCTTCACGCGTCTTCATGCCTTGCCCCGCACGCCATGGTCGGGTGGGGCCCACTTGTTAGGCCAGCCAGTATTCTGCTCAGTGAGGACCCATGGGTACCCTTATCCCTCAAGCCTCCAAGCAATATGGAGTCGAACATGAGCTTGATGGATGCACAACGAAGCTTGTAATGTACTCGGCTGTAGTTGCACATCATAGTGATAGAGAGGATGCGCAGTGCTAAAAAAACAGAAAAATAGAAACTTTCATAGCGTATGACCAAATGCGCATGCCAAAGCGATTGCCGAGCTCCGGGATGCCAAGCATCCTATAGTTCGAAGGGAAGCACATGGAGAGTGTCGCAAGACTCAGTCCATATGGAGTTGCCCCCGAGCCTTGAAGTGATTAAAGTAATCGGTCCAAGGGTCTAGAAATATTGTAAATCATGGAGTAGTTGTATTATTATTCACAAAAATAAGGCGCCTAGCCCCCGAGCACGAGGACAGGTGGGGCCATGGAGGCACGATGACCTGTTATAAGCGTCTAGCCCCCGAACCTGAGGACTGGCAGGGCCACGGAGGCACACCGACTGGAAATAGGTGCCCAACCCCTGAGCGCAAGGACTGGCGGGGCCACAGAGGCACGCCGACCCGAAATTGGTGCCCAACCCCCTGTTGACGGCTCTTAAGTACCAATTCAAGGCTGTCAACTCTTGCATAAATACTGGAAAGATGAATATCAACCTAGTGGTAGGGGTTTATTACCAATCATTTCCACAAGTGTTGGTGAATATTTGTATGCAGGTAACATATCCTTAGAAAGGAGGATGAAACACACCCAAAGGCAAAGAAACACAACTCCAGCCAAACAAGGAAGAGCACACGAATCCATGGGCCCACATTAGGGGTAAGCTGCCTTAATTTGGCATGTACACCCTACATCAACTTGAGGGCCGACCAGGCAGCGTCCCAAATGAAAGGTAGCGGGAGAGGCAGTGCCTAGGGTTGGTTCGGCCGAACAGGCCCTAGCACCCCTTGAGCTCAACTTCCAGGTGTCGACTCCGGGTGACTTCCTAACAGCAGTTGTGGCCGTTATCCTAGGAGTTACCACCTCAAAGCCTCGGATCCTGCTAGGTGGCACAAGGAGAAGAGTTGGAGGAGAATATTCCCTTGAGATGCTTGGAGCATCTCTATTCTCCCAAGACACCTCTACTCTATAAATAGTAGAGAGGGGCCTCATTTGAGGGCACACCACCACTTGGAGAAACACTACTCAAGCTTAGAGTTAGAGCCTCATTGCAAAGGCAAAGTGTTGCTTAGCAAGTGCTTTGAATAGGTAGAGAGTGAGGGGTAGTTTGGGAGGAGTGCTGGGGTGTTGGTTGTCTCCTCTTAGCTTGTATCTCTACGGATGCTTGCTTCCTTTGGAGTATAGTAAGTTAGTATTCATGGTTCCTTCCTGTAGTGTTATACTTGGTTGTTATATGCATGAGTAGTTTATGGTCCTTGCTATGTTTATGCGCTTGGCTTATATGCTCGTATGTTAGTCATATACCCTAGCTATCATAGTATAGGCTTGTATGCTCTTATGTATGCCTTGAGACCTTGATATAGTATACACTAGTAGTAGTTATATCTAAGTTAGATCAAATCTCTTTACTTCCGGGTTTGTTGCTCTGTATTTATACAGAGTGTTGTATGCTTGCTATGGGGGCTCAGACGTACTTAGACTACAGTAGTAATTAATAGCGTAGATGTGGTGTCTAGGCTAAGGGTTATCCTTCATTTGCCTTAGATCTCATGGATTGCTAGAGGTAGGCCATAGGTGGTGACATCCCTATTGGTCCTTTTTAATCCTCCACATTCAGATATAGCGTAGAGCTATTAGCCAGAGTCGCCTGGCAGACCAGGGATATCCATTGAATACTCTGAGGTGAAAGCTACAACGCTATCCGTGCGCTTGTGGATTTATTCGCTATCGCTAAAATAGCCAACAAGCTTTCTGGCACCGTTGCCAGGGAACGGTTGCTGTATCTTTCTTTATACCTAGTTGTCCTTGTATCTTTTGCTTTTCTTTCCTTCTACCTTTACCCTCCCATCCATGGAGAGGCCATCCTTTCAAAGCCTCTCTGCCCCCAGGGGTGAGTTCTTAGAGCCATCACCCTCTGTGCAACCAATCCTTACATCCGGCTCTGAACTCTACCCTGACATAATCGCTAAGGTTTGGAACCTTTCCTTCTCTGGGTTAGATAGAAAGAGCCCATACCACCATCTGTGTGAGTTTGAGCACCTGTGTTCATGCTTCACCAGTGCAGGCATGACACAAGATATCCTTAAGGTCCTGTTTGGGTCCCTTCATTTTGAAGGAATTGGAATCTATTTAATGGAGTAGGCTAATTTATGTTGGAATGTGGCATTCCACAACTTTCCAAAGTTTAGATATAAGCCTATCTTAAATTCATAGGGTGGGAGATGGAAATTGATTCTATAGATTATGGTTATTAGAATGGAATTCAATTCTTATAGCACGCTCTTAGACTCGCTTCTCTATAGTAGAAGTGCAGCATATAAGTATCTCTCCTATATCACCAACTATAATATACAACTATATTCCACGTACAATTATATTAGCTTAATTAATTTGTGTCTAAATTATGATTATTAGGATGGAATTCAATTCCAATGATCCAAACGGGGCCTAAGTGGAAGTTGTTCCCCTACGCCCTTTTAGGGAAGGCTAAGCCGATGAGGACATCACCATGATGGATATGTACGAACTTTGGCCTTTTCCAAGTTACAAGTCATCACCAACTTGATCTTCACATTCGGTTCGTATTCAGCCGACCACCACTACAAGGTTTTGTCACTAATGCGACTAATTTTTTTTTTTGCAACAGGCGATTTTCATTGCAATACATAGGGGTTATTACGACAATAGTCCATTTTGGTTGCAATAGGGGTGTCATATTGCCACCATTTGTGTAGCATTGCGACAACAAATTAGTCGTTGCAATAGGTATGATATATCGCAACGAATATTTGTTGGTTGTAATTGCGGCGACGTATTGCCACGCTATTTTGTAGTGGTGGCAATTAGTTATCCATATGGCAACGATTATAATACGTTGCGATAAGTACTATCGTGCGTTGCAAAAGAGTCTTAGATATAGCAATGAACTCGGTGTTGTTGCAAAAGATGTCTTGGTTATTACAACGAAAATAGTGTGGTTGCAAAAGGAATCTTGGTTATTGCAACGAAAATATACAATGTTGCAAATGAGTCTTAGATATTGCAATGCTAATATAAATCATTGCAACTAGTATTAGATATAGCAACAAAAATGGTATTGTTGCAAAAGAAATCTTGGTTATAGCAACAAATACTGAAACCGTTGCTATATAGGAGGTGCTATTGCAATAATATATAGTCGTTGCAATATAGGGGAACACATGGTTGCAATAGATGAGTTTGTGGGTGCTGCCAGCTTGGTCATGTTGGTGGCCTTTATTTTGGCCCACACATATGGCAGGCCTTTCTTTCACGAGCTGAGAGGCCTAATCCTAGTCTATGTCGTCCTAGCGGCGCCTCCCCTCCTTCTTCGCACGACTCGTCTCCTCCGCTTCTCCTCGCATGATGCTACCGCGTGACCGCCGCCTGCTGTCATCTTCCCTAGCGCGTGAGTTGCTGAGTGCCAAGGAAGAGTCCCCTTGTTAGTCCTCCATGTTCTCGTCGCCTCCCCTCCTCCTTCGCACGACTCCTCCCCTTCGTCGCGCGGTCGCTGCCTGCCGTACGTCGTCTTCCAATCCCTAGCTAGCTCGCGAGTTGCCGAGTGCCAAGGAATTGAAGGGTCCCCTTGTTAGTCCTCTATGATCTCTCAACGCGCGGTATGACACGGGCGTTGTCCGATTCCATCCTCTCAATGCAAGGTATAAAATCGATCCAGACCTATCGCAATTAATTAATTAATTAATGTGCATGCTGAAAAACTTGAGTTATTCAATTATTAGTACATATATTCATTCAGTTCTTATACTACTAGTTGATAGTAATAATATCAATGGAGGAACCTATATTTTTGCAGGTTATTTAGGAGGTTATTCAGGATTTGTATAGTAGTATACTACAAGCTTGTGCTTATAATATTAGTTGGGTTTTTTGCAATATGACACATGAACAAGAGGATCGTAGTTGGATGGAATTGTCACATACAGATGCTGCGTGGCAAAATGGAGTTGCTAAATTCATTGAAGATACCTTTGATGCTGGCCCCTTACCAGGACAGACTGCGCCCTGTCCATGTAGACGATGTCGTCGCATGGCATATCAAAATAAATAAGTTTTTGAGTTGCACTTGAATACTAGAGGGTTCGATCCGCATTACATAAAACAACATCATACTGGCAGATCTGCTAAATGTGTTGTTAGGAACGATGATGATCGGGAAGTTTGTGAAGGTGAAGAAGGTGATCATGATGATGGCATCTCATCCACTAAACTGCTTTCATCGCTAATTAGTGGTGCCATACATGGTGAAATTAGAGGTGATCAGAAGCCAAATGAGTTAGCAAGAAATTTTTTCATGTTAATGGAAGAAGCTAGGAAAAACTATACCCAGGTTGCGAGGAGGCTACCCAAATATCTTTTATTGTGAGGCTATATCAAATTAAGTGCATGTTCGATATTAGCAACAATGCTCTAGAGCAAGTACTGTTATTATTCTGCCATGTGCTCCCCAAGGACCATTGTGTCCCAGATACCCTGGACAAAGTTCAAAAGGTAGTTCGAGACCTTGGACTGGACTACCAAAAGATTCATCCTTGTGTTAATGACTGTGTGTTATTCCATGGAGAAGAGTACGAGAAGCTGAACGCATGTCCAAAATGTGGGGAGAGTAGGTGGAAAGATACATATTTAGAGTGTGGTGGTGATGGCACTGGTGGAGTAAATAAGAAGCTCTTACCTCGTAAGATACTGAGGTATTTTCCACTTATTCCTCGACTGCAGAGATTATATATGAACGAGACCACATCAGCGCATATGCGTTGGCACAAGGAAGAATTGGTTGAAGATAGTAAAGTGCGGCACCCAGCTAACTCAAAGGAATGGAGGCACGTAGATGCCAAGTATACTGCATTTGCAAGTGATCCACGTAATGTTAGGCTGGGACTTGCATCGAATGGCTTCAATCCATTTGGGATGTTAAATGTGACTTACACTACATGGCCAGTGATCCTGATTCCTTATAACCTGCCTCCTTGGTTGTGCTTCAAACAATCCTATTGGATGATGTCGATGCTAATTCCTAGGCCTAAATCTCTAGGAATTAATATTGATGTATATTTGCAGCCTCTGATTGATGAGCTTAAAGAGCTATGGGACAATGAAGTTGATACTTGGGATGCGGAAAAAAAGGAAAATTTTACTCTGCGTGCAATGCTACTTTGGACAATTAATGATTTTCTTGCATATGCGATGTTGTCTGGTTGGAGCACAAAAGGCAGGTTTGCTATTGTCACAAGGATACCGATTACTTGTGGCTAAAATATGGTTCAAAGCATTGCTACATGGGCCATCGTCGTTTCTTGCCTACGGACCACAGATGGTGGAGGAACAAGTTGAGCTTCAATAACAAGGTAGAAATAAGGGCGGCTCCAGTGCCCCTGAGTGGTGCAGAAGTAGTGGACCAGTACAAGACTTTCGAGCAAGTCACTTTTGGAGCGACTACTTCGAGGAAGAGGAAGCAGCGCGATGAAGATAATAGATGGCACAAATAGAGGAAGAAGAGTATTTTCTTTGACCTTCCTTACTAGGATTCTTTGCTTATACGCCATAATCTCGATGTGATGCAGATTGAGAAGAATATATGTGAGAGCTTGCTAGGGACTCTGCTTGATTTGGCTTGTAAAAGTAAGGACGGTGAGAAGGCTAGACTCAATATGCAAGAATTAGGTATAAGGCTGGATCAACATCTATCGTTCAATGATAAAGGAAAATACACTTTGCCACCAACATTGTACAAGTTAGGTGATGATCAGAAGGAAATTCTGTGCAAATTTCTTCAAGGTGTTAAGATGCCCGATGCTTGTGCCTCAAATATCAAGAGATGTGTTGATGTCAATGGTTTTAAGGTTGCTGGACTTAAAAGTCATGACTACCATGTTATATTAAAAAAACTTTTACCCTTGGTGGTGCGCCAAATATTTTTTGAGCAAGTAGTGATCGCATTGATCGAGCTCAATAGGTTTTTTAGTTCAATATGTTCAAAGGAGCTTGAGGAAACCGAGATGAAAGAACTTACCAAATCGATTGCAGAGACCCTTTGTAGGCTTGAGATGATATTCCCTCCAGCATTTTTTGATATTATGATGCACTTACCTGTTCATATTGCTTGGGAGGCAGAACTCGGGAGCCCTGTTTCCTATAGATGGATGTATCCAGTTGAGAGGTACCTACGTACCCTCAAAGGCTATGTGAGGAACAAAGCATACCCAGAGGGTTCAATAGCAGAGGGGTACATCTCAGAGGAGTGCCTTACATTCTGTTCTCGGTTCTTTGAAGGTGTTAGTACAAAGCTGAATCGGCCAGAGCGACAAGAAAGGAGCACTGTTAGTGAACCACCTGCTGGTCTAAGTGTATTTGCGAGCATGGACTTCACTAGAAAGAATGTTAGTGATCATAGGCACAATATGGAGATATCTTCTCCTGATGACTTGTGCAGGATGAGGTACTACATAATATCCAACTGTGATGAGGCCACTTCATGGATAAAGTAAGCTTCATGTAATCCTATTTTTTTTAATATTGTGTTCAATATCTAACTGACATAAGTTTATTGTTTCATCAGTTTGCACATGGACGAATTGAGGAAAACCGACATGCATAATGTTGATAGCAGGCACAAGGCTCAATTTTTATATTGGTTCGAGCATAAAGTGAGTCATATATATTTCTGTTCAATTTTATTCATCACACTTGAATATATATGTTCATAACATATCTTCCAAAATTTTCTAAGTGTAGATCAGGAACCTACATGCAGAGGGAAAAGCAGATGAAATGATTTACTCTCTGTCTCGTTGTCCAAAACAAATAGTTACTGTGAGGAGCAGGTGTTCCATCAATAGGTATTTCTTCCAGAGATCAGATGTAGAGAAAAATCTATCAACACAGAATAGTGGTGTTGTTGTCAAGGGCAATGATGGCTTGGAATGGTATGGAGTGATTAAAAAAATCATCACCCTTTATTTTGCTAAATAGCATGAAGTCACATTCTTCGAGTGTGACTGGTATGATGTTTCTACACCAAATAAGAGCAAATCCAGAGGGTACAGTAAAGATAAATTTGGGATTATCGATATTAATACCACTCGGTTTCGCTACTCAAATGATCCATACATCCTGGCAACACAAGCAGAGCAAGCGTGTTATGTGAAAGGCAGGAAGAAAGGTACTAAATGGTGCAGTGTCCTCAAAATGAAACCTAGGACCCTGTTTGCCATGCTGGAAGTAGAGGACAATGTTGGTGATACAAATGTGGACTTGGTTATCACAGGAGTGGAACAAATGAATGTTGAGGACCATCAGGAGGCTTTGACAAACTGGATTAGGCAAGATGTGCAAGGGTTATCTGGTGATGCATCTATACTTCAAAAGATGGTGCCCATGCCTGAACCGGATCATGCGGAAATACCAGAAGATGAAGATGATTCTGATGACGCCTACATTAATGATGAAGTTGTTGCTCCAGTCAATATACCTGGAGAAGACGAAGATATTTTCTTTGTGTAATTTGGAGTTGCAAAGTTTACTTCATGAACTAATGTCCATTTGATTTCTGGAAAATATTAAGATGAAGATGATTCTGATGATGCCTACATTGGTGATGAACTTTATCAAATGCTAAACCAGACGAGATAGAGCTCTCCCATACATAAAAATCACTTAATTTATATGAACTGGGTCGAGTTTGATATAGTAGGTGCATGCCTCTCATGTTACCAAATAAAGCATAGGCATCCATTGTTGGGATACGAGGTAGGCTACACTAGCGCAATTCAAAAAAATCTACCGCGTATAACCAGGAAGAACTGCCGTATAAGGATCACGGGATTACCACTCGACGCACTACTGGTGCGGAAGATGTAGATATGCGTCGATGCAGTGAAGACGATCACGTAGTCGTACGTAGTCGATCAACATAGTCGATCACGTCCAGCAGCTCCTCAGCAGCTCGTCCACGTGCAGCAAGATCGCCTTCGGCACCGCGGCTTGTCGTTGGCTCGTCGTGGCTCGTCAGCGGCTCGTCGGCGGCTCGTCCAAGTGCTGCAGGCGCAACACCTCCAAGGTATCCACACGTGCAGGGAGGAAGCGTCGCAAGCCGGACTGCTAGATCTGCGAGTTGCAACAGGCGAGGGCGTGGGAGGCGCGGCAGGTGTGTTTCGCCAAAAGGTGTGAACCCTAGGGCGCCCCCACCCCTCTATTTATAGAGGTTCCTGACGAGCCTCTAGATCCGAGACCCATTAGTACTTCTAAACCTAATCCAACTCGGATCAGATCCGAATTGGGCTTCCAGCCCCTTAAGTGCGTGACCCTATGGATTCGGATACGTATAGACATGGCCCGAGTACTCCTACTCGGCCCAATAGTCGGTAGCGGCCTCTAGCAAGATGTGCCAACTCCTATACGCACACGAAGATCATATCAGACGAACCATCACAACATAATATACATGCTATTCCCTTTGCCTCACGATATTTGGTCTAGCTTCAAGCCAACCGCTCTTTCTCGATCCTGTGATTCGGAATCCCTTTGTAGGTTAACTCTTAACCGTATGTAGCATGGCCATGCATTTTCGGATCCGATCACTCGAGGGGCCCAGAGATATCACTCTCAATCAGAAAGGGGCAAATACCATCTTGATTGACCATGTCTCATAGCATGCTTCTTGACAAACCCGAAAACTACCTTTATAACTACCCTGTTACGGCGTAGCGTTTGATAGCCCCTAAGTAGGTCGATCCACATCTAGAATACATGCGACAATCTCAGGTCTATGGACAAAGCGTATATGTTGTTTAAAGAGAGAACTACTTCTCGTGTCGGGTCAGTCCTAGCACATGTCTCCACATGTGTCCACATTATTAGTTCAACATCTCCATGTCCATGACTTGTGAAACATAGTCATCAACTAATACATGTGCTAGTCTAATATTCATGTGTGTCCTCACATGAACTCCGACTAGGGACAACTTTAGAATAACCATACAAGTAAAGAGTTTCACATACAATTGACATAATTGCAAATCAATTCAAGTAGCCTTCAATGGATATTCAATGAACACAACATACAAATCATGGATACAAATGGAATATCATCATCTCTATGATTGCCTCTAGGGCATACCTCCAACAGTCTCCCACTTGCACTAGAGTCAATCTAGAAGGTACCTAATACCCATAGCTCTTACATGCGCATCATGCTTAGCCTGCGGGAGTGGTTTTGTCAATGGATTAGAAATGTTCAGATCCGTGTGTATTTTGCATATCTTGATCTCACCCGGTTAACGAAGTCTCGAATGAGATGAAATCGCCGCATTATGTGTTTGTTCTTCTGGTGGTTCCTTGGCTTCTTTGCTTGCGCAATTGCCCCATTGTTATCACAGTAGAGATTCAATGGGCTGGACGCATTCGGGAACACACCAAGCTCAATGAGGAAATTGCTTATCCAAACACCTTCGTTCGCGGCTTCCGAAGCCGCGATGTACTCGGCTTCTGTCGTAGAATCGGCCACCGTCTCCTGCTTGGAACTCTTCCAACTAACAACACCACCATTTAGCATGAACACAAATCCTGATTGTGACTTTGAATCATCTCTGTCGGTTTGGAAACTAGTATCGGTGTAACCTGTTACAACGAGCTCCTCCTCACCTCCATAGACGAGGAACATATCTTTAGTCCTTCTCAAGTACTTAAGAATGTTTTTCACCGCTGTCCAGTGATTCTCACCTGGATCAGATTGGTGTCTGCTTGTCATACTTAGCGCATATGAAACATCTGGGCGAGTACTTATCATTGCATATATGATAGATCCAATAGCCGAGGCATATGGCACTCTACTCATGCGATCCCGCTCATCAGCAGTCGAAGGACACTGAGTCTTGCTGAGATGTATGCCATGTGACATAGGCAAGAACCCTTTCTTTGCCTCTTCCATGCTGAACCGCTTCAACACTTTGTCAATGTAAGTATCTTGGCTTAAACCTATAAGCCTTCTCGATCTATCTCTATAGATCTTAATGCCCAGAATGTATGCCGCTTCCCCTAAGTCCTTCATCGAAAAACTATTTTTCAGTGAAGTCTTAACAGACTCAAGCATAGGAATGTTATTTCCAATTAGCAATATGTCATCCACATATAAGATTAGAAATACTACAGAGCTCCCACTAACCTTCTTGTAAACACAAGACTCTTCTTCATTCTTGGTGAAGTCAAACCCTTTGACCACTTCATCAAAACGAATGTTCCAACTCCTAGATGCTTGCTTCAATCCATAAATGGATCTCTGAAGCTTGCATACCTTTCCAGCATTTTTCGGATCAACAAAACCCTCGGGCTGTATCATATACACGTCCTCAGTTAGGTTTCCATTGAGGAAAGCTGTCTTTACATCCATCTGCCATATCTCATAATCGAAATATGCAGCTATAGCTAGAATAATCCGAATGGACTTAAGCATCACTACGGGCGAGAAGGTCTCGTCGTAGTCAACTCCTTGAACTTGTCGAAAACCTTTTGCGACAAGTTGTGCTTTATAGATGTGAACATTTCCATCAATGTCCTTTTTCTTCTTATAGATCCACTTGCACTCTATGGCTTTAACACCATCAGGCGGGTCAACCAAGTTTCAAACTTGATTGTCTCCCATGGACTCTATTTCGGATTGCATGGCATTCTGCCATTTTTCGGAGTCTGGGTCCATCATTGCTTCTGCATATGTCGCAGGCTCATCATTGTCCAACAATAATATTTCCCGCATTTCGTGGAGCCTTGCCGACCTTCGTGGTTGTGGCGGTGCTTCTCTTACCATGGGTATCTCAACTTGTTCTGCTACGTTAGCATCACTCATTGATTCTTGCCCGATCGGCTCATCTTGAACTTCTTCAAGATGCACTGTCTTTCCACTCTTTTCTCCTTTGAGAAACTCTTTCTCTAGGAAAACCCCGTTCCGAGCGACAAACACTTTGCCTTGTGATCGGTTGTAGAAATAATATCCCAAAGGTTCCTTTGGATATCCCACGAAAATGCACTTATCCGACTTGGGTGTGATCTTGTCCGACTGAAGTCGCTTGACAAACACTTCACATCCCCAAATCTTTAGAAAAGATAAACTAGGAACCTTTCCAGTCCAAATCTCATATGGTGTCTTAACTACGGATTTAGATGGTACCCTATTAAGTGTGAAAGCTGCTGTTTCTAGAGCGTATCCCCAAAATGACAACGGTAGGTCCGACTGGCTCATCATTGATCGAACCATGTCTAACAAAGTTCGATTACGTCGCTCGGACACACCGTTTCTCTGAGGTGTTCCAGGCGGCGTAAGTTGTGGAACAATTCCGCAACTCTTTAGATGATTGCTAAACTCGTGGCTCAAATACTCGCCTCCACGATCAGATCGTAAGGCCTTAATTTTCTTGCCACGCTGATTTTCAACTTCATTCTGAAATTCCTTGAACTTTTCAAAGGTTTCAGACTTGTGCCTCATCAAGTAGACATAGTCATATCTACTAAAATCATCAGTGAAAGTTATGAAGTATTGGAATCCTCCTCTAGCCGTCGTGCTCATTGGTCCGCATACATCACTATGTACGAGTTCCAACAAGTCTACTGCTCTCTCAGGAAATCCTGTGAAAGGCGTCTTGGTCATCTTGCCTAGCAAGCAAGCCTCACATGTCTCGTATGATTCAAAATCAAACGAAGTTAGAAGTCCATCAGAATGGAGCTTCTTCATGCGCTTTTAACTTATATGACCCAAACGACAATGCCACAAGTAGGTAGGACTCAAATCATTAGGCCGAGGACTTTTAGCACTTACATTACAGACAGGTGAACCATCAAGATTTAAAACAAATAATCCATTCACAATGGGTGCAAAAGCCATAAACATATTATTCTTAGAGATCACACAACCATTGTTTTCACTCGCAAATGAATAACCATCCTTCATCAAGCATCAAGGAGATAAAATGTTTCGACTTAAACTAGGAACAAAATAACAATTATTCAACTCCATAATAAATCCTGACGGGAGGTGGAGTTGCATCGTCCCGACGGTCAACGCAGCAACTCTTGCATTATTGCCCACGCGGAAATCAACTTCTCCTCTTTCCACGCTTCTACTTCTTATCATTCCCTGCATCGAATTGCAAATATGAGCAACCGATCCGGTATCAAATACCCAAGAATTAATAATTGTATCAGCGAGAAATATGTTGTCTATAACATTAACAACAAGCGTACCTGAGGTAGAAGTACTCTTACTTCCGCCATTCTTCAAGGAAGCTAGGTACTGCTTGCAGTTTCTCTTCCAGTGATCAAGTTCATGACAGTAAAAGCACTCTTTGTCTGGAGCAGGTCCAGGTCCAGCTTTAACCTTGGGCGCTGGGTTTGGCTTGGACGTTCCAGCCTTGCCCTTCTTCTTCCAAGAACAATTCTCAGGTTGCGGATCTAATCCGAGTAATTTGGTCCATTCAACTTGTCCTTCTCAAGGACCGAACGCAAAGCAAACGGTGTAGTGCAGCTAGGTACCATTTAATCTACAACAAAGTAATGCAAAATACACTAAGACAAACGTATCCATGATAGAGCAAATCACATTAAACTATTTTAACAGAATCTACTCCCACAAAAATCAATATCCCTCTATTGAAACTTAGTGATTCAGGATCCACAACTAACAAGCCACTAGTGAGCTTTAGCATCACCGCTAGCAAAAAAGGTAGATCGGTAAGCAACTTTTGCTAATCATATCACATATGACTCCTGTTGTTGGGTGACATCTCCATGTCTCGACGCCCAACCGTTATGCCCCAAGGTCCTTAACCGTTAAGATGATCTCGTTAAGCAAACCAACCCTTATGCATGTAAGTGTCCGACACAAACCCGTCTAGTCAAGGAAAACTAGTGGTACCCTAATTTCATAGACCCACCACTAATTGTACAAGACATGGGACGGTGCAAGTTTTAGTTGGGAGGGCATACTAACTTAAACTTTGTGAGGGATCGTTCTACTTCTAACATCACAGCATGCAGAAAGTAAAACATAAACAGAATAGCATTCACACAGTGGTGACACAGTATGGCCCGTTTTCATATGGTGATCTCCATCTCCATAGAACCTGTTCACCATGGTGATCTCCATCTCCATGTTCCATGTGCGCCATCCTCCTGGTGATGAGGTTTCCAAGAACTAGAACATGCTATTACACTTAATAGCTAGTAAAGAATCTAGTAATGAAGATTACATAGTTGCTTGGATCATCACAGATTGGTACGCAGACCATTAAATACAATAAAGTGACAACACATATGGCTCCTGCCGTGTTGCCGTACGCGTGACATGCAGGTCACGAATGAGTTACACACATGCATCACATACACAAGGGGGCCATACTGATCACAAGATATACATACATCCTACAAAACAGAGTTAGGCGCCCTAACGTTCCAAACTTCGGATGCCCGAAACTCCATCTTTCAAGCCGAATTTGGGAAATCTAATTTCACCGAAAACGGCAAAGCCATTGAATTTCATGTGTAACTTTTTTCTATAGATCAATTTTCATATAAAATTCGCCCCGATCCGAGATCGTACCGAAAAGTTACGGCTGATTTACCGAATGATACGCATACGGCAAAAATCCTGACCCCGACAGTAGATCTCATCTACTATTGCACATCTAATGCGCCTGGCGTATGACCCTGGATCTCGATTCGACCAATCATATTGATCTTCGCTCACTGCAATTGGATTTACGTGTATCACTTAACTCCGATGGCGGAAACCGACCGGTAGGAGTATGTCGTTACACTACCATTGCAGCCAGGGCACGAAACCAGGACATAGATCAAACGGAAAACTCGCATAACTCCATATGCACACATCCCGAATCCAAAACTAAGCAGCTACGGCTCTGATACCACTGTTGGGATACGAGGTAGGCTACACTAGCGCAATTCAAAAAAATCTACCGCGTATAACCAGGAAGAACTGCCGTATAAGGATCACGGGATTACCACTCGACGCACTACTGGTGCGGAAGATGTAGATATGCGTCGATGCAGTGAAGACGATCATGTAGTCGTACGTAGTCGATCAACGTAGTCGTACGTAGTCGATCACGTCCAGCAGCTCCTCAGCAGCTCGTCCACGTGCAGCAAGATCGCCTCCGGCACCGCGGCTCGTCGTTGGCTCGTCGTGGCTCGTCAGCGGCTCGTCGGCGGCTCGTCCAAGTGCTGCAGGCGCAACACCTCCAAGGTATCCACACGTGCAGGGAGGAAGCGTCGCAAGCCGGACTGCTAGATCCGCGAGTTGCAATAGGCGAGGGCATGGGAGGCGCGGCAGGTGTGTTTCGCCAAAAGGGTGTAAACCCTAGGGCGCCCCCACCCCTCTATTTATAGAGGTTCCTGACGGGCCTCTGGATCCGAGGCCCATTAGTACTTCTAAACCTAATCCAACTCGGATCAGATCCGAATTGGGCTTCCAGCCCCTTAAGTGTGTGACCCTATGGGTTCGGATACGTATAGACATGGCCCGAGTACTCCTACTCGGCCCAATAGTCGGTAGCGGCCTCTAGCAAGACGTGCCAACTCCTATACGCACACGAAGATCATATCAGACGAACCATCACAACATAATATACATGCTATTCCCTTTGTCTCACGATATTTGGTCTAGCTTCAAGCCGACCGCTCTTTCTCGATCCTGTGATTCGGAATCCCTTTGTACGTTAACTCTTAACCGTACGTAGCATGGCCATGCATTTTCAGATCCGATCACTCGAGGGGCCCAGAGATATCACTCTCAATCAGAGAGGGGCAAATCCCATCTTGATTGACCATGTCTCATAGCATGCTTCTTGACAAACCCGAAAACTATCTTTATAACTACCCTGTTACGGCGTAGCGTTTGATAGCCCCTAAGTAGGTCGATCCACATCTAGAATACATGCGACAATCTCAGGTCTAAGGACAAAGCGTATATGTTGTTTAAAGAGAGAACTACTTCTCGTGTCGGGTCAGTCCTAGCACATGTCTCCACATGTGTCCACATTATTAGTTCAACATCTCCATGTCCATGACTTGTGAAACATAGTCATCAACTAATACATGTGCTAGTCTAATATTCATGTGTGTCCTCACATGAACTCCGACTAGGGACAACTTTAGAATAACCATACAAGTAAAGAGTTTCACATACAATTCACATAATTGCAAATCAATTCAAGTAGCCTTCAATGGATATTCAATGAACACAACATACAAATCATGGATACAAATGGAATATCATCATCTCTATGATTGCCTCTAGGGCATACCTCCAACATCCATTACTTCTACATCCACTACATGTTATACCAAAATAAACTTGGTGAATGCCTCTCTCATGATACAAAAATAAAGAAGAGGCATCGACGACATGATTAACTAACATAACTCTTATAACTAAGAGTACTGATACTTCTACTTCAACAAGGACTAAGCTACTCCCTCCTCCACATTAGTCATCCTTGCCTTCCAGAATGTAGAAATGGCCCTTCTGTAGCTTGCACTTGATAGCAACGCGAAGCTCTTCTGCCATCTCTCGCACCTGACATTTAAGAAGGGGGTTACTTAGCATGTGAAAAAGATAAACTGACTACTAGATAAACCAAAACAGCACATAACAGAAACCAATTGATGATTAACTTAAAGGGTACGAACATCACCTGCCTACAAAATAGCTCAGGTCCATCATTCAGCTCATCATCGCTCCCATGAGTGAATATCATTGTACATGACATCTTTGGGAAAATGACCTCGCAGGTATCTCTGGCGACCTTCATTACAGGGAAAATAGGGTCACAACACTAAATAAAATGTTGCTCAATTTTAATAGGATCATAACATGGCAACACATAGTGTTAGAACTTATTCGAAATAAAGAACACATACTAGTTTGAGACTTGCTGGCATGCCTGGCCAATCATATTGGATGTCTCGCTCATCCTCGGAGGGAGTAGACTTGGTGAAGATGTGGCTGGCTCGGACTGGGTCGCGCGGTCTGCTTACTCGCGCCTACCATGAGATCGCAAAGTTTAACATGTCACTAAATCATGAAATGAAATATATGGTATACTAAATCTAATTTTCTTGCATCACGTCCTTAGGGATCGAGCGCCTCGGCCGAGCCTTGGTAGAGGTGCCAAGTCCCTTCTTCTTGAATTGCCTGGTGGCTTTGTTGCGCAGCTGCCTACTAGAGTTGTGCATCTTCTTGCGGTGAACCATGGTGGGAAGGGAAGCGGAGCAGAGGGAGCGAGGCGCGCGTGCGGGATTGCAATGGGATGTGTTGAGGGAGATAGATTTCGCATTGAAAGGGGGTGGACAAAGAATGGGCCATAAGCGAACTCTGGAAGCAGGAGTCCACGCCGCCGGCAGTTATGTAGGCCAGATATCACTGACGTGAGGGCCTGGTGGCGAATGGGCCCACTTGGCAGTGACAGGAGTGGTAGGGGACAATGAGTAGATTTTGTTTCTAAAAGTGTAGAATACTTTTCATAGTGGGTCCAGCTCTTCGCGCGCGCATTCGAGAACCGAATTGGAGGAGGGAAAGGAAAGAATTGGTGGTAAATGGCTGCATTCCAGCACCAACCCAATTTTCGGCAAAAATAAAAAAAATGGAAAAAGGGGTGGAGGATTTCGAATTGTGAAAATGTTAAACGTGTTTAGATTTCACATTTGTTGTCCAAATCCATTGATTCTTTTTTTCCAACTAGTGGAAGTGCACGTGCGCACGCACGTGATAAAAAAAGATTACATACAAGTGTCAATAAATAATAACATTCTATTAATTCAAGAGTAAAAGGAAGATATGCGAAACTGAAACTTTGGAAAAAAAACAACTGAACGCTCCTAGTGACGCCTACCCCAGTCCTCGCACAAGGAACCCTCGCTGATTCCTTCGACAATAGCTCTATTCTTCCTCATATTGCCGCACATCCCGAAGAGCTTCCCCACGTTACTCTACAAGAACTTGAAGTCATCCACTTGACGGTGATAATCGACTTCAACCTTCAGATCCAGAGCTTGCAATTGATGCTTGATGCCGTCAATGGCGTCGAAGAGGTTGTGGATGTTGTTCCTGCAAGCGGTACAACACGTACGATCATGCTCCTCCAGTTTTGACCCTTTATCTTCTAGAACTTTCTCTTTGCCCTTGCCTTGACGTTGTTCATTTTCCTCCTTTCTTCTCTGCCGAAAAGAGGCCCAATCCCAGTACCTGTTGGAATCTTCTTCTTCGTCATAGTCCTCCCAGACGCTATGAACTCCATAGTCCACCGACAGCTGGTACTCGGGCATCTCCTCCTTATCACTTGAGTAGACGATGAACTTGCGAGCATTGCGACAGCCCATTGCTGGAGATTTGGGAAGAGGATCGCACCTCTTCACCTCCATCCGAATGGGGGTGGCAGCGGCCACCAAAGGGGGCTGGGTCAATCAGCTTGGCAAACGCAGCCTGATCGGCCTGGCCTCCGCCTTGGCCGCCAGCTACTCCATCTTCTTCTCCATGTTCCTCGATGCCTCCATTGCTACTTTTTCTCCAATCTTCATGTGAAATTCTAGCTCCAATTTTCCTCAGTTATATACACTCAATGTCTTAGCCAAGGAGCCAACCGTTTCCATAATCTCATTCGCACCTTCCCCACAAAATAAGATTCCATGTATCGTTGTTACCGATCGGTTAATGAAAGAGGACTAATTAGTAAATAGTCTATGTTTAATACTCGTGATTAGTATCTAAACATTCTATGTGATAGGGGCTAAAGTTTATCCCGGGGATCCAAACACCCCTCCAGTCTACGTTTAATAATCCTAATTATTGGTATCTAAACATTCGATGTCCGACTGGTCATCATTGAATTGATGCAGCGCATTTGCTTGTTCATGTTGGGAAGTTATTGCTTTTTTGTGCCTGGTATTTTTAATCGCAGGTGGAACCCGCATGTCAGCCGCCCTGGTGAAAGCGGTAACTAAAAATTCACGGCCTCGGTTACTATTCCTGCACACGGTCGCCTGCCATACCTTAGAACGGCGGCGTATTATATGCCCTGCGATCGGTGATGTTTTCCATAGCGTGTGAAAGAGGCGTCTCTTTGCTTTCTTTTCGGCAGTTTCCAAGGCAGCTGCGGCGTTTGTCAATAACTCCTCACACTCGCTCCGCTCAATAACCTCTCCATTTCTGTTGGAGGTATGCCCTAGAGGCAATCATAGAGATGATGATATTCCATTTGTATCCATGATTTATATTATGTTCCTTAAATATCCATTAAAGGCTACTTGAATTGATTTGCAGTTATGTGAATTGTGTGTGAAACTCTTTACTTGTATGGTTACTCTAAAGTTGTCCCTAGTCGGAGTTCATGTGAGGACACACATGAATATTAGACTAGCACATGTATTAGTTGATGACTATGTTTCAAAAGTCATGGACATGGAGATGTTGAACTAATAATGTGGGCACATGTGGAGACATGTGCTAGGACTGACCCAACACGAGAAGTAGTTCTCTCTTTAAACAACATATACGCTTTGTCCTTAGACCTGAGATTGTCGCATGTATTCAAGATGTGGATCGACTTACTTAGGGGCTATCAAATGCTACGCCGTAACAGGGTAGTTATAAATGTAGCTTTCGGATTTGTCAAGATGCATGCTATGAGACATGGTCAATCAAGATGGGATTTGCCCCTCTCTGATTGAGAGTGATATCTCTAGGCCCCTTGAGTGATCAGATCCGAAAATGCATGGCCATGCTACATATGGTTAAGAGTTAACGTACAAAGGGATTTCGAATCACAGGATCGAGAAAGAGCGGTCGGCTTGAAGCTAGACCAAATATCGTGAGGCAAAGGGAATAGCATGTGTATAATGTTATGATGGTTCGTCTGATATGATCTTCGTGTGCATATAGGAGTTGGCACGTCTTGCTAGAGGCTGCTATCGACTATTGGGCCGAGTAGGAGAACTCGGGCCATGTCTATACGTATCCGAACTCATAGGGTCACACACTTAAGGGACTGGAAGCCCAATTCGGATCTGATCCGAGTTGGATTAGGTTTAGAAGTACTAATGGGCCTCGGACCCAGAGGCCCGTTAGGAACCTCTATAAATAGAGGGGTGGGGGCGCTCTAGGGTTGACACCTTTTGGTGAAACACATGTGCCGCGCCTCCCACGCCCTCGCCTGTTGCAACTCACGGATCTAGCAGTCCGGCTTGCGATGCTTCCTCCCTGCACGTGTGGATACCTTGGAGGTGTTGCGCCTGCAGCACTTGGACGAGCCACCGACGAGCCACGGCATGAGGGTGATCTTGCTGCACGTGGACGAGCTGCTAAGGAGCTGTTGGACGTCGACGTGATCGACTACGTACGACTACGCTGATCGACTTCGCTGCATCGACGCGAATCTACAACTTCCGCACCAGTGCGTCGAGTGGTAATCGCATGATCCTTATACGGCAGTTTTCTGGTTTAAGCGGTAGAAATTTTTTATTTGCGCTAGTGTAGCCTACCTTGTATCCCAACAGTGGTATCAGAGCCGTAGCTGTTTAGTTTTGGATTCGGGATGTGTGCATATGGAGATATGCGAGTTTTCAGTTTGATCTATGTCTTGGTTTCGTGTTCTTGCTGCAATGGTAATGATACACGTAATTCCAGTTGCAGTGAGCGAAGATCAATGTGATTGGTCGAATCGAAATCCAGGTTCATACGCCAGGCGCATGAGATGTGCAATAGTAGATTGAATCTACTACAGGGGTCGGGATTTTGCCGTGTGCGTGTGCTTCGGTAAATCAGCCGTAACTTTTCGGTACGATCTTGAATCGGGGCGAATTTTATATGAAAATTGATCTACAGAAAAAGTTACACATGAAATTCAATGGCTTTGCCATTTTCAGCAAAATTAGATTTCCTAAATTCGGCTTGGAAGATGGAGTTTCGGGCCTCCGTAGTTTGGAATGTTAGGATGCTTAACTCTGTTTTGCAGGATGTATTTATCTTGTGATCAGTATGGCCCCTTTGTGTATGTGATGCATGTGTGTAACTCATTCGTGACCTGCATGTCGCGCGTACGGCAACACGGCTGGAGCCATATGTGTTGTCACTTTATTGTATTTAATGGTTTGCGTACCAATCTGTGATGATCCAAGCAACTATGTAATCTTCATTACTAGCTTCTTTACTAGCTATTGGGCGTAATAGCATGTTATAGTTCTTGCAGGACTCATCACAAGGAGGATGGCGCCTATGGAACATGGAGATGGAAATCACCATGGTGAACAGGTTCTGTGGAGATGGAGATCACCATATGAAAACGGGCCATACTGTGTCACAACTGTGTGAATGCTATTATGTTTATGTTTTACTTTCTGCATGCTGTGATGTTAGAAGTAGAACGATCCCTCACAAAGTTTAAGTTAGTATGCCCTCCCAACTAAAACTTGCACCGTCCCATGTCTTGTACAATTAGTGGTGGGTCTATGAAATTAGGGTGCCACTAGTTTTCCTTGACTAGACGGGTTTGTGTCGGACACTTACACGCATAAGGGTTGGTTTGCTTAACAAGGTTATCTTAACGGTTAAGTACCTTGGGGCATAAAGGTTGGGTGTCGAGACATAGAGATGTCACCCAACAATAGGAGTCCTATGTGATATGATTAGCAAGAAGTTGCTTACCGATCTACCTTGTTTGCTAGCGGTGATGCTAAAGCTCACTAGTAGACTTGTTAGTTGTGGATCCTGAATCACTAAGTATCAATAGAGGGATATTGATTTTAGTGGGAGTAGATTCTGTTAAAATAGTTTAATGTGATTTGCTCTATCATGGATACGTTTGTCTTAGTGTTTTTTGCATTACTTTTGTTGTAGATTAAATGGCACCTAGCAGCACTACACCATTTGCTTTGCGTTCGGTCCTTGAGAAGGACAAGTTGAATGGAACAAACTACTCGGATTGGATCCGTAACCTGAGAATTGTTCTCAGGGCTGAGAAAAAGGAAGATGTTCTAGACAATCCACTACCAGAAGAACCTGCTGATGATGCACCTGCTGCTGCTAAGAATGCTTACAAGAAAGCATGTGATGCTAACCTCGAAGTAAGCTGCCTTATGCTTGCTTGCATGGAACCCGAGCTGCAGATGTAGTTTGAAACAAATCATGAGGCGCATGATATGATCATGGCACTTAGAGACATGTTCCAAACATAGGCCAAGACTGAAAGGTTCAATGTGTCTAAGGCCTTTTTGGAGAGGAAGCTAGCAGAAGGCGTAGCAGTAGGACCACACGTAATCAAGATGGTTGGTTACACTCAATGGTTGGAGAAGCTGGGATTCCCACTAGGCCAAGAGTTGGCCACTGATTTCATTCTTTCGTCTCTTCCGCCTAGCTATGGGAACTTCATCTCGAACTACCATATGCATGGGATGGAGAAGGGTCTGAATGAGCTGTGTGGCATGCTTAAAACAGCAGAGGCTAACATCAAGAAAAGTGCTAGTAGCAGCCATGTGATGGCTATACAGAACAAGCCTAGTTTTAAGAAGAAGGGCAATTCTTGGAAGAAGAAGGGCAAGGCTGGAACGTCCAAGCCAAACCCAGCGCCTAAGGTTAAAGCTGGACGTGGACCTGCTCCAGACAAAGAGTGCTTTTACTGTCATGAACTTGGTCACTGGAAGAGAAATTGCAAGCAGTACCTAGCTTCGTTGAAGAATGGCAGAAGTAAGAGTACTTCCACCTCAGGTACGCTTGTTATTAATGTTATAGACAACATATTTCTCGTTGATACAATTATTAATTCTTGGGTATTTGATACCGGATCGGTTGCTCATATTTGCAATTCGATGTTGGGAATGATAAGAAGTAGAAGCGTGGAAAGAGGAGAAGTTGATTTCCGCGTGGGCAATAATGCAAGAGTGGCTGCGTTGACTGTCGGGATGATGCAACTCCACCTCCCGTCAGGATTTATTATGGAGTTGAATAATTGTTATTTCGTTCCTAGTTTGGGTCGAAACATTTTGTCTCCTTCATGCTTAATGAAGGATGGTTATTCATTTGCGAGTGAAAACAATGGTTGTGTGATCTCTAAGAAAGATATGTTTATGGTTTTTGCACCCATTGTGAATGGATTGTTTGTTTTAAATCTTGATGGTTCACCTGTCTGTAACGTAAGTGCTAAAAGGCCTCAGCCTAATGATTTGAGTCCTACCTACTTGTGGCAATTGTCGTTTGGGTCATATAAGTGAAAAACGCATGAAGAAGCTCCATTCTGATGAACTTCTAACTTCGTTTTATTTTAAATCATACGAGACATGTGAGGCTTGTTTGCTAGGCAAGATGACCAAGACGCCTTTCACAGGTTTTCCTGAGAAAGCAGTAGACTTGTTGGAACTCGTACATAGCGATGTATGCGGACCGATGAGCATGACGGCTAGAGGAGGATTCCAATACTTCATAACTTTCACTGATGATTTTAGTAGATATGGCTATGTCTACTTGATGAGGCACAAGTCTGAAACCTTTGAAAAGTTAAAGGAATTTCAAAATGAAGTTGAAAATCAGCGTGGCAAGAAAATTAAGGCCTTACGATCTGATCGTGAAGGCGAGTATTTGAGCCACGAGTTTAGCAATCATCTAAAGAGTTGCGGAATTGTTCCACAACTTACGCCGCTTGGAACACCTCAGAGAAACGGTGTATCCGAGTGACGTAATCAAACTTTGTTAGACATGGTTTGATCAATGATGAGCCAGTCGGACCTACCGTTGTCATTTTGGGGATACGCTCTAGAAACAGCAGCTTTCACACTTAATAGGGTACCATCTAAATCCGTAGTTAAGACACCATATGAGATGTGGACTGGAAAGGTTCCCAGTTTGTCTTTTCTAAAGATTTTGGGATGTGAAGTGTCTGTCAAGCGACTTTAGTCGGACAAGATCACACCCAAGTCGGATAAGTGCATTTTCATGGAATATCCAAAGGAAACTTTGGGATATTATTTCTACAACTGGTCAGAGGGCAAAGTGTTTGTCGCTCGGAACAGGGTTTTCCTAGAGAAAGAGTTTCTCAAAGGAGAAAAGAGTGGAAAGACAGTGCATCTTGAAGAAGTTCAAGATGAGCCGATCGGGCAAGAATCAATGAGTGATGCTAACGTAGCAGAACAAGTTGAGATACCCATGGCAAGAGAAGCACCGCCACAACAACGAAGGTCGGCAAGGCTCCGCGAAATGCGGGAAATATTATTGTTGGACAATGATGAGCCTGCGACATATGCAGAAGCAATGATGGACCCAGACTCCGAAAAATGGCAGAGTGCCATGCAATCCGAAATAGAGTCCATGGGAGACAATCAAGTTTGGAACTTGGTTGACCCGCCTGATGGTGTTAAAGCCATAGAGTGCAAGTGGATCTATAAGAAGAAAAAGGACATGGATGGAAATGTTCACATCTATAAAGCACGACTTGTCGCAAAAGGTTTTCGACAAGTTCAAGGAGTTGACTACGACGAGACCTTCTCGCCCGTAGTGATGCTTAAGTCCATTCGGATTATTCTAGCTATAGCTGCATATTTCGATTATGAGATATGGCAGATGGATGTAATGATAGCTTTCCTCAATGGAAACCTAACTGAGGACGTGTATATGATACAGCCCGAGGGTTTTGTCGATCCGAAAAATGCTAGAAAGGTATGCAAGCTTCAGAGATCCATTTATGGATTGAAGCAAGCATCTAGGAGTTGGAACATTCGTTTTGATGAAGTGGTCAAAGGGTTTGACTTCACCAAGAATGAAGAAGAGTCTTGTGTTTACAAGAAGGTTAGTGGGAGCTCTGTAGTATTTCTAATCTTATATGTGGATGACATATTGCTAATTGGAAATAACATTCCTATGCTTGAGTCTGTAAAGACTTCACTAAAAAATAGTTTTTCGATGAAGGACTTAGGGGAAGCGGCATACATTCTGGGCATTAAGATCTATAGAGATAGATCAAGAAGGCTTATAGGTTTAAGCCAAGATACTTACATTGACAAAGTGTTGAAGCGGTTCAGCATGGAAGAGGCAAAGAAAGGGTTCTTGCCTATGTCACATGGCATACATCTCAGCAAGACTCAGTGTCCTTCGACTGCTGATGAGCGAGATCGCATGAGTAGAGTGCCATATGCCTCGACTATTGGATCTATCATATATGCAATGATAAGTACTCACCCAGATGTTTCATATGCGCTAAGTATGACATGCAGACACCAGTTTGATTCAGGTGAGAGTCACTGGACAGCGGTGAAAAACATTCTTAAGTACTTGAGAAGGACTAAAGATATGTTCCTCGTCTATGGAGGTGAGGAGGAACTCGTTGTAACAGGTTACACCGATGCTAGTTTCCAAACCGATAGAGATGATTCAAAGTCACAATCAGGATTTGTGTTCATGCTAAATGATGGTGCTGTTAGTTGGAAGAGTTCCAAGCAGGAGACGGTGGCCGATTCTACGACAGAAGCCGAGTGCATCGCGGCTTCTGAAGCCGCGAAGGAGGGTGTTTGGATAAGGAGTTTTTTCTCATTGAGCTTGGTGTGTTCCCGAATGCGTCCAGCCCATTGAATCTCTACTGTGATAACAATGGGGCAATTGCGCAAGCAAAGGAGCCAAGGAACCACCAGAAGAACAAACACGTAATGCGGCGATTTCATCTCATTCGAGACCTCGTTAACCGGGGTGAGATCAAGATATGCAAAATACACACGGATCTGAACATTTCTAATCCGTTGACAAAACCACTCCCGCAGGCTAAGCATGATGCGTATGTAAGAGCTATGGGTATTAGGTACCTTCTAGATTGACTCTAGTGCAAGTGGGAGACTGTTGGAGGTATGCCCTAGAGGCAATCATAGAGATGATGATATTCCATTTGTATCCATGATTTATATTATGTTCCTTGAATATCCATTAAAGGCTACTTGAATTTATTTGCAGTTATGTGAATTGTGTGTGAAACTCTTTACTTGTATGGTTATTCTAAAGTTGTCCCTAGTTGGAGTTCATGTGAGGACTGTTGACGCTAGATTTTGACACGTATGAAATCGGCATCAGGAAAGGAAGAAATCAGGAGATGTGGCGAGACACAGAGGTCACAGTTGGAAATTGGCCAATTGGTGCTACAGTTGAGGATCGGCCGATTGCCCTTCGAGGGTGGAACTCCGCCTCGCCCGATCCCCGAGTCCTAGGGTCGGATGCGCCCGACCCTCCAAGGGTGGAACTCCGCCTCGCCCGACCCCGAGTCCTGGAAACGGAGGTGCTCGACCCTTCGGGGGTGGACCTCCACCTCGCCCGACCTTAGGTCCCAGGGTCGGAGTAGTCGGCTGACCTTTGTTGATGGAGTTGGTAGAAATCGACCGATTAGGAGGTTGGAGCAATTGGGCCGGTATGGGCTTAAAGTGGACTATGAAGATAAAGAGGGAGTCAGCCCATGAGAGCATGATGATCAACTCCAGTACGAATCGTACTTGTAAATATTCGTTTTCGTTTAAAATTAGGGATAGAGTTCTAGTCGGTTAAGAAATCGTTTGTAACAGGCTATAAATAGCCACCTTCATAGATCTGTAACCATCATCAAATCAATACAACAAACTACTATTTCCTCGCACTTACTTTCAAGTGGGCGACTTCGCCAATACTTTTCCTCTTTTCACGAGTTCATACGGGTTGGCGGGGCTGCATCAACTTGATCTCCGGCCGATTCTGTAAGTTCTATTTATCGAGTAATATCTAAGCTTTAACTTCGGGCGCATCGCTGTCGTTTCATTTAGATTTATTCACTAGTTACCGATATTCACTAGAATTCTAGGTCTTGCCTGTTGTTCTAGTTTTATCACCAGTTATCGAGCTAGGAATTGGAACTTTCAGCTTTCTTGTACTTCGTTGCTTAATTTATTGTTTTCTGCATAGCTGATTCAGATCTATTCCTAGTGTTGTTACTGTAGCGTTGGTTAGATTACTCTAACAGTTTTGTTTACTAACGCTGCCTGGTAAATCGGCCGCATTATAGCCGATTTCTTTATTACAGCAAATTGGCCGATTCGCTGATAAGCTATCTCGAGATCGGAATCTTAGCCGATCGCAACCTCTGGGATCTGACACGTTTCTTTCCTTACCAATCAACAGGTCAGATTGGCTGGCACGCCGCGCGAACCGCACTAGGGCGATCACCCGAACAGGAGCTAAGCAGATTCTCCCAGGTCGTGCGTCCGACGCTGGGGATTCGATCTGCTGATTTCTAGCGCCAACACACTTTTGGCACGCCCAGTGGGCCAATACAACCGTCACTATGTCAAAAGCTGCCGAAGTCTCGGAAGACAACGTCATCGAGGTGACGGAAGCATACCTCAAGGCCAACGAGAAGGAAGAATTGGAAAAGCAGATGGCATACTACTAGAAGACATGTATGCAATCCTTCAGTCGCACCAGGAGTGGGGAAACTGTCAAAAAGATTCCGTTTCCAACTCCCCGCAAGATCACAATCACCGAGGACTCGGGCAAGATGTCCGAGATGGTTCAACAATCTGTCTATCAAGCTTTCATTGATCAATCCCCGGTGATTTATAATACGGTATACAATGCCGTCATCAGCTCCTTGGCCAATGGCGTATCCCAAGGGTACTAGGGGCCAGCGTATGCCCCACCTATTACGGCCCTGACTAGGAGTTATTCAAATACACCCTACTCGGCTCCTCAGCCGATCCAGGCTCCAATTGGAGGTCCCGGCACCTCCTCATCGTCAATCCCTCTGGGGCCTAATAGCGCGCCATATCTCCGGCCGCAATCCGTTCAGTTATCCTCCGCGTAGTTCTCTCCTTTGAATATAATGCCTTGGGGGGCACCATTGGTAACGGCCGCCCAGGATCAATTGGCCAGCCATGGAGGTTCTCCAATCCAGCACCTTTCCAATCGGCCGCACGGCCGATGATGCCTCAATATCAGCCAGTCGCGCCGGAGATGAGCAGGGGAGCAGAAGCAACGGAAGTACTTCGGGACGCTGCGCCGATCGTGCTATATGACAAAGCGGCTGATTCACTCAGGCAGCCGATCCCGACTACGCAGTCAGCCACGTCACATCAAGCGCCGCACACTTTCGCCCACCACCCGGTCATCCCGCCACCAGTCTACCAACATGTGCCGGTTCCCCAGCCAATAGTCCATCAACAACAACTAGACTGGACGACACGCATAGCGGAGGTGATTCAAGAACAATTCGGTTTAAAACCGAAGATGCAAACCTACACATACAAAACGCTGTACCCACCTACTTATGAGTTACTGCCGTTTCCCCATCGTTACAAAGTTCCCGATTTCACCAAGTTTTCGGGGCTGGATGACACCTCAACTGTGGAGCACGTGAACAGATTCATCATCCAATGCGGAGAGGCAGCGGCGCAAGATGCTCTACGGGTACGCCTTTTCTCATCATCCCTGTCCGGGCCAGCCTTCCAATGGTTCACTACACTGCCACCCAACTCAATAATTATGTGGGCTGATCTGGAGAGGCAGTTTCACAAATACTTCTACGCGGGGGTACATGAGATGAAGCTTTCTAATTTAACCAGCCTCAGACAGAGAAGTGACGAACCGGTATCCTCGTATGTGCAGAGGTTCAGGGAGATCAGGAACAAATGCTACTCCCTAGCCCTGACTGATGCACAACTGGCCGACATAGCCTTCCAGGGTCTCCTGCCTCATATCAAAGAGAAATATGCTTCGCAGGAGTTTGAGAGCTTGAGCCAAATCGCACATCGATTATCTGGTCAGGAAGTACGCCCTTTTGATCCACGAAGGAACTTCCAGAAGAAGGTCGCGTACTTAGAGGAAGCTGAATCCGAAGAAGAAATAGAAATCGGCCTGGCGGAGTGGGTCAAAGGAAAAAAGCCGATATCGTGTCCGTTCGGGAAAAAGGAGCCGGAGGCATTCGGTTTCATCACATCAAAGGCCGATAAAATTTTCGATCTTCTCCTCTAGGAAGGATAGATCAAGCTCTCACCATACCATACAATACCGTCGGCCGAACAACTGAAGAAGATGAAATATTGCAAGTGGCATAACGCTTCTTCCCACGATACAAATGAATGCAAAATCTTCCAACAGCAGATACAATCAGCCATCGAACAAGGCAGGCTCAAATTTGAAGTCCCAACAAAGCCGGCCAAGCCGATGAAGATTAACCAGCATCCCTTCCCCACCAACATGGTTGACACGGGGAAGAATTTGCTCCAGACCAAGGTGCTGACATCTGAATCGGCTAAGAAAAGCGGCGCCGTGGACCCCAGAAATCAAGCGACGCCCGAAGACGTCAAGGGGAAACGACGGATGGAGGATGAAGTCTCAAAAACGAAGAATCCAACGCCTCCGCCAATGGGAACAACAGGAAGAAGAGCAACAACATATGATGGATGAGAAAACCGACAGGCCTCGGATCTGGCGCCCCAAAAGAAACAACAGAGAAGACGATGACAACCAGGAATCGGCAGCCGACGTCAACATGGTTTTCATTTTGCCGATGGAATTCATGACTCCTGCCGACCGACAGAACATGCCGGCAATAGAAGAGCAGATGGCACAATTGGCTTTAGAGCCAATGACAGCCACGTTCGAGAAACCCGAAGATGACAAACGACAACACCTAAAGGCATTGTTCCTCAAGGGGCATGTCAACGGCTGACCCATCACCACATTACTAGTAGACGGAGGAGCTGCTGTTAACATCATGCCATACGCCATGTTCTGGAAGCTAGGAAAGAGTGATGACGACCTGACCAGGATAGACATGATGCTCAAGGACTTCGAAGGCAACGTGTCTCCCGCCCGCGGAGCACTCTGCGTCGACCTCACCATCGGCAGTAAGACCCTTCCTACTACTTTCTTTATTATTAATGGCAAAGGGTCCTACAACATGCTACTCGGCCAAGACTGGATACATGCAAATTGCTGCATCCCGTCTACGATGCACCAATGCCTCGTACAGTGGGTCGGTGACAATATCGAAGTAGTCACCGTCGATTCTGCATACAGCATCGCAGCAGCCGATACGTAGCAATGGAGCTGCGAGAATGTCAAGTGCATATCCGGGAGGATATGGGACACTGATTTCCTGAAGGTGTCCGATTTTGGTCTACAGCTGATCCGAGCAGTCGGCTCCGAAGATTCAAATTAAATGGATCAGTTCGCCCGGGAAGATGGAAAGCTAGGACACGGGTTCACGTCGGCCGATTCATTAGAAATGATAGATTTAGGCGATGGCACCAAGCCAAGGCCGACGTATATTTGTGCGAATTTGGATCCGGAATACAAATGTAGATTGACAAATTTATGAAGAAAGTTTAAGGATTGCTTTGCTTGGGAATACCATGAGATGCCCGGATTAGACCGATCTATTGTCGAACATCGGTTACCCATAAAGCCGGGATATCAGCCATATCAGCAACCTGCACGGCGGTGTAATCCTAAAATCCTACCCGATATAAAGGCCGAAATAACAAGGCTAATCGAAGCAAAATTTATTCGGCAATGCCGTTATGCCGAATGGATCTCCAACATTGTACCCGTATACAAGAAGAACGGAAAGCTCCACGTATGCATCGATTTCAGGAATCTCAATCAGGCCACGCCGATGGACGGATACCCAATGCTGACGGCCGATGTGCTAATAGATGCCGTCGCGGGACACAAATTTATTAGTTTCATGGATGGAAACGCTGGATATAATCAGATACTAATGGCCAAAGAAGACATATCCAAAACGGCCTTCAGGTGCCCGGGTCACCTTGGTTTATTCGAGTGGGTGGTAATGACTTTCGGTTTGAAGAACGCTGGTGTTACGTATCAGCGAGCCATGAATTACATATTTCACAAACTTATCGGCATCCTGGTGGAAATTTACATCGACGATGTCATAGTCAAATCAAAGGGACACCAGGAACATCTAACTGATTTGCGGTAGGTACTGGAATGCATGAGGAAACATGGGCTGAAGATGAACCCAAACAAGTGTGCTTTCGGTGTATCCGTGGGACAATTCTTGGGATTCATGGTTCACGAACGTGGGATAGAAATCAACTGGAAGACCATAGCGGCCATCAATAAAGTCGTGGCCCCGCAGAATAAGACTGAGTTGCAGTCCCTAATTGGCAAGGTCAATTTCATCAGAAGATTCATATCTAATCTATCCGGGCGTATCCAAGCCTTCACACCATTGTTAAAGTTAAAACCCGACCAAGAGTTCGTATGGGGAGAAGAGCAACACAAGGCACTAGAAGATATCAAGCAGTACTTGGTCTCGCCACCAGTATTGGTCCCACCTCAAACTGGTAAGCCGTTTAAACTATATTTATCAGCTGATGAATGAGCTATCGGGTCGGCTCTGGTTCAGGAATTTGAGGGAAAGGAACGGGTAATATATTATGTTAGCAGAAGACTTCTGGACGCCGAAACAAGGTATCCCCCGGTAGAGCAGCTATGCCTATGCCTTTACTTCTCATGCACCAAACTCAGGCAGTATTTGTTATCGGCAGAGTGTGTAGTAGTATTCAAAGACGTGTTGGAGGTATGCCCTAGAGGCAATCATAGAGATGATGATATTCCATTTGTATCCATGATTTGTATATTGTGTTCATTGAATATCCATTAAAGGCTACTTGAATTGATTTGCAATTATGTGGATTGTATGTGAAACTCTTTACTTGTATGGTTATTCTAAAGTTGTCCCTAGTCGTAGTTCATGTGAGGACACACATGAATATTAGACTAGCACATGTATTAGTTGATGACTATGTTTTGCAAGTCATGGACTTGGAGATGTTGAACTAATAATGTGGACACATGTGGAGACATGTGCTAGGACTGACCCAACACGAGAAGTAGTTCTCTCTTTAAACAACATATACGCTTTCTCCTTAGACCTAAGATTGTCGCATGTATTCAAGATGTGGATCGACCTACTTAGGGGCTATCAAACGCTACGCCGTAACAGGGTAGTTATAAAGGTAGCTTTCGGGTTTGTCAAAAAGCATGCTATGAGACATGGTCAATCAAGATGGGATTTGCCCCTCTCTGATTGAGAGTGATATCTCTGGGCCCCTCGAGTGATCGAATCCCAAAATGCATGGCCTTGATACGTACGGGTAAGAGTTAACCTACAAAGGGATTCCAAATCACAGGATCGAGAAAGAGCGGTCGGCTTGAAGCTAGACCAAATATCGCAAGGCAAAGGGAATAGCATGTATATTATATTGTGATGGTTCGTCTGATATGATCTTCGTGTGCGTATAGGAGTTGGCACGTCTTCCTAGAGGCCGCTACCGACTATTGGGCCGAGTAGGAGTACTCGGGCCATGTCTATACGTATCCGAACCCATAGGGTCACACACTTAAGGGGCTGGAAGCCCAATTCGGATGTGATCCGAGTTGGATTAGGTTTAGAAGTACTAATGGGCCTCGGACCATGAGGCCCGTTAGGAACCTCTATAAATAGAGGGGTGGGGGCGCCCTAGGGTGTACACCTTTTGGCAAAACACATCTGCCGCGCCTCCCACGCCTTCGCCTGTTGCAACTCGCGGATCTAGCAGTTCGGCTTGCGACGCTTCCTCCCTGCACGTGTGGATACCTTGGAGGTGTTGCGCCTGCAGCACTCGGATGAGCCGCCAACGAGCCATGAGCCACCGACGAGCCACGACGAGCCAACGACGAGCCGCGGCACGAGGGCAATCTTGCTGCACGTGGACGAGCTGCTGAGGAGCTGCTGGACGTTGACGTGATCGACTACGTACGTCTACATTGATCGACTACGTATGACTACGTTGATCGTCTTCGCTGCATCGACACAAATCTAGATCTTCCGCACCAGTAGTGCGTCGAGTGGTAATCCCATGATCCTTATACGGCAGTTCTTCCTGGTTTTACGCGATAGAAATTTTGATTTGCGCTAGTGTAGCCTACCTCGTAACCTAACAGTGGTATCATGAGCCGTAGCTGTTTAGTTTTGGATTCGGGATGTGTGCATATGGAGATATGCGAGTTTTCAGTTTGATCTATGTCCTGGTTTCGTGTTCTTGCTGCAATGGTAGTGTAACGACATACTCCTACCGGTCGGTTTCCGCCATCGGAGTTAAGTGATACACGTAATTCCAGTTGCAGTGAGCGAAGATCAATATGATTGGTCGAATCGAAATCCAGGGTCATACGCCAGGCGCATTAGATGTGCAATAGTAGATGAGATCTACTGTCGAGGTCGGGATTTTAGCCATATGCGTATGCTTCGGTAAATCAGCCGTAACTTTTCGGTACGATCTCAGATCGGGGCAAATTTTATATGAAAATTGATCTACAGAAAAAGTTACACATGAAATTCAACGACGTTGCCATTTTTGGCGAAATTAGATTTCCCAAATTTGGCTTGGAAGATAGAGTTTCGGGCATCCGAAGTTTGGAACGTTAGGACGCTTAACTCTGTTTTGCAGGATGTATGTATCTTGTGATCAGTATGGCCCTTTGTGTATATAATGCATGTGTGTAACTCATTTGTGACCTGCGTGTCGCGCGTACGGCAACAAGGCAGGAGCCATATGTGTTGTCACTTTATTGTATTTAATGGTCTGCGTACCAATCTGTGATGATCCAAGCAACTATGTAATCTTCATTACTAGCTTCTTTACTAGCTGTTAGGCATAATAGCATGTTCTAGTTCTTGGAGGACTCATCACCAGGAGGATGGTGCACATGGAACATGGAGATGGAGATCACCATGGTGAACATGTTCTATGGAGATGGAGATCACCATATGAAAACGGGCCATACTGTGTCACAACTATGTGAATGCTATTCTGTTTATGTTTTACTTTCTGCATGCTGTGATGTTAGAAGTAGAACGATCCCTCACAAAGTTTAAGTTAGTATGCCCTCCCAACTAAAACTTGCACCGTCCCATGTCTTGTACAATTAGTGGTGGGTCTATGAAATTAGGGTGCCACTAGTTTTCCTTGACTAGACGGGTTTGTGTCGGACACTTACACGCATAAGGGTTGGTTTGCTTAACAAAGTTATCTTAACGGTTAAGGACCTTGGGGCATAAAGGTTGGGTGCCGAGACATAGAGATGTCACCCAACAACAGGAGTCATATGTGATATGATTAGCAAGAGTTGCTTACCGATCTACCTTGTTTGCTAGCGGTGATGCTAAAGCTCACTAGTAGACTTGTTAGTTGTGGATCCTGAATCACTAAGTTTCAATAGAGGGATATTGATTTTAGTGGGAGTAGATTCTGTTAAAATAGTTTAATGTGATTTTCTCTATCATGTATTAGTGTATTTTGCATTACTTTTGTTGTAGATTAAATGGCACCTAGCAGCACTACACCGTTTGCTTTGCGTTCGGTCCTTGAGAAGGACAAGTTGAATGGAACAAATTACTTGGATTGGATCCGTAACCTGAGAATTGTTCTCAGGGCTGAGAAAAAGGAAGATGTTCTAGACAACCCACTACCAGAAGAACCTGCTGATGATGCACCCGCTGCTGCTAAGAATGCTTACAAGAAAGCATGTGATGCTAACCTCGAAGTAAGCTGCCTTATGCTTGCTTCAATGGAACCCGAGCTGCAGATGCAGTTCAAAACAAACCATGAGGTGCACGATATGATCGCGGCGCTTAGAGACATGTTCCAAACACAGGCCAGGACTGAAAGGTTCAATGTGTCTAAGGCCTTTGTGGAGAGCAAGCTAGCAGAAGGCGCAACAGTAGGACCACACGTAATCAAGATGGTTGGTTACACTCAACGGTTGGAGAAGCTGGGCTTCCCACTGGGCCAAGAGTTGGCCACTGATTTCATTCTTTCGTTTCTTCCGCCTAGCTATGGGAACTTCATCTTGAACTACCATATGCATGGGATGGAGAAGGGTCTGAATGAGCTGTGTGGCATGCTTGAAACAGCAGAGGCTGACATCAAGAAAAACACTAGTACCAGCCATGTGATGGCTATACAGAACAAGCCTAGCTTTAAGAAGAAGGACAATTCTTGGAAGAAGAAGGGCAAGGCTGGAACGTCCAAGCCAAACCCAGCGCCCAAGGTTAAAGCTGGACCTGGACCTGCTCCAGACAAAGAGTGCTTTTACTGTCATGAACTTGGTCACTGGAAGAGAAACTGTAGGAAGTACCTAGCTTCGTTGAAGAATGGCGGAAGTAAGAGTACTTCTACCTCAGGTACGCTTGTTAATGTTATAGACAACATTTTTCTCGCTGATACAATTATTAATTCTTGGGTATTTGATACCAGATCGGTTGCTCATATTTGCAATTCGATGCAGAGAATAATAAGTAGTAGAAGCGTGGAAAGAGGAGAAGTTGATTTCCGCGTGGGCAATAATGCAAGAGTTGCTGCGTTGACCGTCGGGACGATGCAACTCCACCTCCCGTCAGGATTTATTATGGAGTTGAATAATTGTTATTTCGTTCCTAGTTTAAGTCGAAACATTTTGTCTTCTTGATGCTTGATGAAGGATGGTTATTCATTTGTGAGTGAAAACAATGGTTGTGTGATCTCTAAGAATGATATGTTTATGGCTTTTGCACCCATTGTGAATGGATTATTTGTTTTAAATCTTGATGGTTCACCTGTCTGTAACGTAAGTGCTAAAAGGCCTCGGCCTAATGATTTGAGTCCTACCTACTTGTGGTATTGTCGTTTGGGTCATATAAGTGAAAAGCGTCTGAAGAAACTCCATTCTGATGGACTTCTAACTTCGTTTGATTTTGAATCATACGAGACATGTGAGGCTTGCTTGCTAGGCAAGATGACCAAGACGCCTTTCACAGGATTTCCTGAGAGAGCAGTAGACTTGTTGGAACTCGTACATAGTGATGTATGCGGACCAATGAGCACGACGGCTAGAGGAGGATTCCAATACTTCATAACTTTCACTGATGATTTTAGTAGATATGGCTATGTCTACTTGATGAGGCACAAGTCTGAAACCTTTGAAAAGTTCAAGGAATTTAAGAATGAAGTTGAAAATCAGCGTGGCAAGAAAATTAAGGCCTTATGATCTGATCGTGGAGGCGAGTATTTGAGCCACGAGTTTAGCAATCATCTAAAGAGTTGCGGAATTGTTCCACAACTTACGCCGCCTGGAACACCTCAGAGAAACGGTGTATTCGAGCGACGTAATCGAACTTTGTTAGACATGGTTCGATCAATGATGAGCCAGTCGGACCTACCGTTGTCATTTTGGGGATACGCTCTAGAAACAGCAGCTTTCACACTTAATAGGGTACCATCTAAATCCGTAGTTAAGACACCATACGAGATATGGACTGGAAAGGTTCCTAGTTTGTCTTTTCTAAAGATTTGGGGATGTGTAGTGTTTGTCAAGCGACTTCAGTCGCACAAGATCACACCCAAGTTGGATAAGTGCATTTTCTTGGAATATCCAAAGGAAACTTTGGGATATTATTTCTACAACCGATCAGAAGGCAAAGTGTTTGTCGCTCGGAACGGGGTTTTCCTAGAGAAAGAGTTTCTCAAAGGAGAAAAGAGTGGAAAGACAGTGCATCTTGAAGAAGTTCGAGATGAGCCTATCGGGCAAGAATCAATGAGTGATGCTAATGTAGCAGAACAAGTTGAGATACCCATGGCAAGAGAAGCACCGCCACAACCATGAAGGTTGGCAAGGCTCCGCGAAATGCGGGAAATTTTATTGTTGGACAATGATGAGCCTGTGACATATGCAGAAGCAATGATGGACCCAGACTCTGAAAAATGGCAGAGTGCCATGCAATCCGAAATAGAGTCCATGGGAGACAATCAAGTTTGGAACTTGGTTGACCCGCCTGATGGTGTTAAAGCCATAGAGTGCAAGTGGATCTATAAGAAGAAAAAGGACATGGATGGAAATGTTCACATCTATAAAGCACGACTTGTCGCAAAAGGTTTTCGACAAGTTCAAGGAGTTGACTACGACAAGACCTTCTCGCCCGTAGTGATGCTTAAGTCCATTCGGATTATTCTAGCTATAGCTGCATATTTCGATTATGAGATATGGCAGATGGATGTCAAGACAGCTTTCCTGAATGGAAACCTAGTTGAGGACATGTATATGATACAGCCCAAGGGTTTTGTCGATCCGAAAAATGCTGGAAAGGTATACAAGCTTCAGAGATCCATTTATGGATTGAAGCAAGCATCTAGGAGTTGGAACATTCGTTTTGATGAAGCGGTCAAAGGGTTTGACTTCACCAAGAACGAAGAAGAGTCTTGTGTTTACAAGAAGCTTACTGGGAGCTCTGTAGTATTTCTAATCTTATATGTGGATGACATATTACTGATTGGAAATAACATTCCTATGCTTGAGTCCGTAAAGACTTCACTGAAAAATAGTTTTTCGATGAAGGACTTAGGGGAAGCGGCATATATTCTGGGCATTAAGATCTATAGAGATAGATCGAGAAGGCTTATAGGTTTAAGCCAAGATACTTACATTGACAAAGTGTTGAAGCGGTTCAGCATGGAAGAGGCAAAGAAAGGGTTCGTGCCTATGTCACATGGCATACATCTCAGCAAGACTCAGTGTCCTTCGACTGCTGATGAGCGGGATCACATGAGTAGAGTGCCATATGCCTCGGCTATTGGATCTATCATGTATGCAATAATAAGTACTCGCCCAGATGTTTCATATGCGCTAAGTATGACAAGCAGACACCAATCTGATCCAGGTGAGAGTCACTGGACAGCGGTAAAAAACATTCTTAAGTACTTGAGAAGGACTAAAGATATGTTCCCCATCTATGGAGGTGAGGAGGAGCTCGTTGTAACAGGTTACACCGATGCTAGTTTCCAAACCGACAGAGATGATTCAAAGTCACAATCAGGATTTGTGTTCACGCTAAATGGTGGTGCTGTTAGTTGGAAGAGTTCCTAACAGGAGACGGTGGCCGATTCTACGACAGAAGCCGAGTACATCGCGGCTTCAGAAGCCGCGAAGGAAGGTGTTTGGATAAGAAATTTCCTCATTGAGCTTGGTGTGTTCCCGAATGCGTCCAGCCCATTGAATCTCTACTGTGATAATAATGGGGAATTTGCGCAAGCAAAGGAGCCAAGGAACCACCAGAAGAACAAACACGTAATGCGGCGATTTCATCTCATTCGAGACTTCGTTAACCGGGGTGAGATCAAGATATGCAAAATACACACGGATCTGAACATTTCTGATCCGTTGACAAAACCACTCCCGCAGGCTAAGCATGATGCGCATGTAAGCCAGATCGGGTGTGGTGCGCCATCTGCAAGAGTCAACGTTCCATTAGTTCCATAACCTCAAAAGTATTCCCATTATGCGGGAACGTATATTGTTAAATCCTCAAATGCGACTCCTGCCGATAGTGCAACACAACAACATTTCTCATTAAGGAGATATACACTTCTTCTTGCCATCTTAGTTAGCAACTAGCTTGGTTCTGCACACAACCTCGAGCGAGCCCAAACCGTATCCCATAGGTTCCACTATATCCGACCTTAGGCACTTGGGTCGGGCGAAGCAAAACCATGCCACAAGGGGTCGGGCGAGGTGGAGACCTGCCTCGAGGGGTCGAGCGCATCCGACCTTGCGACTCGGGGTCGCCAAGCTTTGGACAGACCCACAAAACGGAAACTTGTCTGTGGTCACAGCACAACTCACACAATCTGGCATCCAAGGCGTGTCACAAAGGGTCAAAAGTCAAGTCAAGAACTGATTTCACCAAGACCATTTCATTGTTGTTCTCATAGCACAGGAGGAACACTCAACTCAATGTTAACCTATTACATCATTGTCCAAAATTTAGGTTGCTGAGGAGTACAATAAAAGATTAGATTCCTATAGTCTTCAACCTAAAAGTTATCTAGGTTGCCGACTGAGGGAACACTCTGAGTCAGAGAAGGGGTGTTGCCATCTTCAATGTCCATACTGGAGGCTCCTACTACCTCCGCAGGATCCTCTTGTTCGTCCAGCTGCATCTCCAGAGCATGGATGGCATCGAGCTCGGCGTGGTGCTCGTCCAAGTGAGCATTAGCAACTGCGAGCTCCATCTCAGCTTCCATCTTTTCTTCGGCAAGCTGGATCATGTCATCCTCCATGTCTGTCACTTCTTCCTCAAGCTCGAAAATCCTGGCTTGCATGTCATGGATCTGTATGCCTCTCTAGATGAGCTGATATACTGTTCCACCAAGTCTCTCTTGGCGGCATTGAAATGCTCCTGGGTGTCTACGGCTAACCGAGCCAAGACAGCCATAGCTTGGCCTTGAAGCTCAATCAGCCGGTACAGGGCTAACATGCACCTGGTGGTGGTGGAAAGGGTGACCAACGAGTGGGAGGTTGCCAACACCTCCATGTTGTTGACGCGGTCAAGCCAGGCCAGGTCCAGCTAGTCCCTAGCGGGAAACAAGCCGATTGGGTCCAAAAGGACCTCAAGCGGGTGTAGCCGACAAAACTGGGTGAGGGCCTGCAAGGCGGCTGACTCCTAGGTGTCCTCCAGAGTGTGACCGTATGTTGAGACCTCGAGCTGGGGCCACTCAGGCTGTACAAGGGGTGGAGGTACAACCATCTGCACGTTGCATCTCTGCACTCCGTGCTCCTGGTACGCCCGTCCCACGTACAGAGGTGGGGACTAGTACCCAAACCATCTCAAGGTATCCCACAAAATAGCAGGAAAACCCTCAAAGTGTAGGCGGGAGCAGCCATCTGGAAGCAAGAACCAAAACAAGCGTGAGATAGAAACTCCAAGAAGAATAGATCGGGCAGGAAAAGCACTCGAACTTGACCAGAGCGCAGGCTGGAAAGGTAGCTAGAAATCCTTAAAGCGAAGAAGAGCTTTTACCAAGGCAAGGTTGTTTTAGGGAGGTGATTTCACAGATTTTAGTTCATGACGCATGCACGACCTACCTCGTCTTCTCAACCAAAACAACTGCCAAAAACCTTGGTCTTACGCAGTCAGTGCCGGTGGCAAGGCAACTAGTACGTCTCTCCTTATAGTAGCTAGTCGGTTTCTAGCAACGTTTCCTAAGCGAACGCGGTTAGTGTACCTGCAGAAAACACAACCACCTGAACCTTTCGTGCCAGCACCCACGAAAGCGTCCCCAAGCATTACCGTTCACTATAGAAATGGCACCCATGCGTTTGATGCTGCATGGACAGCACAACACCTGTGGAAATAGGTCCCCTTTGAATGGAACCATATAACCCTTCGCATACTCGAGATGCGGAATCTGCGCACATATAATAGACGTGGGCGAACAACTGTGATGATAGGCTCATTGGAATCGAACCATACCACCCTTCGCATGAATTAACATACGGAATCTACACACGTATCATAGACGTGGGCAAAACAACCGCGATGATAGGGTCCTTTGAATAGAACTCCCTATCAACCCTCGCATACTCGTGATGCAGAACTCGGCACACGTATGATACACGTGGCGAAGTGCTGGGGGTTAGCAAAATAACCCAAAAATCCCCTAGGGCCTCTCGTACTAAAGTCATCCTTAACGATCGTACGAGATTTTTCAATAGTTTTCTTGCAAATTTTATTCAAAAAGAATGTTTTTTAGGACCCATTGTGTTATCTGTCCTACTAAACCAGCTCTGGTACCAGCTGTGGTGGAACACCTCGGATTGACTCAACTAAAGCATGGTTAAGTCGCTTAACACACGATCCTCATGCCTTAATCGAGTTAACTCGATGTGTCGTCGGATTTCATCCGACTTAACCACTTGACAGGACCGAGTTAGCATAAACCAAACGGAGGCGAGTGGTTCTAGAGAATATAACAGATCCACAAAGGTGTTTAACAATTCATTACATAATGGTTGAAATCAGAGTTTTACAAGGTTCGAAAGAAAACAACAGAAGGTAAAAGCATCGCGGAAGCTAGCGTCAGGGTGGGATGTCCCTGGTGAGGCCAATAGGACATCAGTGATCCCATTCCCCGCCGTCCGAGGAAGGATCCTACTTGACCGTCCACCCAGGAGGAAGCTGGGGCGGCCAAGTGCCAGCAGCAAGCTCTGAAGTTTCAACTTCACCTGAAAAGAGATGCCACAAACGAGGCTGAGCTTCTAAGCTCAACAAGACTTAACCGACCGGTGGGAAGAACTACTCCACCACTTCTAGACATGCAAGGCTCTTTGGCTGAGGGGTTTGTTTGCCAAAAGCACTATGTTAGATCCTTATTTTCATAGTTTTAGCTCAGATTCTAAGTTCATTAACCAGTCTCCATTGGCAACTTATACTAAGCAAGCATAGATCCAACTTTATGTATATAAGCTCATCATCAAGACCATGTCATCATCAGACTCCTTCATTACTCAGTGTGGCATAGCGATCAAGCAGTCTCAAACTGTGAGAGGCAGACGAATCGATTCAAGTTCTTTAACTATGCATGGTGAACCTAACCTCACGACATCCGCGCACCACCGAGGGTCGCTTCCTGTGTTGGCCTTCCCCATCAATTCCCTAACCCATGTCGGGTCCACTTCCCTTGGTGCAAGGTTCCACAGACCCAGCCTCTGCCGTTCTGTGACCACTCTTGCCACCACGTGCTGCCGTAGGGGAACTCTGTTCTAGAGACAGTGGAGCAACCGCTCACGTCCAGGTTCAATCAGGTACTAGGCTTCCCCACCCATAATGGGTATGAGATTAGTACTTTCAAACACTTGATCACGAACACCACCAGTGTCGGGCCTTAACAGATTCAATAAACAGACGGGGCGATCAGCCGACCACCAAAAGAGTTAACCAAAACCCTGCCCCATCCATCGTCCTTATAGTGGTAACAGAAGAAGAACAACCAACTCCTATAACTCGCGAGTGACACGAAATCACTCGGCTTTTACCGATCCTATTTAAGCATTGCAACTACTCGACCCAATAGACTAGTGTTCAAACAAAAGGGACTAAGTCATGCATCTATGGTTGCAAACAACTCCTATACGTAAATGCACATTCATAAGAAGGAAGGTATGTGCAAGTTTAGAAAGTTGGGTTCATCCTCCGGGGCTTGCCTTCAAGCGGGGTGGAGGTGAACTGGTCTTTATTGGGGGCTGCTTTGGCTTCTGGGATGGGCGGCTCAGCTACAGCTCCGTCTTCAGGCGCCGGATGTAGCTCGTAGGTGCCGTTGACGAGATGTAGCTCTATACAAATGCAAATGCAGGAGTTAGCTGTTAGACGGTTATTTCAACAACACTTGCAAGTTTAAGCTCGGACACTTGTAGCGAAGCTACAGGAAAGTGGGGGAAGTTCAACTTCGGTTGGTGGAGAACAGGATACAAGGGTCGGATGGAAACTAAACTTATGATCTAACCTTTAAATTTTAGGGAATAACTGTGCCGGGGTCCTCAGACTTAACGCAGAGAAATCCCTGATATTTTACATAGATACCCTCGGGTCAAGGAAAAAGATACAGCCGAGCCCTTGGGTGAGGTGAATAAGGGTCGGTGGAACAGATAGGGTCGGGCGAGACGGAAAAGGGGTCGGGCGAACCGGAAAAGGGGTCGGGCAGAAAGGGGTCAGCAGCTTACCTTTAGGTCTACTGGTGAAGCTTTGGGGTCGGGAAGGAACAGACTTGGGCGGAAAGACTAAAGCACTAATGCTTGGATGGCGGCGAGGTTTGACGGTGCTCCAGTGGTGGCGGTGCTTCTTGTGGACAACAAGAAAGCTCTAGCACAGCGTGGAGGAGCAGACGGCTGGTGGGTTGGGGAGAAGCAGGTTTGAGCGGAGAGGGGAACTTCTCGAGAGTTCAACGGGAGTGCTCAAGTGCGCTCGAAGTAGGGGCGGCGAAACAGCGATGGCGAAGGAAACTCCGGTGGAACTCCGGTACTTCTTTTTATAGCTACGCGGAAGAGAGAAAGAGTTTGAGTAGCACGAAGACTGCAAAGAAAAGGATGGAGTGCGCTGCCATGGCGGTGATTGAGCGGCGATGGCCGGCGGAACAGAGTCTTGGAGATAGGGTCTTCAGCCATTGGGCACTAGAGACAAGGTGGCGTAGGTGCGGTTTTTGTTGGAGGTATGCCCTAGAGGCAATCATAGAGATGATGATATTCCATTTGTATCCATGATTTATATTGTGTTCCTTGAATATCCATTAAAGGCTACTTGAATTGATTTGCAATTAAGTGAATTGTGTGTGAAACTCTTTACTTGTATGGTTATTCTAAAGTTGTCCCTAGTTGGAGTTCATGTGAAGACACACATGAATATTAGACTAGCACATGTATTAGTTGATGACTATGTTTCACAAGTCATGGACATGGAGATGTTGAACTAATAATGTGGGGACATGTGGAGACATGTGCTAGGACTGACCCAACACGAGAAGTAGTTCTCTCTTTACACAACATATATGCTTTGTCCTTAGACCTGAAATTGTTGCATGTACTCAAGATGTGGATCGACTTACTTAGGGGCTACCAAACGCTACGCCGTAACAGGGTAGTTATAAAGGTAGCTTTCGGGTTTGTCACAAAGCATGCTATGATTGAGTGATATCTCTAGGCCCCTTGAGTGATCGGATACGAAAATGCATGGCCATGCTACGTACGGTTAAGAGTTAACCTACAAAGGGATTCCTAATCATAGGATCGAGAAAGAGCGGTCGGCTTGAAGCTAGACCAAATATCGTGAGGCAAAGGGAATAGCATGTATAAATGTTGTGATGGTTCGTCTGATATGATCTTCGTGTGCGTATAGGAGTTGGCACGTCTTGCTAGAGGCCGCTACCGACTATTGGGCCGAGTAGGAGTACTCAGGCCATGTCTATACATATCCGAACCCATAGGGTCACACACTTAAGGGGCTGGAAGCCCAATTCGGATCTGATCTGAGTTGGATTAGGTTTAGGAGTACTAATGGGCCTCGGATCCAGAGGCCCATCAGGAACCTCTATAAATAGAGGGGTGGGGGCGCCCTAGGGTTTACACCTTTTGGCTGAACACTCTTGCCGCGCCTCCCACGCCCTCGCCTGTTGCAACTCGCGGATCTAGCAATCCAGCTTGCGACGCTTCCTCCCTGCACGTGTGGATACCTTGGAGGTGTTGCGCCTGCAGCACTTGGACGAGCCATCGACGAGCCGCCGACGAGCCGCCGACGAGCCACGACGAGCCGACGACGAGCCGCGGTACCGGAGGCGATCTTGCTGTGCACGTGGACGAGCTGCTGAGGAGCTTGCTGTGCACGTTGATCGACTACGTTGATCGACTACGTTGATCGTCTTCACTGTACCGACGCATATCTACATCTTCCGCACCAGTAGTGCGTCGAGTGGTAATCCCGTGATCCTTATACGGCAGTTCTTCCTGGTTATACGCGGTAGAAATTTTAATTTGCACTAGTGTAGCCTACCTCGTATCTCAACAGTGGTATCAGAGCCGTAGCTGCTTAGTTTTGGATTCGGGATGTGTGCATATGGAGATATGCGAGTTCTCTGTTTGATCTATGTCCTGATTTTGTGCCTTTGCTGCAATGGTAGTGTAACGACATACTCCTACCGGTCGGTTTCCGCCATCGGAGTTAAGTGATACACGTAAATCCAGTTGCAGTGAGGGAAGATCAATATGATTGGTCAAATCGAGATCCAGGGTCATACGCCAGGCGCATTAGATGTGCAATAGTAGATAGGATCTACTGCCGGGGTCGGGATTTTGCCGTATGCGTATGCTTCGGTAAATCAGCCGTAACTTTTCGGTACGATCTCGGATCGAGGCGATTTCTATACGAAAATTGATCTACAGAAAAAGTTACGCATGAATTTCAACGGCTTTGCCGTTTTCGGCGAAATTAGATTTCCCAAATTCGGCTTGGAAGATGGAGTTTCGGGCCTCCGAAGTTTGGAACGTTAGGACGCCTAACTCTATTTTGCAGGATGTATGCATGTATCTTGTGATCAGTATGGCCCCCTTGTGTATGTGATGCATGTGTGTAACTAATTCGTGACCTGCGTGTCGCGCGTACGGCAACACGGCAGGAGCCATATGTGTTGTCACTTTATTGTATTTAATGGTCTGCGTACCAATCTGTGATGATCCAAGCGACTATGTAATCTTCATTACTAGATTCTTTACTAGCTATTAGGCGTAATAGCATGCTCTAGTTCTTGGATGACTCATCACCAGGAGGATGGCGCACATGGAACATGGAGATGGAGATCACCATGGTGAACAGGTTCTATGGAGATGGAGATCACCATAAGAAAAACGGGCCATACTGTGTCACAACTGTGTGAATGCTATTCTGTTTATGTTTTACTTTCTGCATGCTGTGATGTTAGAAGTAGAACGATCCCTCACAAAGTTTAAGTTAGTATGCCCTCCCAACTAAAACTTGCACCGTCCCATGTCTTGTACAATTAGTGGTGGGTCTATGAAATTAGGGTGCCACTAGTTTTCCTTGACTAGACGGGTTTGTGTCGGACACTTACACGCATAAGGGTTGGTTTGCTTAACGAGGTCATCTTAACGGTTAAGGACCTTGGGGCATAAAGGTTGGGCGCCGAGACATGGAGATGTCACCCAACAACAGGAGTCATATGTGATATGATTAGCAAAAGTTGCTTACCGATCTACCTCGTTTGCTAGCGGTGATGCTAAAGCTCACTAGTGGACTTGTTAGTTGTGGATCCTGAATCACTAAGTTTCAATAGAGGGATATTGATTTTAGTGGGAGTAGATTCTGTTAAAATAGTTTAATGTAATTTTCTCTATCATGGATACATTTGTCTTAGTGTATTTTGCATTACTTTTGTTGTAGATTAAATGGCACCTAGCAACACCACCACATCGTTTGCTTTGCGTTCGGTCCTTGAGAAGGACAAGTTGAATGGAACAAACTACTCGGATTGGATCCGTAACCTGAGAATTGTTCTCAGGGCTGAGAAAAAGGAAGATGTTCTAGACAACCCACTACCAGAAGAACCTGCTGAGGATGCACCCGCTGCTGCTAAGAATGCTTACAAGAAAGCATGTGATGCTAACCTCGAAGTAAGCTGCCTTATGCTTGCTTGTATGGAACCCGAGCGGCAGATGCAGTTCGAAACAAACCATGAGGCGCACGATATGATCGTGGCGCTTAGAGACATGTTCCAAACACAGGCCAGGACTGAAAGGTTCAATGTGTCTAAGGCCTTTGTTGAGAGCAAGCTAGCAGAAGGCGCAGCAGTAGGACCACACGTAATCAAGATGGTTGGTTACACTCAACGGTTGGAGAAGCTAGGCTTCCCACTGGGCCAAGAGTTGGCCACTGATTTCATTCTTTCGTCTCTTCCTCCTAGCTATGGGAACTTCATCTCGAACTACCATATGCATGGGACGGAGAAGGGTCTGAATGAGCTGTGTGGCATGCTTAAAACAGCAGAGGCTGACATAAAGAAAACCGCTAGTACCAGCCATGTGATGGCGATACAGAACAAGCCCAGCTTTAAGAAGAAGGGCAATTCTTGGAAGAAGAAGGGCAAGGCTGGAACGTCCAAGCCAAACCCACCGCCCAAGGTTAAAGCTGGACCTGGACCTGCTCCAGATAAAGAGTGCTTTTACTGTCATGAACTTGGTCACTGGAAGAGAAACTGCAAGCAGTACCTAGCTTCGTTGAAGAACGGCGGAAGTAAGAGTACTTCTACCTCAGGTACGCTTGTTGTTTATGTTATAGACAACATATTTCTCGCTGATACAGTTATTAATTCTTGGGTATTTGATACCGGATCGGTTGCTCATATTTGCAATTCGATGCAGGGAATGATAAGAAGTAGAAGCGTGGAAAGAGGAGAAGTTGATTTCCGCGTGGGCAATAATGCAAGAGTTGCTGCTTTGACCGTCGGGACGATGCAACTCCACCTCCCGTCAGGATTTATTATGGAGTTGAATAATTGTTATTTTGTTCCTAGTTTAAGTCGAAACATTTTATCTCCTTCATGTTTGATGAAGGATGGTTATTCATTTGCGAGTGAAAACAATGGTTGTGTGATCTCTAAGAATAATATGTTTATGGCTTTTGCACCCATTGTGAATGGATTGTTTGTTTTAAATCTTGATGGTTCACCTGTCTGTAATGTAAGTGCTAAAAGGCCTCGGCCTAATGATTTGAGTCCTACCTACTTGTGGCATTGTCGTTTGGGTCATATAAGTGATAAGCGCATGAAGAAGCTCCATTCTGATGGACTTCTAACTTCGTTTGATTTTGAATCATACGAGACATGCGAGGCTTGCTTGCTAGGCAAGATGACCAAGACGCCTTTCACAGGATTTCCTGAGAGAGCAGTAGACTTGTTGGAACTCGTACATAGTGATGTATGCGGACCAATGAGCACGACGGCTAGAGGAGGATTCCAATACTTCATAACTTTCACTGATGATTTTAGTAGATATGGCTATGTCTACTTGATGAGGCACAAGTCTGAGACCTTTGAAAAGTTCAAGGAATTTCAGAATGAAGTAGAAAATCAGCGTGGCAAGAAAATTAAGGCCTTACGATCTGATCGTGGAGGCGAGTATTTGAGCCACGAGTTTAGCAATCATCTAAAGAGTTGCGGAATTGTTCCACAACTTACGCCGCCTGGAACACCTCAGAGAAACGGTGTGTCCGAGCGACGTAATCGAACTTTGTTAGACATGGTTCGATCAATGATGAGCCAGTCGGACCTACCGTTGTCATTTTGGGGATACGCTCTAGAAACAGCAGCTTTCACACTTAATAGGGTACCATCTAAATCCGTAGTTAGGACACCATATGAGATGTGGACTGGAAAGGTTCCTAGTTTGTCTTTTCTAAAGATTTGGGGATGTGAAGTGTTTGTCAAGCGACTTCAGTCGGACAAGATCACACCCAAGTCGGATAAGTGCATTTTCGTGGGATATCCAAAGGAAACTTTGGGATATTATTTCTACAACCGATCAGAAGGCAAAGTGTTTGTCGCTCGGAACGGGGTTTTTCTAGAGAAAGAGTTTCTCAAAGGAGAAAAGAGTGGAAAGACAGTGCATCTTGAAGAAGTTCAAGATGAGCCAATCGAGCAAGAATCAATGAGTGATGCTAACGTAGCAGAACAAGTTGAGATACCCATGGCAAGAGAAGCACCGCCACAACCACGAAGGTCGGCAAGGCTCCGCGAAATGCGGGAAATATTATTGTTGGACAATGATGAGCCTGCGACATATGCAGAAGCAATGATGGACCCAGACTCCAAAAAATGGCAGAGTGCCATGCAATCCGAAATAGAGTCCATGGGAGACAATCAAGTTTGGAACTTGGTTGACCTGCCTGATGGTGTTAAAGCCATAGAGTGCAAGTGGATCTATAAGAAGAAAAAGGACATGGATGGAAATGTTCACATCTATAAAGCACGACTTGTCGCAAAAGGTTTTCGACAAGTTCAAGGAGTTGACTACGACGAGACCTTCTCGCCCGTAGTGATGCTTAAGTCCATTCGGATTATTCTAGCTATAGCTGCATATTTCGATTATGAGATATGGCAGATGGATGTCAAGACAGCTTTCCTGAATGGAAACCTAGCTGAGGACGTGTATATGATACAGCCCGAGGGTTTTGTCGATCCGAAAAATGCTGGAAAGGTATGCAAGCTTCAGAGATCCATTTATGGATTGAAGCAAGCATCTAGGAGTTGGAACATTCGTTTTGATGAAGTGGTCAAAGGGTTTGACTTCACCAAGAACGAAGAAGAGTCTTGTGTTTACAAGAAGCTTAGTGGGAGCTCTGTAGTATTTCTAATCTTATATGTGGATGACATATTACTGATTGGAAATAACATTCCTATGCTTGAGTCCGTAAAGACTTCACTGAAAAATAGTTTTTCGATGAAGGACTTAGGGGAAGCGGCATATATTCTAGGCATTAAGATCTATAGAGATAGATCGAGAAGGCTTATAGGTCTGAGCCAAGATACTTATATTGACAAAGTGTTGAAGCGGTTCAGCATGGAAGAGGCAAAGAAAGGGTTCTTGCCTATGTCACATGGCATACATCTCAGCAAGACTCAGTGTCCTTCGACTGCTGATGAGCGGGATCGCATGAGTAGAGTGCCATATGCCTCGGCTATTGGATCTATCATGTATGCAATGATAAGTACTCGCCCAGATGTTTCATATGCGCTAAGTATGACAAGCAGACACCAATCTGATCCAGGTGAGAGTCACTGGACAGCGGTGAAAAACATTCTTAAGTACTTGAGAAGGACTAAAGATATGTTCCTCGTCTATGGAGGTCAGGAGGAGCTCGTTGTAACAGGTTACACCGATGCTAGTTTCCAAACCGACAGAGATGATTCAAAGTCACAATCAGGATTTGTGTTCACACTGAATGGTGGTGCTGTTAGTTGGAAGAGTTCCAAGCAGGAGACGGTGGCCGATTCTACGACAGAAGCCGAGTACATCGCGGCTTCGGAAGCCGCGAAGGAAGGTGTTTGGATAAGGAATTTTCTCATTGAGCTTGGTGTGTTCCCGAATGCGTCCAGCCCATTGAATCTCTACTGTGATAACAATGGGGCAATTGCGCAAGCAAAGGAGCCAAGGAACCACCAGAAGAACAAACACGTAATGCGGCGATTTCATCTCATTCGAGACTTCGTTAACCAGGGTGAGATCAAGATATGCAAAATACACACGGATCTGAACATTTCTGATCCGTTGACAAAACCACTCCCGCAGGCTAAGCATGATGCGCATGTAAGAGCTATGGGTATTAGGTACCTTCTAGATTGACTCTAGTGCAAGTGGGAGACTGTTGGAGGTATGCCCTAGAGGCAATCATAGAGATGATGATATTCCACTTGTATCCATGATTTGTATATTGTGTTCATTGAATATCCATTAAAGGCTACTTGAATTGATTTGCAATTATGTGAATTGTATGTGAAACTCTTTACTTGTATGGTTATTCTAAAGTTGTCTCTAGTCGGAGTTCATGTGAGGACACACATGAATATTAGACTAGCACATGTATTAGTTGATGACTATGTTTCACAAGTCATGGACATGGAGATGTTGAACTAATAATGTGGACACATGTGGAGACATGTGTTAGGACTGACCCAACACGAGAAGTAGTTCTCTCTTTAAACAACATATACGCTTTGTCCTTAGACCTGAGATTGTCGCATGTATTCTAGATGTGGATCGACCTACTTAGGGGCTATCAAACGCTACGCCGTAACAGGGTAGTTATAAAGGTAGCTTTCGGGTTTGTCAAGAAGCATGCTATGAGACATGGTCAATCAAGATGGGATTTGCCCCTCTCTGATTGAGAGTGATATCTCTGGGCCCCTCGAGTGATCGGATCCGAAAATGCATGGCCATGCTACGTACGGTTAAGAGTTAACCTACAAAGGGATTCCGAATCACAGGATCGAGAAAGAGCGGTCGGCTTGAAGCTAGACCAAATATCGTGAGGCAAAGGGAATAGCATGTATATTATGTTGTGATGGTTCGTCTGATATGATCTTCGTGTGCGTATAGGAGTTGGCACGTCTTGCTAGAGGCCCCTACCGACTATTGGGCCGAGTAGGAGTACTCGGGCCATGTCTATACGTATCCGAACCCATAGGGTCACACACTTAAGGGGCTGGAAGCCCAATTCGGATCTGATCCGAGTTGGATGAGGTTTAGGAGTACTAATGGGCCTCGGATCCAGAGGCCCATCAGGAACCTCTATAAATAGAGGGGTGGGGGCGCCCTAGGGTTTACACCTTTTGGCTGAACACTCTTGCCGCGCCTCCCACGCCCTCGCCTGTTGCAACTCGCGGATCTAGCAATCCGGCTTGCGACGCTTCCTCCCTGCACGTGTGGATACCTTGGAGGTGTTGCGCCTACAGCACTTGGATGAGCCATCGACGAGCCGCCGACGAGCCACGACGAGCCGACGACGAGCCGCGGTACCGGAGGCGATCTTGCTGTGCACGTGGACGAGCTGCTGAGGAGCTTGCTGTGCACGTTGATCGACTACGTTGATCGACTATGTTGATCGTCTTCACTGCACCGACGCATATCTACATCTTCCGCACCAGTAGTGCGTCGAGTGGTAATCCTGTGATCCTTATACGGCAGTTCTTCCTGGTTATACGCGGTAGAAATTTTGATTTGCGCTAGTGTAGCCTACCTCGTATCTCAACAAGGGACGCTACGAGGCCTTTACAAAGTTTCCCTAATAAGAAATGGTCCACTAAGGTTTCATGATCAGTGCAGTGCATAACAGTCCTCTCGTGGTATAATGTCTTAGAAAAGCCCACTTCCCAAGAGAGCGAGTGCTATACACCAACTACTATCTCCCCCTCTTGCCCTTTCAGTAAGACCGCTTCAAACTAGAGTTTCTAATTATTCAGCCAAGACCAAAGCCATTTAGTCTTGTGGTAGCACTATTTTCCTAGGTGGTTCTCCATGTTCTGATCAAACATTTATGATCTTGTATTAATGAAAGGTATAACAAAAGTGAAGCAATATTATTCATTGAATTCGGTTAAACCACTATAACCCAAGTAAGCAATAAGCATGAGCTACCCAACATAAAAGTAAACTCAGTTGGTTAAGGCATAGGTAAATGAAATCTAGGACATCCTTAGTTGGGACCCATTGTCGGTGTTTTGGACCAGCAACCCACCTAGGGGCTACCCTAGGTGGTCTTTTGTGCGGTGGGTGTCGTCGAGAATCAAGGAGTCGATGATGATGCAAGGAACACGATTTAGACAGGTTCGGGCCGCTAGATCGCATAATACCCTACGTCCTATGTCATGTTTGTATTGAACTTAGATGATCTATTTGGAGGGGGTCCCTGCCCACCCTTATATGATCGGGGGAGCAGGGTTACAGGGTAGAAACCTAGTCGGGTACGGTTACAGAGTCCTACTCGGTCTAGACAGAATAGTTTCCTCACATATACCAACTAGTCTTCAGGAGTTTGAGTGGGCCACGCTCTCCTACTGCGCAGCCCCCGAGCCTTGATCACGTTTGAGTAGGACCTAGGATGTATACCCGACAAGCCCCCGAGTACTTTGTAGTCAAGTGGAACAGTTTCGAGTACTCAGAAGTCATTATTCGAGTAAATCCCAGTGCTTACTAAGTGGTTGTGATGTCTTTGAGTACCCGAGTACTATCACATGGCTGAAAGGTACTCTTCGTCTGTCTTTGCTTCGAGTTACTTTTGCCTTGGAGATTTTATATGGCAGTGCGATGACAATCGCACTCCATATGGAGTAGCCCCCGAGCCTTAGGTTGAATCAAAGAATCATGCTGAGGGTCAATCCTATGTTTTGGTTTTTGGCTTTAGTAGTCTTTAGGAAAAAAGAAAACCTTGCTCAACGGGTACGGTATATGCAGCCCCCGAGCACTTAGGCAATTATTCGCAATCGATGAAGTGGTCAAACCTCTTGGTCAGAGTATCCGTTGGGTATTATGGTGATAAATCCGATTTATATCTGACCATTGCTTAATTGACTCTTGGAATCCGAAGGTGATGGAGATATAACAGGGTGGGCCCAGTGGTGGTTAGCGGTACGTTCTTTTTTAACAGATCTATCTTGTGCGCCTCTTTCCTGTTCATCTTTGAGCCACCACCCTTTCCTATGCTGCTGCCGCCATTGTTGCTCTCTCCTTGCCCTTGAGTGAGATTCTGCTGCCAATTCTGCTCTTCTTCACTTTTCCGGAGACCGGCTGATGCACATCAAGAAGATGGGGGAAGGAACTGGAGAAGAGCCAAGGACAAGCTGTAGCCGCCAGTAAGGTGAGATCCAAATCCAAAAAGGGGAAAGAGCTTGCGCTACCGGCGCCAAAGTATGGCCCGACGAACTAGACTGCGCTGTCACCGCCTGGGATCACCGAGTAGCACTCTGTGATGAAGGAACCAGCGGTTCAGGCTTTGGTTGATGCTAAGCTTCTTCAGTCAAAGCTTGAACTCAAGTGGAGGCCTGCTTTTGGCAATGCGTGGCAGTTTGAGAAGCACCTGAATTAGATTGTCATGCTTGCACACTTCGTTGAGAGAGGACTGGCAGTCCCATTTCCGACATCTTCTGAGGTATTCTCGGGTACTACAATCTTCAGTTAGTTCACTTGAACCCCAATGGCGTGCTCTATACGGCTATCTTTGTACATTTGTGTGAACTATACCTGGGTGTCCCTCCTAGTCTTGAGCTTTTTAGAAAGTTATTTTCGCTGTAAGCCGTAGCCTAGTGCGACTAGAACAGAGGTTTTCGGAGGGGATGGGTTTCAGCTAAGGAACTCGAGTGCTTATCTTGAGTATGACTTGTCTGATTCTCATGGCGATTGGAAAAAGAGATGGTTTTATGTTGGTAATCAGGATCCTGTTCTGCCAGTGGTCATTGGTCATGCTCCCAAGCACGTGGATAATTGGCTAAGCGAGCTTGAGGATACTCCTGAAATTGCTGACCTGCTGTCTCAAATTGCTGAGTTGAAGTTATTGGGCTTGACTGGCATCAATGTGGCTGCCAGTTTTCTCAAGCGGAGGGTTCAGCCTTCGCAGCAATGGGCTCACTCAGGCTCGGAGTACTCAGGTTTTGCTGCTGGTGCTTCATTATCTGATGTTATCGCTAGTGGTGAGTTTTCTGATTATATGGTAGTCTGAAGTTTCACAGCCTCATCCTTGATTTTTTCAGGTCTTGAGAATATCGTGCCTCCGACTGATCCTGTGGCGCCGAGTACTTGACCGGCAGTCGCTGAGAAGAAACGTGTGTGATTTCCGCCGCAGTTATCTCGGTGAGTTTTGTGTGAATCTTTCTTTGTATTGTATATTTGATCTTCTGAAGAACGGGTGATGACCTCATGTTTTGATCCAGGGATGCTGAGGATACCATTCCTGTGGACGCAGGAGTGGAGTCTGGTGTTCCGACTACACTTTCTGGTCCCTTGATTGATTTGATGATGGATGATGCACCCGAGGTTACAAAAATCGCCTTGGTGCCACTATCTCCATGCTTAAAGAAGTTATCCGCTCAGTGGAGATTCCTGCAGTCCCTTCGAGTTCTGGGGGCGTGCTGTCCTCAACGACTATTGGTGGCATCTTGGCCTTAGTTGATACGACTAGAGTGGATGAGGTTGGCGTACCGGGTATGTAGTTCGAAGTATTGTATCCTGTAAGGACTCATGAGTTTTCTTTTTCAGGGGCTATTTTGGGTAGAGGTCCGGAGGCTCAGATTGCTAAGAATGCTGAGGGTCTAGTGCTCGAGCTACCATCGGAGTCAGAGTTTTGAAGAGCTATCCAGAGCTTTCAAATGTGTGACCTTATCGTACTTTGACTGACTGTATTTTGAAGAATCTTGACATCTTGCTTTTGAGTTTCTTGCAGGACCTCTATGACAGAGCCCAAAGGAATGCTCGGGCCCTACAGGAGCGAAATGACACTGTGCAACGAGTGGCGCAACTAGAGCGAGAATGTAGCCGTCTTACAGAGTCCTTGAGAGTTCATGAGGAGGCTACAAAGTCTTTTGCGGTAGAGCAGAGGGACCATGAATTCCTGCAAGAGCGATTGGAGAATCGCTATAAATCCTTGAACAAGAAGTATCAAGGTGAGTATTCGTGATCCTTGGGTATATTCGACTATAGTTGTGGGTTCTGATCTATGGTACTTTGGCACAGAGCTCAAGAGAAAAGAGGCTGCTGTGAGTAGCCAGCTTCTTGACTGGAGGAATGCTCATGACTGGGTAGCTGATGAGGCTGACCATCTCTGGGCATCGCTGACTGAGGTTCAGGCTGCATGTGAGCATCAGAGGGATAGAAAAAATAAAAATGGAGCTATGCTTGCTATGGCCATGGTGGCCTATAGAGACCATGGTAGGACCATAGGAAGGCTTCAAGGCGAGCTCCAAGAATTGACAAGTGCTGCGCAGGACGTAGTTAATGCCATCGCTCATCTTGAGGATGATGCTGGGCCTCGCTCACTAGTTGAGCGGCTGAAGACTGCTTCGGGTAAGGTTGCTGGCCTCTGCAAGGCTGTTTGCAAACAAGTCCTTGCGGTGGTCAAGTCATATTACCCGAGGGCAGATTTGAAGGTGGCTGGTGACGGTGTTGCTCGAAACTGCAAAGAGGATGCTTATGTGCAGTATCTCGAGGAGGCTGAGCCGATCGCTTTGAAGATGTATGAATTTGTATCTTTGGAAGAGTCTTAGTCTTGTGTAGCTTTCGAGTTGTGACATGCCGAGTACTTTGTTGGAGTACTCGAGACAATTTCTAAATCTTATTTGAAGTCTGATGAATGATATTGTCTTGGCTAATCTTTGTAGTCTGGGGGAGCAAGCCCGAGTTTAGCCGAGTAGTCGTATTGTCTGCCGTGGATGTCAATTATTGTTGTTGCTGTTGAAAGTACTCTGTCCTTTTCTATACTTTTAAGAGGGGTGCACGGGCGAACTATTCACTTTTGGTTTTTACGGTTGAATGCCTTCACATGAGTTGGGTCAGAAAGCGTCTGACTGACTCATCAGTGCTTCAAGGCTTGTCATCACGAGCAGACAGTAACTTCCGAGTAGGTAGTGGTTGTGGCGCTTGGCTATAAATAGACCACTGGGGGGTGGACCAAGGCCATGCTTCTCGGGAGTAGCAATGGATTGCTTTCGATTACTGTTATTTGATTGTAGAAAGCTTTCAAAGAGTGCCCCGGTGCTAGAAGATTCCTCATAGATTAGAGCCAACTTCCCTCCACATACTCTTGCGCTCGTAGGGATAGCCGCGATGCTAGAAGAATCCTCGTAGGAGGGTTTGTCGCGTGCCTCATCTTGCAGCTCGTGATCCAGCTAAGTCCATGCTGGAACTCGCAAGTGATGGGTGATGAGTGTTACGGTCTTTATCCGGCTCCCTGATCAGAGGTGGAGGTGTGGCATGCAGTGTGGGATGGCTCACCGAAGCTAACAAGGGAGCAGTCTTGGTTCTTTTTCTCCTTTATGCTGTGCCGGGGATTCATCATTGCCGTTGTCGAGGGAGCGCCATTGCGGAAAATTCCCCACTACTGCCTCCCGTAGGAGGCGGTGAAGGAGTACCTGGTGTTTTTTGGGACGAGGACCAGGATATGGCTGTGTACTGCGTAGCTTCCTTGCATGTGGGCCCTGCCTTTTGATACTGCTTATACCTTGGTGTTCTAGTAGTCGTCAGGCCTATATTCTTGTGATATAGTAAAAGCCTAAGGCTTGTATGCAAACTACCAGTAGGCAGTTGCTTGTAGTCTTTGTTGTGTTGTTATATTGTATTTTGAGTACCCTGACTCTGCTCTAAGTAACTGTAACACCCAGTGTTAATGACAGCTTAAGAATAATATTAAGAACTTAATGGTGAAGTTGGATTAGAGGAAGGTAATTTGAGCCAAAGTCAAATTTGAGCAAATCTGCAATTTGGAGTTTCAAATTTGGATAAATTTTGCTAAGGTATGAAATGGAGAATTGAGAGTATTTAGAACTCAAAAGGGTGAAGTTTGGGATCTAATTCAAGTCCTAGACCTCTCAGAAATATAATCGAAGAAGGAATCAACAAAGTTACTATTTTCCGTCCGAAAATATGCGAATCTGGAAATCATAACGAGTGCCAACTTCGAAATGGGTTTCTGCATAAATTTTCATGTAAGGGGGTAAACGTTTCTGAACATTAATGAAATATGGTCTTTAGACAAGCCGAGTAAGATGTTGTGGGCCAGAGAAAGTGGAGAATTCACATTTATACTGAAGTCCAAAGATGGCAGGTTGAGCTGATTTCAGCCGAGAAGACGCGAGAAATATTAAGTCTGAAAATGATGTTGAGTACATGACTTTGGAGCCAATTTCTGGAGAATTTTCCTTGTAAGTGAGCAGATGTTTTTGGACATTAGTGAAATATGGACTATGGAGAAGGTAAATGAAATGTTGTCGTCCAGAGAAAGTGGAAGGTTTGGATTCGAAATGGAGCCAAAAGTCAGCAAATGAGCAGATTTCGAGCTTCTTGCTGAAATAATTCTAAGTCTGAAAAACAGCATTGGCTAGCAATGTTTGGAGCTAATTTCAGAAAAATCTAGTGTAAAAGTTATATAGTTTCTTGTGCAAAATGGAATCCTTATTAGTTGTAGAGCATGAATGGTGAGTGGTTGGACTATATGGCATAAGTTTGGGCCACTGAAATTGGGTCCAAAGGAGGGTAAATGACCACACTTGAGGACTGTCGAAACTGAATCGTGGAGGTTTAGTTAACAGGAAATTTTGACAGAAACTTTGAGCTTCAAAATCTCGATCTTAGGGTGCTTATTTCGGTTGGAGGCCAATCTATCAAATGGAGTACTTGGACTACTCTACAAGTTTACTTAAAGGAGTTCTACGAGTTGAGATGGAACATTTTGAGCAATTGAGGCATGAACATGTCGGTTTGGAAGGAAGAAAGAAGAACAGAAGGAACAGAGCGACAGTGGCGTGCTGCCGCCGGCTCTCGTGCATGCCGGCCAGTGCGACGGCCACGTCCGCGCCACACCGCCTACCAAGAGCCAAGCTGGACGTCATGCACGGTGAAAGATCAGGATGTTGCTATTCCCGCGCCTATCCGTTTCACCCTGCCGTTTTACACCGCCGGGAGCCGAGCTCGAGCAAACCAGCGCCCGCCACCGGCCAACTCAACCGCGCTGTCGTCTCCCCTCACGTTTTCACCCGTCAGCAGCTTCAATAGCCCCGCCATGACGCCCTCAACCCCACCGAGGTTCATCTCCCAGTCGGCAAGCCAGTAATCACTGCCGTACTGTTCCGCCCGCCGCCACCACCATCCTCTGGTGAGCTTTCTGTGCTGTCCGTTTCTCTTCAATGTTTGGATCCTAGTCGCGTTGTTGGGTTGTATGGGAGCCATAGGAGGAGGCCGGGGACCGTGTTGTGCCGTCGCCTTGCGAGGCCACGGCCGGCAGCTGGCCGAGCCACAGCTGCCCGTGGAGCTGCGGCGGGGCGTGGGTGCGCCTGGCCTGGGCGCCGCCACCCCGGCCCGCTCAGCCACCGGAGAGCCGCCGTCGGCCGGGCCGTCCTGTTTTTCCACCTGTCGGTGTGCGCCTAACCTTGGCCAGGGGAAGAAGAAGCCCCTGACCGAGGGGGCCCACCCGTCAGCCGCAAGGAAAGGGGGGAAAGAAAAAGAAGAGGGCCAGCCGTCCGTTTTTGGCCAGGGGAAAAGCACCGGCCCAGCTGGCCCACGCGGTGTAAAAGAAGAAAGGGAGCAGGTGGGCCGATTGTCGGATTGGGAAGGAAGTGAGCCGTGCGGCCCAGGTGGAAGTAGAGAAGAAAGAAGAGGGGGCCGACGGGTGAAAGGAAGGCCATGGGCCGGATTAGTAGGCCGAGCGTCGGAGGGAGAAAAGGAAAAAGAAAGGTGGGCCGGCGGGTGGTTAAGAAGGAGGAAAGAAGGGGGGGCCGGCCCAAAAGGGCCTGCCGCAGGGAGGCCCATGCGTTGGAGGTTGAGAGCTGACGGGCCACTTTTCGGCCCAAGGAAAGGTGCCGGCCGTGGGCCCCACTCGTCAGTAAGAAAAAAAAAGAGGAGAGTAGGAGGCCGGGTGGGCCCTAGGTGGAAGTGGTGGTGGGTAGAAGCAAGCTGGGTGAGAAAAGTTTGGGCCGGGGTTTATGAATAAACCTTAGGTTTTTCTTTGATTAGATAAATAGATTAAATCCGATTTTCACCATTTAATTCACAGGAAATTCTAGAAGTGCCCAAAATTAGTGAAACCAATTTTATTAGGATTGTTTTATTTTCTTTATGCATTAAATTCTTAGACCCTAGGAAAAATAATAAAATTTAGGTGTTTATTTAATGCCTTTTTTTGTAAGGTATTTAAATAAATGGTTAAACATTATTAAATGTATAAAACTTGAAAAATGCTTTATTATCCACAAATCATTATTAAGTCATAGGACATAAGTTTTAAGATTAGAAAATTATTATAATGCTTTTAAAAATAAAAGAAAAGGTCTAAGGTAGGGTTAGTAAAGGAAATAAAAATGGTGGGTTAATCTTTTCGGGTTTTTGTGTGTTGGCTTGCAAGTTTATCATGATCAATTGTGTAGTAACTGTTGGCTTGCAACTTTAAAATGAAAGAAAGTTGTATAGTCTTGTATTCAAAAGTTTGCATCTCTAACTCCTGCATATGCTGAATCGTAGACGTCAAAACTCTCGAACTGGAATTCGTGGAATTCAGCTGGAGATGGATAGTGTTGAAGGTATGCCCTAGAGACAATCATAGAGATGATGATATTCCATTTGTATCCATGATTTGTATATTGTGTTCATTGAATATCCATTAAAGGCTACTTGAATTGATTTGCAATTATGTGAATTGTATGTGAAACTCTTTACTTGTATGGTTATTCTAAAGTTGTCCCTAGTCGGAGTTCATGTGAGGACACACATGAATATTAGACTAGCACATGTATTAGTTGATGACTATGTTTCACAAGTCATGGACATGGAGATGTTGAACTAATAATGTGGACACATGTGGAGACATGTGTTAGGACTGACCCAACACGAGAAGTAGTTCTCTCTTTAAACAACATATACACTTTGTCCTTAGACCTGAGATTGTCGCATGTATTCTAGATGTGGATCGACCTACTTAGGGGCTATCAAACGCTACGCCGTAACAGGGTAGTTATAAAGGTAGCTTTCGGGTTTGTCAAGAAGCATGCTATGAGACATGGTCAATCAAGATGGGATTTGCCCCTCTCTGATTGAGAGTGATATCTCTGGGCCCCTCGAGTGATCGGATCCGAAAATGCATGGCCATGCTACGTACGGTTAAGAGTTAACCTACAAAGGCATTCCGAATCACAGGATCGAGAAAGAGCGGTCGGCTTGAAGCTAGACCAAATATCGTGAGGCAAAGGGAATAGCATGTATATTATGTTGTGATGGTTCGTCTGATATGATCTTCCCACTGGGCCAAGAGTTGGCCACGGATTTCATTCTTTCGTCTCTTCCGCCTAGCTATGGAAACTTCATCTCGAACTACCATATGCATGGGACGGAGAAGGGTCTGAATGAGCTGTGTGGTATGCTCAAAACAGCAGAGGCTGACATCAAGAAAAGCGCTAGTACCAGCCATGTGATGGCAATACAGAACAAGCCCAACTTTAAGAAGAAGGGCAATTCTTGGAAGAAGAAGGGCAAGGCTGGAACGTCCAAGCCAAACCCACCGCCCAAGGTTAAAGCTGGACCTGGACCTGCTCCAGATAAAGAGTGATTTTACTGTCATGAACTTGGTCACTGGAAGAGAAACTGCAAGCAGTACCTAGCTTCGTTGAAGAACGGCGGAAGTAAGAGTACTTCTACCTCAGGTACGCTTGTTGTTTATGTTATAGACAACATATTTCTCGCTGATACAGTTATTAATTCTTGGGTATTTGATACCGGATCGGTTGCTCATATTTGCAATTCGATGCAGGGAATGATAAGAAGTAGAAGCGTGGAAAGAGGAGAAGTTGATTTCCGCGTGGGCAATAATGCAAGAGTTGCTGCTTTGACCGTCGGGACGATGCAACTCCACCTCCCGTCAGGATTTATTATGGAGTTGAATAATTGTTATTTTGTTCCTAGTTTAAGTCGAAACATTTTATCTCCTTCATGTTTGATGAAGGATGGTTATTCATTTGCGAGTGAAAACAATGGTTGTGTGATCTCTAAGAATAATATGTTTATGGCTTTTGCACCCATTGTGAATTGAAGCGTCCCCACATAAGTAGAGACTAAATGTGATACAAATATCAGTCCCAGGAGGCTGATAACACATTTATTCGACAGATAATTCAGTTACCGTACAACTCCCGAGGGAGTGGGCGTGAAAGCCACGCAGCGATAAACAGTAAATAGACAACGGCGGCTAACCAAGCGACTGCCAAAAGACAGCACTCGGGACTACACGGCAGCAGCAGCATCTTGGGCAGGGCAACACCACAGGCAGCGTCGGGTGCGGACACAACCTCTACTCGAGGTCTTCTGCGACGAACTCAGGGTCTTCTTCTGTAGTAATGAAGCAAGGGTGAGTACTAACGTACTCAACAAGTCCAACCCCATCCACGGAGGGGATACAAGCAAGTTTATGCACAAGTATAACAAGGGTAGGCTAGGGTTTATTTTGCGGAAAAGCTAGTTTTTAACACATGCAGGGGATCGTTTTCGAAAGGGTTTTTGTAAAGTTTCCTTTAATACCCGAAATACTGGGTGGGGTTGATCCTACACAAAGGATCCAAGCTTTTATCGCTATCGGACTCCCCGTCCGTCATAGCGCACGGCACAACTGCCGGACTCTTCTGAAATTCCACACACACACACACACACTCATGACATTCTTGCCCAAACACTAGTTATGTGACCAAGCCGTAATTCGTCCAATACCGTGGACACGCTACCCGGATAGGTTTTAACTCTGCAGAGGGTGTACACTTTTCCCACAAGTAGGGTACCATAGCACAATCACCTTAGTGACGGTACGGATCCTAACAAAGCCATTACCCACCTTAGCTAAGACTGGCTAGTTCTCACGGAACACCCAAGGGGGTCCACGGCTCATTCATGAGACCGTAACCGGGGCTCAAGTCACCAAGATCTTAATCCTTTTCCGTGGGTTCCCGTTGCTCTCCAGCACTCCTGAGGACTAACCATCCAGCTAGTGGGATTTATGCTAAGCCGTTGCCCATACAACGGTCGAGTGGTTGCACGATAGTGGAATTAGGCAAGATGACACATTAACTCGGTCCTTAATCACGACCGGATGGATATCTCCCAACATTGCTCAACCACCAAGGTACGAGCACAACAACTGGGCATCCCACACAAGGAACACCCATCCATCCCGTCCACACATTTCTTCTCCCTAACCAAAAAGCCATTATTCTTACTTGGACACACACACACCTTAATTTCCCGAATACACCAATGTGATAATGATTGCATTTGAGTAACAGATTCCTAAGCGTTCTAGCAGCGGTTATCCACTAAACAGAGCGAGTCATATTTAGAGATAAGCATAGGACAACAAGGAATGTTCATATCAATCAAGGGGTGGCTATCCAACCATGTCTTGCGGTGAAATCATATGCATTTTGTAAAACAGGGCAATAGGTTGTGTTTGAAAAACTAGGTATTAAGTATGCATCAAAGGGTGAGATTGGACTTGCCGTCTTCAAAGCCTTCCGGGAGTTCCGGCTCACGGTACTGGTCCTCGGACTCGGGCTCGCGGTCAAACTCTTCCTCGGGCTCCTCCTCGGGCAATCCGCGATCTACGGCACACACAAACAGACACACAAATAAATAAAAGAGAAAACGGTTTTTAACCGGGAGCTCCGAACAGGAAATGCGAACGGAAAATAGGTAGAGGGATTATTTTTGGGAAATTTGGATATGGATCGGCGAAAGTATTCTGGAGGATGACGTGGTAAAATTTGGGATTAATTGGAGGGAGTTTGGCGCATGAAATGACGGGTTAATCATTGATTAGGGGCTTAAATGGAGGTTTAGGGCTGATTTTTAATAAACCAGGGACCTATTTGTAATTTCTTTTGGAAGTGGAGGGGCTTATGTGTAATTTGGGGAAACTTGGGGGTCGGATCTAAAACCAAAGGAAGTCTTCCCTTTCTTCTCCAGGAACTTGGAGAGGGAGAGAGAGAGAGAGTGGGCCGGCGGCCGGCCGGCCGGGCGGGCGGGGCTCCGCCGGCGGCGAGCCTCGGGCCGGGGGCGGCGGTGGAAGGGAGCTCCATTTGGCTACTTACTTTGGGGGCTCGAGTAGGGGAAGGGGTGTGGCCGGCGGCGGGTCTTGGCGGCGGTGGTGGCGGCTCGGGTGGTGGAGGTGCCGGCGGCGGCGGCTTGAGTGGCGGCGGCGGTTTGCGATGCAGGAGGAAGGGGGCGGGCGTGGGGAAGACGGTCGGGGCGGTGCCCCTTTTATAGGCCGGCGAGGTGGCCGGCGGGGCCGGAACCGACGGACGGTGGTGGTGGGGGTCCGGCGGGGGAGTGGCGTGTGGCGGGCGGCGTTGGTACGGGGTCCGGCAGGGAGTGGCGGCTTGCGTGCCGCTCGGGGCCGGCGACGGCGAAGGCCGGCACGGCACCGGTGCCGTGGCCGGAGTTTGGAGCGGAGGGGTAGGGGCCGGCGGGCGGCGCGCCTCCCGAGGGGGAGAGCCGGCACGTCCGGCGGGACCGGCCGGGCGGCGGGACCCAGGCGAGCGGCTGGCCGGGCCGGCCGCCGGTATGGCGCCAGGGAACGGGGGCCGCCGGAGTAATGAGCTGGGGCCGGCCAGGGAGTGGCGCCAGGAAGGAAAGGAGGAAGAGAGAGAAGAAGGGAGGAAGAAGAAGAAGAAAGAGGAAGAAAGAAGAAGAAAGAAAAAGGAAAAAGGGGGAGGAAAAAGAGAAAGAAAAGGGAGAGACTGGCGGCACTCGCGGCACGCGGTCGGAGCACGCGCACGGCGTCCGACACCGGCACGCGGCGAGATTCGCGGGCCCAGATAAAAAAAAGATAGGTGGGGGTCGGCATGGGTACCGGGACGGTGAAATCGCCGGGGAGGTTTCCGATTTCCGGGAGCTCAGCGGTAAAAAGATTTTAAAGACGGTTTTTAACGGGTGATTTTAGTTAGTGATTTCTGCGGGCGTTACAAACCTACCCCACTTAAATTGAATCTCGTCCTCGAGATTCGACTGAGTCCTGAAGAGATGGGGAAATTCCTTCTTTAACGCGTCCTCGCGTTCCCACGTGGCCTCTTCTTCGCCATGCCTGCTCCACTGTACTCTGCAGATCCGGACTGCTGTATTCCTTGTCCTTCTGGTGACAGTGTCCAAAATCTTGACAGGTACTTCTTGATACCGAAGGTCCTTTTGTAGGTCTATTGTTTCCACCGGTACGTGTTCCTCCGGTACTCTCAAGCATTTTCTTAGCTGGGAGACATGGAATACCGGGTGTATATCTTACATTTCTTCGGGCAGTTGGATACGGTATGCTACGGCTCCAACCCTTTTTAACACCTGGTATGGTCCAATATACCGAGGGGCTAGCTTTCCTTGCACCTGAAACCTTCGCGTACCCCGAATCGGGGATACCTTGAGGTAGACAAAATCTCCCTCATTGAAGCACAATTCCCGTCTTCTCTTGTCAGAGTAGCTCTTCTGTCTGGACTGTGCAGCCTTTAACTTCTCTCGGATTTCTGCTACACGGTCTTCTGCTTCCTTGATAAAAGCTGGTCCGACCAGGGAACGCTCTCCGACCTCTGACCACATCAAAGGGGTCCGACACTTTCTACCATAAAGGGCCTCAAATGGTGACATGCCTAGACTGGCTTGGTAACTATTGTTGTATGAGAATTCTGCATAGGGTAGACTCTGTTCCCAATCCTTTCCATAGGTGAGGACACACGCCCTCAACATATCTTCCATAATTTGATTTACCCGCTCTGTTTGGCCATCGGTCTGAGGGTGATAGGCTGAACAAAATCCAGTTTGGTGCCCATGGCTTTATGCAAACTCCTCCAAAACCTAGAGGTGAACTGAGTTCCTCTATCTGAGACGATCCGGCTGGGCACACCATGCAACTTCACTATGTTGTCGACGTAGAGTCGAGCCAGTTTTTCCCCACCGTAGGTGTTCGTACGGGCAGATAGTGAGCAACCTTGGTGAGTCGGTCCACTATTACCCATATGGAGTCATTTCCCCTCTGAGATCTGGGCAAGCCTACTACAAAATCCATACCGATCTCATCCCACTTCCACACCGGGATAGGCAAGGGTTGTAGCAAGCCGGCTGGCTTCTGGTGCTCGGCCTTGACTCTTTGGCAGGTATCGCACCGGGCGACAACCTGAGCTATGTCTGCCTTCATCCCGTTCCACCAATATTTCTGTTTTAGGTCCATGTACATCTTAGTGGATCCGGGGTGAATGGAGTATGCTGAGTTATGGGCTTCATCCATGATGGTCTGCCGGAATTCTCCGTCCTTAGGGACACAAATTCTGTTCTTATACCACAAGGTTCCCTTGTCATCTACCCTGAAATCCGGGGCTTTATTTTCTCCGGTCTGCTTGCGGATTTTTACTAGATCTTGGTCCGAACTCTAGGCTTCTCGGATTTTATCCTCCAATGTGGGCTGGACACTTAGCCTACGGCTAGCATTCTGGGGAATGATATGCACATTCAACTGGGCCATTTCCTCTCGTAGTCGGGCATTCTCGGGTCCGGGCTGTCCATAGGACTTTCTGCTTAGGGCATCAGCGACCACATTAGCTTTGCCGGGGTGGTAATGGATTTCCAGGTTGTAGTCCTTTACCAGCTCTAGCCACCTCCTCTGCCTTAAGTTCAGGTCGGGTTGGGTAAAGATGTACTTTAGGCTCTTATGGTCGGTGTAGATTTCACACTTATTCCCAATCAGATAATGTCTCCAGATCTTGAGGGCATGCACTACGGCTGCAAATTCTAAGTCATGGGTTGGGTAGTTCTGCTCATGGGGCTTAAGCTGTCGGGAAGCATATGCCACGACCTTCCCATCCTGCATGAGGACACAGCCTAATCCTTGTCGAGATGCATCGCAGTAGATGACAAAGTCTCGCTGGATATCGGGCAAGGTCAGCATTGGGGCTGTTGTCAACCTTCTCTTCAGCTCCTAGAAACTCCGCTCACATGACTCGGTCCAGGTGAACTTCTTGTCCTTTCGGAGCAACTCTGTCATGGGCCGGGCTATCTTGGAGAATCCCTCAATAAACCTCCGATAATATCCAGCTAAACCCAGGAAACTCCTGATTTCACTAACATTAGTGGGCTGCTGCCAGTTGGAGACGGCTTCCACCTTCTCAGGATCAACTGCTACTCCTTCCGCGGTCAAGATATGACCAAGGAATGCCACCTTCTCAAGCCAAAATTCGCACTTGCTGAATTTAGCATAGAGTCGGTGGGCTCTCAATTTTTCCAAGACCACCCGTAAGTGGTGTTCATGTTCTTGAACACTCTTGGAATAGATCAGTATGTCGTCGATAAAGACTACGACAAACTTATCTAATTCGTCCATAAACACCTTGTTCATGAGGTTCATGAAGTAAGCAGGTGCATTGGTCAATCCAAAGGACATCACTGTAAACTCAAATTGACCATAGCGGGTGACAAAGGCGGTCTTCGGGATGTCGCTCTCCTTGATCTTGAGCTGATGATACCCCGATCTCAGATCTATCTTGGAGAAATACTTGGCTCCCTTTAGTTGGTCAAACAAGTCATCTATTCTAGGGAGGGGGTACTTGTTCTTAATGGTGACCTCATTTAATGCGCGATAATCCACGCACATCCTCATACTCCCATCTTTCTTCTTGACAAAAAGCACGGGGGCTCCCCACGGGGATGAGCTGGGCCTGATAAAACCACTCTGTTGCAACTCTCCCAACTGTTTCTTCAGCTCGGCTAACTCTGAGGCTGCCATTCTATAGGGTCTCTTGGCTATAGGGGAGGTTCCGGGGACAAGGTCAATTGCGAATTCTATGTCTCGGTCAGGGGGCATTCCAGGTAGTTCCTCAGGAAAGACGTCCGGGTATTCGCTCACTACCGGGACTTCTCCTAAGATCTTAGTCTCCATGCTGAACACCATGGGGTCTGGACCACTTCCCTTAGTGTGACAGGTCACTTGCACACCATCTTGATTGGTCAGGTGCACTACCTTATCAGCACACCCTATATGACTGTCATGTAGGCTTAACCAGTCCATCCCAAGGATCACATCTATCCCCTTAGACTTAAGTACTACTAGATCCGCCAGAAATTCTACCCCACTTAAATTGATCCTTACCCGGGAACAGCCTAGTCGACACTGAATGTCGGCCCCAGGGGTTCGGGTTAATAGGGGTAGCTTTAGTAGTACTGTAGGTATATGATGTTTCTCCACAAAACTTGAGGATATGAAGGAATGTGATGCTCCAGAATCAAAAAGTACTGTTGCCAAGACTGAGCTGACTAGGAACTCACCGAGTACCACGCCCTGAGCGTCGCGAGCTTCCTGCGCGCCGATGTGGTTGACGCGGGCTCGTCCGAATGACTGCTGGGGCGGCCTCATCTGCTGGCTGTTGTTGTTGCTGGGGTTGCCACTGCTGCGGACTGGCACACGGTTGGCTCCTGACAATGCGGTCCTGGGCCCAGCTACTGAGTTGGACAAGGCTGATGCTGCCGGCTTGTTGGCATAGGGGCAGTTGGCGATGAAATGCCCTGGCTCTCTGCAATTGAAGCATGCCCTACCATTAGTGGTGACCTGGCTGGCGCTGCTCTGTGGGGCCTTGATGGAGTTCTGGCTCCGGAATGGGGCAGCAGTCTGATGTGAGCCAGGTGTTTGGGACTGGGTCTGATAATGCATGGGAGCTTGGGATCTGGGCAAGGGGTGACCGAAGCTTCTTGGCTTCTGGAATCGGTCCTGCTGGTGCGCCTTGTTTTCCAGGAACCGACGCTTGTTGTCCCTCCGTTCCTCTGCCTTGGCCCTCTCAGTCAGGATGGCCATGTTCATCAAGGTGTTGAAGTCGGGGTAGATCTGGGGAGTGAGCAGGGTCCTCAACTCTACGTTCAAGCCTTTCTTGAACATGTCCTGCTTCTTCTCGTCCTTGTCCACCTCTTCCGGAGCATAACGGGCCAGCTCCATGAACTGGAAGGTGTACTCCTCCACCGAGCGGTTGCCCTGGCGGAGTTCACGGAACTCATCCGCCTTGCGCTTCATGGTGGCGGCGGGAATGTGGTAGCGACGGAATTCCATCACGAACTCATCCCAGGTGATAGTAGAGGCATCCTGGGCGGCAGAGCAGTAGTTCTCCCACCAAGCTAGGGCGGTTCCAGTGAGCTGGTGGGCAGCCAAGAGAACTTTGTCCCTGCCCTCACAACCAAATGGCTCCAGCTTCCTCTGGATGACACGCAGCCAGTCATCTGCGTCCAGAGGGTTGACAGACTCGCCAAAAGTGGGTGGCTTGGTCCGGAGAAAGTCCGTCAACTTCTCATTCATGTTCTGCCCGCGGGGCCTCTGGCGAGTAATGGCGTTGGCTAGAGCTTCCAGTAGAAGGGTCTGGTTGTTCATTACTTGAACCAGATCAATAACCAGTGGGGGTGGTGGCTGCTGTGTCCCCACCTGACTTTCTCCCCTTCCTTCAGGCTGGCTCACTTCCTGCTCCTCAGGAAGTGCTGCCGGAGGCGGTTCTTGCCTTTCTGGCTGCCTCTCTACACTGGGGGTGGCATGGGCCTGGCTTGGGGAAGTCCTGGTGGCACGCTTGGGCGGCATCTGCAGATTGAGTGAGACCTTTTTATGAGAGTATGATTTGGATTTTAGTGATCTTTAAAGTGGTTATTTCGCATTTTTGAAGAGACAGAATCCACCTCCTGTCGACAAACACACAGACTAACAAGCAACAAACACAAACGATTTTTATTTATTTTGCCACGGGGGTACAACACTGCTGGGGTAAGGCCAAAACATGCACTACACGACCGGTTACAACGACACCACTGGAGGGTACAACTCTAACTGTGGACCATGACAGCTTCATTCCTTGGCAATCCGGGTTGGGCATACTACTCGCGGGGCGAGTCTTCTCCCTGGACTGAGTGATCTTCCATTGGAATGAGAAGGGATGGCTCCTCGTCCTTGTTCCATGCTTCGCACTCGAGAGGGGAATCTGCGGCTTCTCCCACTGTGAGATCAATGCCCCTTCTGGAAGTATCGGGAAAAGGGGCAATTGATGGAATTGGGATACCATGGTACTTGTAGTACTCGAGAGCGAGAGGATTCCCTTCAGAGCAAGGAGGCCCTTCGGCTTCCGGGGTAACCATCCATCTTTTAGTGATTCCGCTGAGATGCGCCTCCTTGAGCTCTCGGAGGTGTTGATTCTGAGCTCGCTTAAGGGCTTCCATGGCTGCATTTTCTGTGCTTCGAGCAGCTGCCACTTGTGCCCTTGCTTCCCTTAGCATTGCTTGAAGCATCCTTATGTGAATCTCGGCCCTCTCGACATGGCGGACTTGTTGCCTCAGCTTTACAGCTTGCTGATCATAGAGTCTATCCAAGCTGACGAGGTAGGCGGCCATATGATATATGGTGGCGTCCTCTTCGCGCCGTCCGTGTTCATCCAAAGCCCTCATCCGGGCTCTCCAACCCGGGTGGTCCTTTTCGGCGGGCGGAAAGTACCTCATGGAGGTGGGCTCAAGGTGCATCTCGTACATCTGGCATAGGTAACCGAGAGCTTTACGAGCCGCTACTGGGTAGGTGTCTCGGTGTCGGAATCCCATAGCGGACACTTGGAGTGGCTCGATGTTGGGGTAGCGAGCACTCCTCCCAATGTGGATGATTACTTCACACTGAGGAATACCGTAGCGCTCGTATTCCCTGCTGGAACACTCCGGGGGCTCCCGGATACCGAGGCGCTTCAAGCAGACCAGTAGTAGCTTGGGAAATCCCGGTTCCTCCGTGCAACGGCTGTGGGTCCACAACCCTTCCTCGGCCATCTAGAAAAGATCCGGGGCACAAATTAGTTTTACAATAGAGCAAAGGTAGGAAGAAATTTTGTAATTCTTTTGTTTTGGTCAAAAGGGCTAATCCGGTCCTAAGGTTGCGTCCTACAGCCAACGACGGCTCTGATACCACCTGAAGTGTCCCCACATAAGTAGAGACTAAATGTGATACAAATATCAGTCCCAGGCGGCTGATAACACATTTATTCGACAGATAATTCAGTTACCGTACAACTCCCGAGGGAGTGGGCGTGAAAGCCACGCAGCGATAAACAGTAAATAGACAACGGCGGCTAACCAAGCGACTGCCAAAAGACAGCACTCGGGACTACACGGCAGCAGCTGTTGGGATACGAGGTAGGCTATGCTAGCGCAAAACAAAATTTTCTACCGCGTATAACCAGGAAGAGCTGCCGTATAAGGATCACGGGATTACCACTCGACGCACTACTGGTGCGGAAGATGTAGATATGCGTCGGTGCAGTGAAGACGATCACGTAGTCGTACGTAGTCGATCAACGTAGTCGTACGTAGTCGATCACGTCCAGCAGCTCCTCAGCAGCTCGTCCACGTGCACAGCAAGATCGCCTCCGGTGCCGCGGCTCGTCGTCGGCTCGTCGTGGCTCGTCGGCGGCTCGTCGTGGCTCGTCGGCGGCTCGTCGATGGCTCGTCCAAGTGCTGCAGGCGCAACACCTCCAAGGTATCCACACGTGCAGGGAGGAAGCGTCGCAAGCCGGACTGCTAGATCCGCGAGTTGCAACAGGCGAGGGCGTGGGAGGCGCGGCAAGTGTGTTCAGCCAAAAGGTGTAAAACCCTAGGGCGCCCCCACCCCTCTATTTATAGGGGTTCCTGATGGGCCTCTGGATCCGAGGCCCATTAGTACTCCTAAACCTAATCCAACTCGGATCAGATCCGAATTGGGCTTCCAGCCCCTTAAGTGTGTGACCCTATGGGTTCGGATACGTATAGACATGGCCCGAGTACTCCTACTCGGCCCAATAGTCGGTAGCGGCCTCTAGCAAGACGTGCCAACTCCTGTACGCATACGAAGATCATATCAGACGAACCATCACAACATAATATACATGCTATTCCCTTTGCCTCACGATATTTGGTCTAGCTTCAAGCCGACCGCTCTTTCTCGATCCTGTGATTCGGAATCCCTTTGTAGGTTAACTCTTAACCGTACGTAGCATGGCCATGCATTTTCTGATCCGATCACTCGAGGGGCCCAGAGATATCACTCTCAATCAGAGAGGGGCAAATCCCATCTTGATTGACCATGTCTTATAGCATGCTTCTTGACAAACCCGAAAACTACCTTTATAACTACCCTGTTACGGCGTAGCGTTTGATAGCCCCTAAGTAGGTCAATCCACATCTAGAATACATGCGACAATCTCAGGTCTAAGGACAAAGCGTATATGTTGTTTAAAGAGAGAACTACTTCTCGTGTTGGGTCAGTCCTAACACATGTCTCCACATGTGTCCACATTATTAGTTCAACATCTCCATGTCCATGACTTGTGAAACATAGTCATCAACTAATACATGTGCTAGTCTAATATTCATGTGTGTCCTCACATGAACTCCGACCAGGGACAACTTTAGAATAACCATACAAGTAAAGAGTTTCACATACAATTCACATAATTGCAAATCAATTCAAGTAGCCTTTAATGGATATTCAATGAACACAATATACAAATCATGGATACAAATGGAATATCATCATCTCTATGATTGCCTCTAGGGCATACCTCCAACAGCAGCAGCATCTTGGGCAGGGCAACACCACAGGCAGCGTCGGGTGCGGACACAACCTCTACTCGAGGTCTTCTGCGACGAACTCAGGGTCTTCTTCTGTAGTAATGAAGCAAGGGTGAGTACTAACGTACTCAACAAGTCCAACCCCATCCACGGAGGGGATACAAGCAAGTTTATGCACAAGTATAACAAGGGTAGGCTAGGGTTTATTTTGCGGAAAAGCTAGTTTTTAACACATGCAGGGGATCGTTTTCGAAAGGGTTTTTGTAAAGTTTCCTTTAATACCCGAAATACTGGGTGGGGTTGATCCTACACAAAGGATCCAAGCTTTTATCGCTATCGGACTCCCCGTCCGTCATAGCGCACGGCACAACTGCCGGACTCTTCTGAAATTCCACACACACACACACACACACTCATGACATTCTTGCCCAAACACTAGTTATGTGACCAAGCCGTAATTCGTCCAATACCATGGACACGGCTACCCGGATACGTTTTAACTCTGCAGAGGGTGTACACTTTTCCCACAAGTAGGGTACCGTAGCACAATCACCTTAGTGACGGTACGGATCCTAACAAAGCCATTACCCACCTTAGCTAAGACTGGCTAGTTCTCACGGAACACCCAAGGGGGTCCACGGCTCATTCATGAGACTGTAACCGGGGCTCAAGTCACCAAGATCTTAATCCTTTTCCGTGGGTTCCCGTTGCTCTCCAGCACTCCTGAGGACTAACCATCCAGCTAGTGGGATTTATGCTAAGCCGTTGCCCATACAACGGTCGAGTGGTTGCACGATAGTGGAATTAGGCAAGATGACACATTAACTCGGTCCTTAATCACGACCGGATGGATATCTCCCAACATTGCTCAACCACCAAGGTACGAGCACAACAACTGGGCATCCCACACAAGGAACACCCATCCATCCCGTCCACACATTTCTTCTCCCTAACCAAAAAGCCATTATTCTTACTTGGACACACACACACCTTAATTTCCCGAATACACCAATGTGATAATGATTGCATTTGAGTAACAGATTCCTAAGCGTTCTAGCAGCGGTTATCCACTAAACAGAGCGAGTCATATTTAGAGATAAGCATAGGACAACAAGGAATGTTCATATCAATCAAGGGGTGGCTATACAACCATGTCTTGCGGTGAAATCATATGCATTTTGTAAAACAGGGCAATAGGTTGTGTTTGAAAAACTAGGTATTAAGTATGCATCAAAGGGTGAGATTGGACTTGCCGTCTTCAAAGCCTTCCGGGAGTTCCGGCTCACGGTACTGGTCCTCGGACTCGGGCTCGCGGTCAAACTCTTCCTCGGGCTCCTCCTCGGGCAATCCGCGATCTACGGCACACACAAACAGACACACAAATAAATAAAAGAGAAAACGGTTTTTAACCGGGAGCTCCGAACAGGAAATGCGAACGGAAAATAGGTAGAGGGATTATTTTTGGGAAATTTGGGATATGGATCGGCGAAAGTATTCTGGAGGATGACGTGGTAAAATTTGGGATTAATTGGAGGGAGTTTGGCGCATGAAATGACGGGTTAATCATTGATTAGGGGCTTAAATGGAGGTTTAGGGCTGATTTTTAATAAACCAGGGACCTATTTGTAATTTCTTTCGGAAGTGGAGGGGCTTATGTGTAATTTGGGGAAACTTGGGGGTCGGATCTAAAACCAAAGGAAGTCTTCCCTTTCTTCTCCAGGAACTTGGAGAGGGAGAGAGAGAGAGAGAGTGGGCCGGCGGCCGGCCGGCCGGGCGGGCGGGGCTCCGCCGGCGGCGAGCCTCGGGCCGGGGGCGGCGGTGGAAGGGAGCTCCATTTGGCTACTTACTTTGGGGGATCGAGTAGGGGAAGGGGTGTGGCCGGCGGCGGGTCTTGGCGGCGGTGGTGGTGGCTCGGGTGGTGGAGGTGCCGGCGGCGGCGGCTTGAGTGGCGGCGGCGGTTTGCGATGCAAAAGGAAGGGGGCGGGCGTGGGGAAGACGGCCGGGGCGGTGCCCCTTTTATAGGCCGGTGAGGTGGCCGGCGGGGCCGGAACCGACGGACGGTGGTGGTGGGGGTCCGGCGGGGGAGTGGCGTGTGGCGGGCGGCGTTGGTACGGGGTCCGGCAGGGAGTGGCGGCTTGCGTGCCGCTCGGGGCCGGCGACGGCGAAGGCCGGCACGGCACCGGTGCCGTGGCCGGAGTTTGGAGCGGAGGGGTAGGGGCCGGCGGGCGGCGCGCCTCCCGAGGGGGGGAGCCGGCACGTCCGGCGGGACCGGCCGAGCGGCGGGACCCAGGCGAGCGGCTGGCCGGGCCGGCCGCCGGTATGGCGCCAGGGAACGGGGGGGCGCCGGAGTAATGAGCTGGGGTCGGCCAGGGAGTGGCACCAGGAAGGAAAGGAGGAAGAGAGAGAAGAAGGGAGGAAGAAGAAGAAGAAAGAGGAAGAAAGAAGAAGAAAGAAAAAGGAAAAAGGGGGAGGAAAAAGAGAAAGAAAAGGGAGAGACCGGCGGCACTCGCGGCACGCGGTCGAAGCACGCGCACAGCGTCCGACACCGGCACGCGGCGAGATTCGCGGGCCCAGATAAAAAAAAGATAGGTGGGGGTCGGCATGGGTACCGGGACGGCGAAATCGCCGGGGAGGTTTCCGATTTCCGGGAGCTCAGCGGTAAAAAGATTTTAAAGACGGTTTTTAACGGGTGATTTTAGTTAGTGATTTCTGCGGGCGTTACATGAATGGATTGTTTGTCTTAAATCTTGATGGTTCACCTGTCTGTAATGTAAGTGCTAAAAGGCCTCGGCCTAATGATTTGTGTCCTACCTACTTGTGGCATTGTCGTTTGGGTCATATAAGTGAAAAGCGCATGAAGAAGCTCCATTCTGATGGACTTCTAACTTCGTTTGATTTTGAATCATACGAGACATGTGAGGCTTGCTTGCTAGGCAAGATGACCAAGACGCCTTTCACAGGATTTCCTGAGAGAGCAGTAGACTTGTTGGAACACGTACATAGTGATGTATGCGGACCAATGAGCACGACGGCTAGAGGAGGATTCCAATACTTCATAACTTTCACTGATGATTTTAGTAGATATGGCTATGTCTACTTGATGAGGCACAAGTCTGAAACCTTTGAAAAGTTCAAGGAATTTCAGAATGAAGTTGAAAATCAGCGTGGCAAGAAAATTAAGGCCTTACGATCTGATCGTGGAGGCGAGTATTTGAGCCACGAGTTTAGCAATCATCTAAAGAGTTGCAGAATTGTTCCACAACTTACGCTGCCTGGAACACCTCAGAGAAACGGTGTGTCCGAGCGACGTAATCGAACTTTGTTAGACATGGTTCGATCAATGATGAGCCAGTCGGACCTACCGTTGTCATTTTGGGGATACGCTCTAGAAACAGCAGCTTTCACACTTAATAGGGTACCATCTAAATCCGTAGTTAAGACACCATATGAGATATGGACTGGAAAGGTTCCTAGTTTGTCTTTTCTAAAGATTTGGGGATGTGAAGTGTTTGTCAAGCGACTTCAGTCGGACAAGATCACACCCAAGTCGGATAAGTGCATTTTCGTGGGATATCCAAAGGAAACTTTGGGATATTATTTCTACAACCGATCAGAAGGCAAAGTGTTTGTCGCTCGGAACGGGGTTTTCCTAGAGAAAGACTTTCTCAAAGGAGAAAAGAGTGGAAAGACAGTGCATCTTGAAGAAGTTCAACATGAGCCAATCGGGCAAGAATCAATGAGTGATGCTAACGTAGCAGAACAAGTTGAGATACCCATGGCAAGAGAAGCACCGCCACAACCACGAAGGTCAGCAAGGCTCCGCGAAATGCGGGAAATATTATTGTTGGACAATGATGAGCCTGCGACATATGCAGAAGCAATGATGGACCCAGACTCCGAAAAATGGCAGAGTGCCATGCAATCCGAAATAGAGTCCATGGGAGACAATCAAGTTTGGAACTTGGTTGACCCGCCTGATGGTGTTAAAGCCATAGAGTGCAAGTGGATCTATAAGAAGAAAAAGGACATGGATGGAAATGTTCACATCTATAAAGCACGACTTGTCGCAAAAGGTTTTCGACAAGTTCAAGGAGTTGACTACGACGAGACCTTCTCACCCGTAGTGATGCTTAAGTCCATTCGGATTATTCTAACTATAGCTGCATATTTCGATTATGAGATATGGCAGATGGATGTCAAGACAGCTTTCCTGAATGGAAACCTAGCTGAGGACGTGTATATGATACAGCCCGAGGGTTTTGTCGATCCGAAAAATGCTGGAAAGGTATGCAAGCTTCAGAGATCCATTTATGGATTGAAGCAAGCATCTAGGAGTTGGAACATTCGTTTTGATGAAGTGGTCAAAGGGTTTGACTTCACCAAGAATGAAGAAGAGTCTTGTGTTTACAAGAAGGTTAGTGGGAGCTCTGTAGTATTTCTAATCTTATATGTGGATGACATATTACTGATTGGAAATAACATTCCTATGCTTGAGTCCGTAAAGACTTCACTGAAAAATAGTTTTTCGATGAAGGACTTAGGGGAAGCGGCATATATTCTGGGCATTAAGATCTATAGAGATAGATCGAGAAGGCTTATAGGTTTAAGCCAAGATACTTACATTGACAAAGTGTTGAAGCGGTTCAGCATGGAAGAGGCAAAGAAAGGGTTCTTGCCTATGTCACATGGCATACATCTCAGCAAGACTCAGTGTCCTTCGACTACTGATGAGCGGGATCGCATGAGTAGAGTGTCATATGCCTCGGCTATTGGATCTATCATGTATGCAATGATAAGTACTCACCCAGATGTTTCATATGCGCTAAGTATGACAAGCAGACACCAATCTGATCCAGGTGAGAGTCACTGGACAGCGGTGAAAAACATTCTTAAGTACTTGAGAAGGACTAAAGATATGTTCCTCGTCTATGGAGGTGAGGAGGAGCTCGTTGTAACAGGTTACACCGATGCTAGTTTCCAAACCGACAGAGATGATTCAAAGTCACAATCAGGATTTGTGTTCACGCTAAATGGTGGTGCTGTTAGTTGGAAGAGTTCCAAGCAGGAGACGGTGGCCGATTCTACGACAGAAGCCGAGTACATCGCGGCTTCGGAAGCCGCGAAGGAAGGTGTTTGGATAAGGAATTTCCTCATTGAGCTTGGTGTGTTCCCGAATGCGTCCAGCCCATTGAATCTCTACTGTGATAACAATGGGGCAATTGCGCAAGCAAAGGAGCCAAGGAACCACCAGAAGAACAAACACGTAATGCGGCGATTTCATCTAATTCGAGACTTCGTTAACCGGGGTGAGATCAAGATATGCAAAATACACACGGATCTGAACATTTCTGATCCGTTGACAAAACCACTCCCGCAGGCTAAGCATGATGCGCATGTAAGAGCTATGGGTATTAGGTACCTTCTAGATTGACTCTAGTGCAAGTGGGAGACTGTTGGAGGTATGCCCTAGAGGCAATCATAGAGATGATGATATTCCATTTGTATCCATAATTTGTATATTGTGTTCATTGAATATCCATTAAAGGCTACTTGAATTGATTTGCAATTATGTGAATTGTATGTGAAACTCTTTACTTGTATGGTTATTCTAAAGTTGTCCCTAGTCGGAGTTCATGTGAGGACACACATGAATATTAGACTAGCACATGTATTAGTTGATGACTATGTTTCACAAGTCATGGACATGGAGATGTTGAACTAATAATGTGGACACATGTGGAGACATGTGCTAGGGACTGACCCAACACGAGAAGTAGTTCTCTCTTTAAACAACATATACGCTTTGTCCTTAGACCTGAGACTGTCGCATGTATTCTAGATGTGGATCGACCTACTTAGGGGCTATCAAACGCTACGCCGTAACAGGGTAGTTATAAAGGTAGCTTTCGGGTTTGTCAAGAAGCATGCTATGAGACATGGTCAGTCAAGATGGGATTTGCCCCTCTCTGATTGAGAGTGATATCTCTGGGCCCCTCGAGTGATCGGATCCGAAAATGCATGGCCATGCTACGTACGGTTAAGAGTTAACCTACAAAGGGATTCCGAATCACAGGATCGAGAAAGAGCGCTCGGCTTGAAGCTAGACCAAATATCGTGAGGCAAAGGGAATAGCATGTATATTATGTTGTGATGGTTCGTCTGATATGATCTTCGTATGCGTATAGGAGTTGGCACGTCTTGCTAGAGGCCGCTACCGACTATTGGGCTGAGTAGGAGTACTCGGGCCATGTCTATACGTATCCGAACCCATAGGGTCACACACTTAAGGGGCTGGAAGCCCAATTCGGATCTGATCCGAGTTGGATTAGGTTTAGGAGTACTAATGGGCCTCGGATCCAGAGGCCCATCAGGAACCTCTATAAATAGAGGGGTGGGGGCGCCCTAGGGTTTACACCTTTTTGGCGAAACACACCTGCCGCGCCTCCAACGCCCTCGCCTGTTGCAACTCGCGGATCTAGCAGTCCGGCGTGCGACGCTTCCTCCCTGCACGTGTGGATACCTTGGAGGTGTTGCGCCTGCAGCACTTGGACGAACCGCCGACGAGCCGCCGACGAGCCACAACGAGCCGACGACGAGCCGCGGTACCGGAGGCGATCTTGCTGTGCACGTGGATGAGCTGCTGAGGAGCTGCTGGACGTGATCGACTACGTACGACTACGTGATCGTCTTCACTGCATCGACGCATATCTACATCTTCCGCACCAGTAGTGCGTCGAGTGGTAATCCCGTGATCCTTATACGGCAGTTCTTCCTGGTTATACGCGGTAGAATTTTTGAATTGCGCTAGTGTAGCCTACCTCGTATTCCAACACCTGTAGGAGGAGGTCAAAGATTTTATCGGCCTTTGATGTGTCAAAGTCAAACGTTTCTGGCTCCTTCTTGCCGAACGGACATGATATCGGCTTCTTCCCTTTAACCCATTCTGCAAGACCGACTTCTGCATCTTCTTCGGCCTCGACCTCTTCTAAGTATGCCACCTTCTTCTGGAAGTTCCTTCGAGGATCGAAAGAATGTACCTCTTAACTAGACAATCGGTGGACGATTTGGCTCAAACTCTCAAACTCTTGTGAGGCGTACTTTTCTTTGATGTGAGGCAGGAGACCTTGAAAGGCTATATCAGCCAGTTGTGCATCAGTCAGAGCTAGAGGATAGCATTTGTTCCTGATTTCCCGAAACCTCTACACATATGAGGCTATCAGCTCGTCGCTTCTCTGCCTGAGGCTGGTCAAATCGGACAGCTTCATCTCATGTACCCCGGCGTAGAAGTATTTATGAAACTGCCTCTCCAGATCGGCCCATGTAATTATCGAGTTGGGCGGTAAGGTTGTGAACCACTGGAAGGCCGACCCAGACAAGGACGACGAGAAAAGCCGCACCCGTAGAGCATCTTGTGCTGCTGCCTCTCCGCATTGGATGATGAATCTGTTCACGTGCTCTACAGTTGAGGTGTCATCCATCCCCGAAAACTTGGTGAAGTTAGGAACTTTATACCGGTGGGGAAACGGCAGTAAGTCGTACGTAGACGGGTACGGTGTCCTGTAGGTGTAAGTCTGCACCTTCGGCTTCAAGCCGAATTATTCCTGAATCACCTCTGCTATACGTGCCGACCAGTCCGGCTGTTGCTGGTAAACCGTCGGCTGAGGGGCTGGTACGTACTGGTATATCGGCGGCGGAATGACTTGATGCTGAGTGAAAGCATGTGGCATTTGATGTGTTATAGCCGGCTGTGCATTCAGGGTCGGCTGTTTGAATGAACCGCTCATTTCATCATATAGTACGAGCTCTGCTGCTTTGCTCATCTCTGGTGCGACAGGCTGGTACGATGGCATGGTTGGACGAGTGGCTGCCTGGAAAGACGCCTGGAATTGGGGGCTTCCCTGATTAGCCGATTGATCCTGAACGGCCGTCGCTGATGGTGCCCCCCAAGACGCTGGATTAACCGGAGGAAACTGCGCAGAGGACAACTGAATGGGACGTGGCTGGAGGTGTTGCGTACCATTAAATCCATAGAAATCGATGATGAAGAAGCGCCAGAACCTCCAACTGGAAATTGGATCGGCTGAGAAGCCGAATAGGGTATATTCTTGTTCGGAGCCATAATCGGCGGAGCATATGCCGGCCCCTGGTACCCTTGAGATACACCGTTGGCCAGGGAGCTGATGACGGCATTGTACACCGTATTAGAAAGCACCGGGGATTGATCGATGAAAGCTTGATAGACGGATTGCTGAACCATCTCGGACATCTTGTCCGAGTCCTCGGTGATTGTGATCTGGCGGGGAGTTGGAAACGGAACCTTTTTAATAGCCTCCCCGCTCCTGGAGCGACTGAAGGACTGCAGACATGTCTTCCGGTAGTATGCCATCTGCCTCTCTAGTTCTTCCTTCTGGTCGTCCCTGAGATCTGCCTCTGTCACTTCAATGACGTTATCTTCGGAGACTTCAGCAGCTTTCGACATGGTGGTGGTTGTATTGGTCCTACCGGGCGTGCCAAAAGTGTGTTGGCGCTAGAAATCACTGATCGAATTCCCAGCGTCGGACACATGACCCGGGAGAATCTGCTTAGCTCCTGTTCGGGTGATTGCCCTGGTGCGGTTCGCGCGGCGTGCCAGCCAATCTGACCTGTTGATTGGCAAGGAAATAAACGTGTCAATTCCTAGGGGTTGCGATCGGCTAAAGTTCCGATCTTAGGAAAGCTTATCAGCGAATCAGCCGATTTGCAGTAATGAGGGAAATCGGCTATGAAGCAACCGATTACCAAGTAACGTTTGTAGAGAAAACTACTAGAGCAATCTAAACAACGCTAAGGTAGCAACACTAGGAACAGATCCGATCGGCTATGTAGAAAGCAGTAAATTAAGTAGCAAGATATAATAAAGCCGAAGGTTCTAATTCCAAGCTGGATAACTGGTGATAAAACTAGAACAACAGGTAAAACCTAGAATTCTAGTGAATATCGATAACTAGTGAATAAATCTAAACGAAACGACAGCGATGCGCCCGAAGTTAAAGCTTAGAAATTACTCGATAAACGGAACTTACAAGATCAGCCGGAGGTCAAGTTGATGCAGCCCCGCCAACCCGTACGAACTCGTGAAAAGAAGAAAAGTATTGGCGAAGTCGCCTGCTTGAAAGTAAGTACGAGGAAAAAAGTAGTTTGTTGTATTGAGTTGATTGTTTTTTTACAGATCCATAAGGGTGACTATTTATAGCCCTGTACAAACGACTTCTTATCCAACTAGAACTCTATCTCTAAATTTAAACAGAAAAACTTCTTATCCGACTAGAACTTTATCCCCAAATCTAAACAGAAAACAAATATTTACAAGTACGATTCGTACTATTTTCACGCGCTTCATGGGCTGACCCCCCTTCATCTTCATAATCCTTTTTAAGCCCATATCGGCCCAACCATTCCAACCTCCTAATCGGCCGATCACTTCTTTAGCAAGGGGATAACCGATCAGGACCCACACGTCAAGGGCTCAGACTCATCCCGACCCTGGGTGCTAAGGTCGGACGAGGCGGAGATCCTCCTTTGGAGGGGTCGGGCGAGGCGGAGATCCTCCCTTGGAGGGTCGGGCGCGTCCGATCCCAAGCCTCAGGGATCGAGCAAAGCGGAGATCCTCCCTTGGAGGGTCGGGCGCATCCGATCGCAAGCCTCAGGGGTCGGGCGAGGCAGAGATCCTCCCTCGGAGGGTCGGGCGCGTCCGATCCCAAGCCTCAGGGGTCGGGCGAGGCGGAACTCCAAGGATCAATCGGCCGATCCTCGACTGTAGCATCTACTGGCCGATCCTTGACTGTAGCAGCAATCGGCCGATTTCCAATCGTCGCCCTTGTATCTCGTTGCATCTTCTAACCTCTTCTTCTCCCAACGCCGATTTTACACGTGTCAAAATCTGGCGTCAACAATTGTTTATCTAAAACCTCTGCAAAAACAAGATTAATCAAGTTCTATAACCAGGTTGAGAGTTATTTATCCTATCCAATGCCTAAAAAGATTTATTCATCCACCATAAGCAGAGTTGATGCTTTGATTTGAGTTAGAATCGTTCTCTCTTGGATTGCTTTAATTCCAAGCATTGATCATATCCTTCTACTATCTTTTATTGCTAGCCTCGTCAATATTTAGTAATGAAAGTTCTTCGCTGGAACAATCATATGATCTACTGAATTCCTAAACCTGAACCGAAAATTTCTCAATTTTATTACCTATTCCTTGAACACAACCTAATATTTGAAGATCTGTTTCATTTCTGGTTGAGGATTATGCAAAATTATGGAAGATATAAGATATGGAAGCCTCACCAGAAAGGAGGGCAGAAGAGGCCCGGCCGATTGGCTTGTCACCCTATAGGTCGATCGGCCTAGGGTCCCTTTGCCTTGGTTCATGCACAAAAATTTCTTGGGAGGACTCTAGAATATTCTAAAACTAATTTTTATAGGGTGCTTTTCAAAGGAGGTTTGGAGAACAGATGAAAAATAAAAAGAATGGAAGAATGAAAGAAAAAGAAAGGAAAAGGAAAGGAAATAAAAAGAAATGGAAGAAAGAGTAGTTTTTCACTGTCATGAAGATCAAGAAAAGTGCAAAGAAGGATTACCTTGTTTATGGAACAAATTTTCATTCCAACCATGTGCAATCCGATGACGAGGATATCATTTGTGCCTCAGAGTCACTATTTCATTTTGCATTTGCATATGTCCACCATTCCATATCTTCTTATCCTTGAAAACCTCACATATGTGGATATTCTTATGATTATTGGCTCGGAAGGTAGGCGACCGTTAGAGAGTTTTCTTAATTCAATAATATAAGTGTTAATTCCTACTTGTCTTGTCCAAGCTCCACAATATAATTGAGTGACTTTTGAGAGATGAGAGCTTACAAACAAATAGGATAGCCACCTTATAATTGAGTGACATGAAAGTGCCTGGAAAAGAAATTTGGTTTCAGTTCTTGTTGCAGAGAGTTTGTTTCACAAAGGAAAAAACTTCCAAGACGAGACACAAAGTAAGTGTGACTAATTCTTGAAGCTACTTAGTTCTAATAAAAAGTTGTGGGGTAAGTCTTGCTTAGATGATTCTTTGAACACGCATATTTTGATTACCTTTGTTGCTCCTCTAATCTTTTGTTTGAAGGACTGGGTACTTAGCTCGCTTGCTCAGGTTTGATTCAAGACCTTTGTTCAACTCTTTGGAGAATTTTATAGTCACCTGATTTGCTCGAGGACGAGCAAGAGCTAAACGTGGGGGATTGTTGACACTTGTTATTGACATAATTTTAGTACTATTTTACTAATATTTTCATGCATATTCTTATACTAACCCGCCACTCGGTACTTGAAATAACCCCATGTTTGACAAGTTTTTGTTTTAAAGTATTTTGAGCCAAGTCTACCTGAATTGCGCAGGCAAACGCCGGTCATCATCAGGCAGCGCGCCGCTGCCGAGGGGGCTCGCGCACGACACGACCAACCTGGAGATGGAGCCCTCGCTGGCCAGGGACCCCGAGCACCGGAAGAAGGAGCTGGAAGCAGCAGCCACGGTGTCGCCGATGCCCAAGAGCCTCGTGGCGATCCCCGTGGGGATCAAGAACAAGGCGGTCGTCGACAAGCTCGTCTGCAAGTTCCCCGCCGACGACTTCACCGTCATGCTCTTCCACTACGACGGCGCCGTGGAGCAGTGGGGAGACATGGAGTGGTCGGAGCGCGCGGTGCACGTGGCGGCGAAGGGGCAGACCAAGTGGTAGTTCGCGAAGTGGTTCCTGCACCCGGACGTGGTGGCGGAGTACGACTACGTCTTCATCTGGGACGAGGACATCGAGGTCGACGCCTTCAACCCCGTCAGATACCTCGACGTTGTCAAGCGTGAAGAGCTGGAGGTGTCGCAGCCGGTGCTCGACCGCCGCTCGGAGATACACCATGCCATCACGGCACATGCGCTGTCGCCGACGGAGGACGGCATGCACCGGCGCGTGCAGAATGCGCGCTGCGGCAACGGCGACGGCAGCACGGGGCGGTCGCCGTGCGAGGGGTGGGTGGAGGTGATGGTGCCGGTGTTCTCGCGGGCGGCGTGGCGGTGCGCATGGTGCAGAACGACCTCATCCACGGGTGGGGACTCGACTACAAGCTCGGCTACTGCGCGAAGGGCGACCGCGCCGTCAACGTCGGCGTGGTGGACAGCCAGTACGTGCTCCACCGTGGCGTCCCATGCTCAGCGACGGTGGCAAGGCCACGGCATTGGCAGGGCGGGCCGCGGTGAGGTTGCGGTCGTTCAGGGAGATGCAGATTTTCAACAAGAGGTGGGAGAAGGCTGCCGCCGAGGACAAGCCATGGAGTGATTCTTACGCCGCGTAGCCAGCGACGGCGAGCTCCAGATGACCAGCACACGCGCCTCACCAGCAATGTGTCAACAACTCAACATGTAGTCATATGGATGATAGATAGATTGAATTGATAGATGAAACCTAGATGTACACTTGTCACTGCTTTATCTACAGAGCATAGATGCAACCTAAGATTAAGTATGTTGTAATTACGCTGATTTGGCGTTGTATGTTTAGTTAACATGGATTTGGCGTTATTGCCGCTCCAATTGCCGGAATATGTGCGTCCTGACATGAATTTAGCGCCATCATGCAAACTTCCGAGACAATTGTACAATCATATCCAAGTATGAACAAATTTATGCCAAAGGATGTTATCACTACGGGAACAGTGAAAATGCTGAGTGTTTTTTATTTGCCGAGTGCTTTATTTCGGGCATGGCAAAGGCAGTGTTTGCCGAGTGTCTCCATGAAAGCACTCGGCAAACATTCTACGCTCAGCATAAATTCTCTTTCCCCAGTGTCAAATGGAAAACACTCGGCAAAGTCATAACCAACACTCGCAAATAGGTGACACTCGGCAAATCTTCACCACGTGACCGGCACATGCGCCATCCGTTAGGGGGGCGTGCCGGATGTTAGTCCTTTGCCGAGTGTCCGTCATAGACACTCGGCAAAGTTCCAGCTTTGCCGAGTGCTTCGCTCGACACTCGGCAAAGCCATGTGTTTGCCGAGTGTTTTCCTCCAGCACTCGGCAAACGCCAATGGTTGCCGAGTGTTTTTTGCGACACTCGGCAAAACCAAAACTATTTTTCTTGTGATGATGTGTATTGTGAATTGAGAGGGGTCCGTTATACGTGACAGAATAGGTAAAAAAGAGGGGCTTTGCCGAGTGTTTTGGCTTTAACACTCGGCAAAGGGGGCAGTTGCACCACGTTCTGGTGCATTTTTGCCGAGTGTATTGGCTTAAACACTCGGCAAAGAAGCCATAAAATGCTGCCGGTGACCCATGTTTGCCGAGTGCCACGGCCCCGACACTCGGCAAACTTAACGTGTTTGCCGAGTGTCGAGCCATTAAGGTCGTTGCCGAGTGCCACACGGCCGACACTCGACAAACTTTAATTTGTTGCCGAGTGTCTTCCATCTGACACTCGGCAAACTTGCCGTTACCCTGGACGCTATTACCGCCCTTTTCGCCAAGTGTTTATCTTCGCCGAGTGTTTTTTTGACCTTCGGCAAACCTTTTGCCGAGTGCTCGATGTTTGACACTCGGCAAACACCTATTTGCCGGCGGAAAATTCGTCGAGTGCTGAATGCCGAGTGTTATACTCGGCAAACACTTTGCCAAGTGTTTTTGGATTTTCACTGAGTGCCTGAGGCACTCGGCAAAATTAATTACTGTTTCCCGTAGTGTATATTTGCTGTAATTTCACCTTCTGATTTTTCACGGTACATGTTGGATCAGGCTGGCAAAGTAGGGAAATTGAACAGAGATACTGTACTGGGTATTCCATCTTTTGTCTATATTTCTGTACAAAACAAAAGGAACACGTTTCAAAATAGTTGCAGTAAGGCAATAACTGAAACATGTTTGGCTATTTACAACGACTCAGGGACAAACAACCACTACAATAGGAGGTCTGCTTCATCACACGCAATTGGATGCCAAAGATCATTCAGATGATATTCCAGTTTTCTCTCACCGAGAGGTGATGAAGTCTCAGTAGGTTACAGACACAAGAAGGCCAACTGCTTAGTCACTGATGTTGCAGACTGACAAAAACTTCTGAACTGCATTGTGGTATTGAGTTCCCTGTGAATGTATAAGATAGCTGCTTATAACAAATGGAGAAACAGTATAATCTGGCCTGAATTGTGTAAGGTAGAAGATTAAATACCTCCCAATAGAGTTGATTGCAATTGGTGCACTTCCAGAACTCAAGATTTCGGTTGAACAAGCACAAGGGAATAACCTGGAAACCTTTTGAGGCTTCAACAGCTTCCTCAAGGGTGAGTGGTTTCTGAATAAAACTACCATTACACTTTGTACACCTTGACATAAGTTGGTCTTTGGAGATCTTTAACTGGAAGGTATTAATTACCTAAAGCAAGCAAGTTAACAAACAAAATCAGTTAGCCTCCAAATCTCCTCAGTTTCCCTGGCTACTCAATTAGAAATTCGTGATATGGGTTATCAGATCACAGGTGATAGCTAACTGGTACTCGCATGGTTTAACCCAGCATCCAAATCAGACATGCTAGGAAAAACAAACAAAAACCAGCTTGATGTATGGATGGCAATGGGCATAAATTACCCACGTGCCCGCAGGCAAAAACCCGGTAGGGCAAGGACACGGGTGCTATTTTGTGCCCACGGGTACAGGTGCGGGTTTGAGTTTGTGCCCGCGGGTAAAAAATTAGCGGCCATAAAAATATCTTACCCGTGCCCGCAAACCCGCGAACCCGCTACATACTGCCTGACATGTGGACCCTCTACTCAATTTCTAGGCTCAAGTCCCTCCCATCCTTATCCTCCCACTCGGCCGCTCCCTCCCGCACCCCGCGCACCACAGCACAGGCGCCCAGACGGCTGCCGCCTGCCCTCGCCCCTCGCTCCCCGCCGGCCACCGCTTGCCCTCGCTCCCCACCGCCACCTCCCTAGTCCCCTCTCGAGTCCCCGCTGCCACCTCCCTGCCGCCGTCCGAGTCCCCGCCGCCACCTGGTTGCCTGGCAGGCACGGGTGTGCCCGCGGGTGACGGGAGTGGGCACAACTTCTTGCCCACGACGGGCGGTAGGCGTGGGCACGGGTACAGGGTTTGCCTCGCGGGTGCGGGTTTGTAAACCCTCTGCCCGCAGGTAATGTGCCCGTTGCCATCCATAGCTTGATGTGTTCCAAATCAGATATGGGGTGAGCTCTCCATACCATCACAAAGATCACTTGGGTCCGAAAATACCATAGGTGTCACTGACATGTGGGCCCAGGGCACACTTATCAGCCTCGTATGTGGTATTTCAAATTTATGATCTTTGAGATGGTACCCAGTACATTGTTCTCTGTTCATATAACCCTGATTCTGTGTCATTAGTTTAGAAGCCCCATTTCTATTTTCTAGAACATGAAATTCCTTGAATCAATTGAGAAAATATCATGTTCTCATTTTTTTTTTGGAATCCTGTTATAAAGCATGGATGACTAAATAAGGGAGTCAAAATTGATTTTTAATCAGTAAACTGTAAGTAAATAAGTAAACATCAATTTGTATTTTATATTGAGTCTTGCTAGAAGGTACACAACTCCATGGTTTGACTTTGATTGGTTCAAACGTTGAAAGGTTTGTCTCCTGTGGTTGGGCTAATAATGGACTGGTCACTGGTTACTGCCAGAAAGATGATTTACTAGGAGCTACTTAATCATAAATTAACCAACAAGAGGGAAGTTATGTTTTTCTGACAAAATACATGGTAACAAGATAACTAACATTAGTTTGGGCCATGGGAGATTTAACATTAACTTGTGAAGGATCCTGCAGATAAATCGAGTTTTCAGATGGAAAAGATCAATACGCACATACCTCAGCTAGTTGACCATGTTTAAGCAGGCTTTTCACTCTGTATACCTGGTTACTCGCTAAATACTGATATTTCAAGAGCTTGACATCCCGTGTTAGTAGTATTCTTCCTTCCTTGTATGTTTGATTTAATAGCTCCCTACAGGTGAGTAAAATGGATGGCAGACAGCACAAGAAAAGGTTATTGAGAATTGTTCCTCAATTGAAATTACACCAAGAATGTTACAAATATTATCGCAGAAAGTATAGGGAAGACCTTGGTTCAGGTTTCTTTGGAGATGGAATGGCAGCATCTATTCCAACACAACGCAAATGCTTAGCTAGGCCCTCAATCTGTTTAAATTTACTCAAAATCAAATCCAGTAATTTGCAAACAAGGAACATAACTGACATGTATGGCAGAAACCTAAGTTCATCTTATCTGCTGTATTAATCAAATGAAACCATGAGACAGCTGTTAGAAGGGATCAGGGGAACCTACCATCACATCACACAAGAACTTCGGGTACCCATCCCCGCCAATGGAAGGATCCCATGGAGGGGGACCCTGCCATTCAGTACAGCAAGCCACCTTATCCTTGCATTTAGCATTAGTAGGAAGCTTCGTTTTTTCTTTCCGTCTTGAGGACCGTGGTTTTGTACCAGATTCCGTCAACAAGATCTTCTCACTGTACTTAGTTACTATGGACATCAAGTAACCACCAGAGCAAATGTCATATCCAGAAGATGAGCATTCTATGACACTTGATGAGCAATGCCTATCTGAAGTTAGTTCCGTTGTAGATGAACATTTGCCTGCGACAGAAATAACAATAAAGAAAGGACATTCATAAATGGTCGTCATTCTTGGTACTTATAGAAGACCTAACAAGAATATAATATTTGCTTACAAGAAATTAAAAAAACAGAGAGAGAAATTAATGACATAATTTCTCACAACCAAATAATGGTGTTAAGAACAAGAACTTAAGAAGTTACCTTCCATTGTTATCTTTTGTTGGAACAGATCAAATATGTCTAGCAAGTAGTAGGCATCCAATGCAGCATATTGTATTTGCCCTTCACTCAAGGGGCGGCATGACCAATCACTACACTGGAGTTCCTAGTAAAACAAAAGGCACGGAGAACAATCAGGCAAAACAACACGAATGTTTTTTAAACATTACTAGTGCTGTAGAGCCCTGACCGGGAAGGAAGATCAAGCTCAAATTTGTCTCATAAACATGAGTTGAAATGTCCAACCCCAAGACCAGGTAAAATCTCAAAAATAACAAGCTTAAAACTTATATTGACGTTGAATGCAAGGCATGAATATCTATCCGTTCAAGCAATCCATCTTGACTACTGGCAAGCTCTTGTAACAAATGAGCTGCGCTTTGAGACCAGGATGGCTTAAACCTAGATTATCTCAGTCCAATGCTCACAGGTGCTAAGAGAAGATGCCAGTACAATGTGGACAATGGTGGAGGTTTGTGGGGTCCTAGGTCAGCCATGGCCCCAAAGAAATATTAATTTGCAACCCCCACACCCAATGGCTCTTGCAGCTCATGTTGTATTGGGCTCCTCTCATTTCCTATCAAAGCTCCACCACTAGAATTTACCTATTACAAGCAATTGTAATTCTGGTACATGTTGAACCTTTACTGAGGAATAACATTCATGATTTTGGTAATGGCAACTACCTTGATGAAATGTGAGATAACCAGGTACAAGTTGAACCCTTATTTTCTTTAGTTCGGATTGATCAAAAGGGATTAAGCACTTGAAGTGTGAGTTAACCCAGGTAAAATGTTGCATCTTACTGAGTACATAACCATTATCAAAACCAGAATAAAGTCTACCAACAAACTCAAGTGGACAGGAATTTCAATAGGATACACACTGATTAGAAAAACAAGGAATAGTAGCCTGGATCAACAAAATCATAATTTGCAAAGCTTTGTACGGTATATCCTATGTCTGTGCTCGGTACTCTCTTGTAAAGTACTTACAAACATGAAGGCAAGACATCTGATCAATGCTAACCTTTGATAAAGAGATACTGAGCAGCTCCTCACAAATTGTTGCCAAACTCTTGGTCTCCTTTGGAAGCTTCTTCTGCCTGTCATGGCCCTTGAGGTAGTAATAAATGTTGGTAACATCCAAGAAAGGTTCCACCTTGCAGAGAGGAATGCCAACATGGCGTCATTGTAGTACACACCAGATAGTGCTCATCGTAAAATCATGGAAATCAATGATAGAAGGATAACATCCTAAAAGTCTCATTAAAATACAATGGAGAAATATATTTTCATGAACACACGCATAAAGCCTCCCCATCCATAATTCAGCGTATTATTAGGAGCAGACTAATCGAACTATGATAAAGCCTATAATTTATCAGCAAAGGTATTGTGATTGTGAAACGCGTCCAACTAATGCATTGGGATCCACATGATTGGCAGTTGATTGCTAAAGTCTGGTTGTTCTTTGATTTTGCTCAATTTGTTAGAGTAACATAATAATATCCTTAATTTGTTCTGTATACAGTGGAGGTATACATATGGCTACCATCAGGCACTTGGTCCCACCAATTTGGTAGTCCTTGGTACTTCTTTTTAGGTACTTCAACGTACTTCCTTTGTTTCCATCGTTAAATTTCTTGGGGTGGACGGGTCTCATTTTTCCAACCATTCTAAAATTTCTCTTGTTTCTAAAATAGTGTCATCTGAACCGATAGTAACTACAGCTGAGGGCTAGTCTGCTAGTTCAAACATTTGAACATCTTAATTCCTTTCCCATAGACAAGATGCTAAAGGCAGACAGAGGAGGTCGATCCTGTACAATTTGGTAGAAAATTTTAAGCAAGCAGTGCAAAGTTTAAACTCATCCTGGCACCATATTATCAATTGCGTCGGAATCACTATTCTAATCCAAATTTACATCAATATCGCCTCAAGGAAATGGAAATGAATTTGAGGCCTAACACGGAATTTGGTCAGCACGCCCTTACCCTACCGAATCCGGCATCCCGCCCAAGTGCAGCCGCGAAGGTGGCGGAGAGGTACACCAAGTCCTGCTTGAACCTGAACCCGAGCTTGAGCACGTCGGGCCGCTCGAACAGATCCCGCAGCGGCGCCCACAGCTCAGCGAGCGGCACGGCGAGGAGGTCGACGACGAACACCTCGCCCTCGCCTCCATCGCCACTGCGGCAGACCACCTGGAGGAGAGTGACAGTGGGGAACTGCGGCGGCGCTGGCGCTGGCGCAGTCGCCGGAGAGGTGCCATCACCTGGCCCGGCAGGGGCGGCAGCGGCGGGGGTACCGCGGCGGCGCGGCTTCCACTCGGCGTCGAGGGCGACGACGCGGGCGGCGGCGAGGGAGCGGAGGAGGAGGGCGAGCTCCGGCGAGGACCCGCCGCCGGTGACGAGGTGCACGGCGAATGGTGGCGGTGGCGGTGGCGGTGGCGCCGTTGCGGGGTCCATGGGTGCGGGAGGGAGGGAGACGCGAAGCGAACGGGGAGCACGATGCACACGACTCGACTCGGCTAAGGGCGCGTTTGGTTCCTTGCTTAGCACGTGTCACATGTCATAGATAAGTATTAAACGTAGACTATTTACAAAATCTATTATATAAGTGGAGGTTAAATAGCGAGACGAATCTATTAAACCTAATTAATTCATTATTAGTAAATATTTACTGTAGCAACACATTATCAAATCATGGACTAATTAAGCTTAATAGATTCGTCTTGCCGTTTAGCGTCCACTTATATAATGGATTTTGTAAATAGTTTACGTTTAATACTCCTAATTAGTATCTAAATATTTGATGTGACGGGTGCTAAAAATAAGTCAGAAACCAAACGTCCCCTCACTGCGCTGCACAAACAGTTTTCTGTAAAGAAAGTTTGGTGAAACAAATATTTGCATCTTTGGCGTATTATTCATGCACATCACATATACTCAGCAGTAAAATTTTCAAATCCTGGTTCGTAAGTACACTTATGCCCTTTTAATGCATGAATTCTTTTCAAAATAAAATCCTGGTCCATGAAAAATCCATTGAACTTGATAAATCTCATTTGCATACGTATATGGACTTGGAAAATCCAGCAACCGAGTTACACTTCGTAAGTGAAGGAAAAGCATGAAAAAAATTGTGTATAAGTTATAATTCAATAAATAGAAAACATATGACATGTTCCAAAAAATTCAAATAAAAATGTATAATTTAAAATAAAAATGCACGTTGCGCCTGCAACAATAACAAGCATAAATTTGTGGAATAATATCTCCAATGAAAAGGTATTTTGAAGATAGTGAACTTGTCTACAAAAGAGGTTTCGAGTCACACAATGTATCTAGATGGGGAATCAACATTGGAGATCCGTGGATATAGTAGAGTTTTTTATTTTATTTTTTGAGAACGGATATAGTAGAGGTTATAGCCGGCTGTTTTTGAAAGTAAATCATTTGTTTTGAGAATTTCCTATTTGACACTAGAAAAATGACCCGTTCCTTTCTTGACCCTCGAAATTTTTTTCCTTTCTTAGGCCCTGTTTGGCATGGCTCTAACTCCGGGTAGAGCTGCGCCACTCCAGAACTCCACATGGAGCCAGCTCCGCTCCAAAACTCCAGAACAAAAATGGGGTGTTTGGCTAGATGGGTGCTCTCAGCTCTAAAAAAGATCGATTTCAGTGTGGATTGACATTGTTACCCCCCAATTAAGGCCCCACTTGTTATCCTCTCTATCCCATCTTTTTCTTCCCCTTTTTCCACTGCACTGTGCCGCACACAAGAGACCCTCTACGGCGGGGTGGGCGGCGACGGGGGCGGCGACGGGCAGCGGGGCAGCTTGGGCGGCGACGGGCGGCGGGGCAGCTTGGGCGGCGACGGGCGGCAGGGCCGGCCAGCCACGGGGGCGGCGACAGGCGACGGCGGGCGGCGGGCGGCGACGGGCGGCGGGCGGCAACGGGCGGGGCTTTGGCGGCGAGTGGGGCTCGGGAGAATAGAAGGGAGAATAGAATGAAACATTTTTTGTGTAACCAGTGGTATTGGTGGGTAATTACCCACCAACTCCACGAGGAGGTTCAAAAGAGAGGTTTCTGGAGTAGCAAAAGAGGTGCTCCAAAACTCCACCTCCATTTGCACTAAAGCTCCATGGAGTTGGAAACTCCATGGAGTTTTGGAGTTGGGGTGTTTGGCTGAATTTTTTGATGGAGTTGCTGGAGTTTAGGAGTGGAGCCGTGCCAAACAGGGCCTTATTTAACACTAACTTCAACTTTTATTCCCAAATTAACTTCAACTTTCATTCCCAAATTGACACTCTGTTCGATTTTCCATCCGACCACCGTTAAATTCCATGTAAAAAGACTATTTTGCCCCTTAAAGAATGTGGGCCCCATTGCAACCACCCTTCTCCTTCCTCCCTCCCCCTCTCTCATGGCCTAAACAGCCCTGGGTGTCCACCACCAGCCCGCTTGCTGTCACCGCGCACCCCGTCCGCCATCCCTGTGCAACGTTGCGCCATAGCCGAGCCGAGCCCCCAAAACCGAAGCATAGTTGCCCCCCACCGTCGTCGTGCACCTAGCCCGCCCCAGCCGCCATTGCCATGCCCCACCCACCCCGATTGTTGTCCTCATGCTCCCGTCGCTGCGGACTGCTCGCCCCGGTCACCTTCCCTATGCCGCTATAGCCCGTGCGGGGTGGCAAGAGCCGCCCGGCTGCGAGATTGGTGGAGCTTGAGGACACAGATGGGGTGGAGCAGGGCCGCCGTGGACGGCCTCCATCAAGGCGGAGCTCGTCCTCGACACCATCAGGGCCTGGCAAAGCTCGGCCTCAGCACAGTGGGTGGAGGCGGCCCACTAGCCCGGGTTGCCGTCGCCGGACGAGGCTGGGCCACTGTGGGGTACGACGGCGTGGGGGGAGGTGTTGGGTGGCGCGTTGGCTGGCGTGGGAGAGGACGGGCAGCCGCGGCCGGGGGTACGGTGCGGAGGCGCAAGCGGATGACGGGTAGCTGCGGCCAGGGGCGGAGTGCAGCGTGGGTGACGGCCGGTGCGGCGTCGGTCGGCGCAGGCGCAGGCGGGTGCCAGCCAAGGAGAAGGGTGGTTGCGATGGGGCCCACGTTATTCCAGGGGCAGTGATGGGCCCACTTTGTTCAATGGGCAAAATGGTCTTTTCACAGGGTAATTAACCGTGGTCGGGTGGAAAATCGAATAGAGTGTCAATTTGGGAATGAAAGTTGAAGTTACTGTCGAGGAAAAATTTTCGAGAGACAAAGAAGGAACGGGTCATTTTTCTGGTATTGTGTCTTTGTGTTTTTATCGCAAAGGATTTTGCGTTGGTGCCACGTGGCAAATGCTATGGACTGGAGCTAAAACTTTTGGGCTCTGCGTCCCTTCGATCGCGGCGACCATATGCATAGGTAGAGAAGTTGTCACAATGACACCAACTAATTAATTTATCCATCGCCTCCGATCTCAAATCTGAGCCAAACTTTGTCAATGGAAATCACTACTAGATCACCCACAGATGCATGCTGCTGAGAGCTTTCTTGCTGTCCCACCAGTCAGGGAGTCATGCTACCAATCTGAAATCATACGAGTTTATTTTTCTACTATCTCGATCGGCAGCCCGATCGTCGGTCCATGCGTCTCCAATTAAGGTGGCGTCAGCGAGGGACGGGCGTGAGGACGAAGAGCTTGCACGAGTGCGGCTCCACCGCCGCCGTGAGGCTGCCGGCGAACTTCCCCGGGAGCGTCTCGTGCTGCACATGCAGATGAAGCACAAACAGATCAGATATAGCCACACACACACACACACGGCGCAATTACTACAGCCTAGTAATTTGATGCTCAGCACTCCAGCAGCTGGCCGGAGCAATGCATGCGTACCTTCCAGACGTCCCTGGCCTCGACGGCGACGCCGGGGCGGATCCCGACGTCCGGCCAGGCCGCGGTGATGGAGGCGGAGCGCGCTGCGCCACGGTTCAGCAGCAGCACCGCCTGCCTGTGCCGGCTGAGCCGCCCAGCCCATACCTGCAGACAAACAGCAGAGGCTTGAGTTTTCCTGTCCTCAGCGCTAATAATTAAGAAGATATCTGCCCGAGATGTGTTCCTGACGATTTTCGCTAGAGGCATTTGTATTGTATGTGTACCTCGAGATCGTTGCCGTAATCCCTCACTTTCTTCCCCTGGATACAGAGCCGGTCTGCGCCAAATTGTTATAGTACACACGATGAAAAATGCGCGAGTAGAAAGAACTGAACGCTTCAGCTGATGTGAAAAATTGCTGACAAGAAGAGATGGCGTCCAGTACAGTTCTGAACCTTGGTTGATCGCGATGACCTCTGCATTGGAGAGGATCCCCAGCGTCTCCTTGGAGATGCTCGTCACGTCGCACCTGATTATCAGAGGAGCCTGTCGAATATCGACGCCATGCACGTAAATGCCCGGCACGTTCAGTAATTCTGAACATATTGGCAGACAGAGGTCCTTTTGAGCCTAGAAATGATGGCAAGGTCAGTTGGTCACCTTGGCGACGGCCCACAAGCTGAAGTGCACGACGTACTCGTCGTACGTAGGTCATCCCTCCGTTGCCAACCTCCAGCATGTCAGGGTCTGCGCATGTAGCATACAACGATCAGGCTCAGATGACATGGAAAAGGCTCCATCGATTTCCATTCAGGCGGATGCATGGAGATACAAGATGTGAGCGAACAAGCAAGCAAATTAAACTGACCGTTCCAGCCGCGGGGCTTGGCGTACTGGGCGAAGGCGTCGTTACGGTCGATGTTGTCCAGCATGCTGCAAGCACTCGCTCGCAAGAACCACAACGACCCGATCAGCCCGTCAGTTGCTCGCTCCTACTGATCTAGTGATCCGACGGGCGTCGTCGTCACTTACCCTGTCCATGTGTCGTTGATGTCGCCGGTGGTCCTCCAGCTGTTGCCGGACGTGGCGCCCCATTTCGCCACCTCCATGTAGCCCCTGATGCATCGATCGATCCACAAGGTTAACTATGCATGAGGCACAAACCAAGCAGAAGTAAAAAGAACGCACAAATTAAAGAAGAGGAAAGGATGTCGGTAGGACCATTCGCAGAGGGAGAAGAAGATTGGGCGGCCGGAGTCCTTGAGCGCGCGAGACATCCTCGGAAACCTGCATCACAGTTTGCAGGTGGTATTCATCTGAAACAAGAACGCTGCAATTCTTCAGCGTTCGGGTTACAGGAATGCGCAGATGAAACAGGATTGAACCTCTCGGTTTCAGGCGTGCCGTCCCTGTAGCAGTTGTCATACTTCAAGTAGTCAACATCCTGCACACGCACCATCGTGCTCTCATCACAGTTCAGCAGAAAATCAAGTGAAGTAGCGACTTAAGAAGCAGTAGCTTCAGAATAAGTAGCTATATGTGCTATCTGAACCAAGTAGCCTGAACTCTGAACATTTGCGGCATTATTTTGTACCCATGACGCGAAGGTCTTGGCGTCTGTGTCCTCGTGGCCCAGGGATCCAGGCATCCTGTCGCTGCAAGTTCTCGTCCTGAAGATTGGATTGTTCGTGTCATATCGTATCCTCGCATCATATACTTTTGGGTTCTCGAAGTTTTTTCAGCCTACACAAATCAACTGTGCTATACTACTTGGGAAAAGAGAGAAAGAAAACGTACCCAGCTGACGAGTAGAGGCCAAGCTTAAGCCCCTTGCTGTGAACATAATCCGCCAGGGCCTTGATCCCAGATGGGAACGTCTTGGGATTAGCGGTCATGTAGCCCTGTCAGCAAGTCAATTGCATGCTGGCTAAGATAGTCTGTTTGTTGTAGGTTGCAGTTAAACTGATCGTGCTGGATGTCCAGTGTTGAGTTCAAGAATTAACTGCAAACTAAAGTAACTGACGAAGAGCTGGGGTAGCACTACTGGCATGGTTATACCTCTTTGGTTCTTTGGTCATCTGCCCAGCAGTCATCTGCAACCGAGAAGGCAGTGTCATCTGTCAGTAACTTTGGCCACTCTGATAACCGACGGCGTACGGAGCTGTGCATATGAATATATGATCTGTGCTAATGCCGCGCAAACAGAGTAAGCAGAGACCGCACCTAGGTTGACGTACGTGTAGCCTGCCTTGGCAAGGCCGGTGGCGACGAGCGCGTCCGCTGTCGGTCCAAGGAATTGAGAGCGTCAGTCAGCATCAGCATCATCAGAAACTAGTGATTCAGATACGAGTTGAGAGCCTTTTCTCTGACCGGTGCTCCGGATGACCGTCTCGTTGATGTCGCACTGGAAGTGGTTCCAGCTGTTCCACCTGAGGAAGCGAGGACGGGAGATGATAAATCATCAGTAAAGAAAAAAGAAAAGCGCCGAGAAGCTCAGTTCTCAACGCCATGCCCCCATGCGCATCAGCGTATCTGAATGCTGGAGAGGAGGATTCGTCGTGAGTCGTCACCCCATCTGCGGCGTGAGGCCGAGCCCGTTGTCGAGGAGGCCGCGCCGGGCGCCGCTGGCGGTGGGCAGCAGCGGCCGCGCGTCGGCGGCGGCGGCGAGGCAGCAAGCGGCCATCAGCAGCAGCAGCAGGAGGAGGAGGACGGCCGTTGGACGACTCGGACGCCGCCGCGCGACAGGGCACCACCGGGCCTCGCGGGGCGCCATCCTTCCGCGTCGCCTCGCCTCAGCAGCCTGCCTCTGCGTGCGTGCGCCGGATGGGGTGGTGGTCCGACCGATCGCTGATGGAGGACTCGGGAGCCCGTGACGGATATACGATATGCCGCAGCGGGGCGAGACGCGGCCGCTGCCCTTTTTGTCCGAAGCGTGACGCGGCCGCGGCCGCTACACTGCTAGACGTTGCGTAGCGGTGCGCTTTCGGTTTCGGGTACGTGCTCCTCTTCTTGTTTTCGTGCATGCGTAGCGCACCATGTCAGCACGCTCAGGCTTTATTTGCACCGAGAGGAGACGTGCGTGGGAATCGCTCAGCCCAGATAAAAAGCCGTGACGCACGGCCGACATCTGATTGTGGAGGGCAGGCGCGCAGCGGATTGTTTCTGTTTTGGGTGTACTGCGCAGGGCGTGCCGGTCCCTACATTGCTACCGTGCTATTGGCACTCCAGAAACTTAAAGTGATTTCCAATCACCATCCTCCTCTTACGGTCTTACCCCTACCCAGGCTTACTACTCGTTCTACAAGCCGTTCCAAAGATTCCACAACAAACATGGCGCCGACAACGCTCGCGAGCTTTGGGAATCCTTTTGTCACGCCACCTCCTATCTTGCCGTCTCAGCCGTAGGTGGGGCAACAAAATCAGAAACCACGGCTCGGCGTCGGCGTAGGGACAAGCCGTATGTCGGTACGTGCCGTCAATTTTTCTCCAGACAACACATAAGGCGCGCCCCCATTCCGCAATAATGCGATTCGGGTTTTGGAACCGACAGTTTCGCCACGACTGCCTGTCAATGGCAACAGCTTGTCTAGGCAAAAATACTAAGTGACAGTACAAGCACACTACAAATGAATCGCACCCAGCTTTCATCAGTTTTAGCTGAATGATTGGATGAACAATTATTGCACAACGTTGGTCGCTGGTAACGATACGGCCATGTAAACGAAGATAACTGCCGCACGCCAATGATTTTTTATTTTTTGATCGTCGGCACTCGGCACCACTCGAGATTCAACACCCATCAATCGTATTATTAATGCAACATCTCCAGTCCAATGGACGCACACGACACTCAAACATTGTGTTTGTGTATTACATTTTCATTTCCCCTCCTCAGGAAGCTCATTACATATAGGTAGAGGGGCGACTAAAAGCATTGCATTATTGTCTTCAGCGTGCTTCATATTGGACAACTATACACAAGAAACAAAACATTTAGTAAGAAACTGTACAAGCGAAAAAAGATAAAGTGGAATGCAAAACAAATTCAGCTTATCAACAATCATATCAAACTTTGCACGCAATTCAGCTACTGTTTCCAGAGTAAGTTATGCCTTTCCTAACGTTGCTCTATGTTTGTCAAACCATAAACGACGAGGTACAGGAATTGTCGTTTCCATATTTCAGTATTTATAGCAACACCAAATTCAACAAGGCAGCCTAACCATTACAAAGTGTCTAAAAGATCAGATGCACGTGTTAAACATGGATTGTGAACGACATTTCACTGCATTTCAGCAGTAACATCAGTAATGTTGCTACAGGATACCTGCGGTCCTGCTTGTCCCAACATTTTGCCACATGACACCACAACCACACCTTTATGTTAACCCTATGTCCCCACTAAAAAAGTTAGCTGCATACAATCCACTTGATCTATGGCTTTGACAAGAAGACAGGCTACAATCTTCTTCCTATCACAAGGGTAATCCCTTCTAAACCATTAGGTTCAGGTATCGCAGTGCAACTATGGCATAGCCCCAAATATATGTTTCAAAGGACTTGCAGGCTGCAGCTATGGGCTAACTTTCAATTATGTAAGATTGGGGAGGATTTTTTTTTATTGGGTGAGAACCATATAAGATATATCAATAGCTACTGTGTCAAATAATGCATACATGTTTATAAGGGCTTACAGTTGGTCATATTTCAATTTGTTGATGACTAGACTCTTGGACACAATTAAGCTAACATTATCAACTGTGACAATAACTAAATCAATCATTACTTTGAATGCACACATTGTGAGTTTATTTCTTCTTTTTTTTTAAAAAAAAACACACATAAGGGTAAGACATAGCTATAAAGAACATCAGATCATACTAGGCTGCTAGCTGCATGACAACTTCATTCCCATTCTGTAATGATTGTAATAAGATAAATTGGTACACACGAAGAAAGAGCCACAGTTTTCTGTTAGTGCAAAGGTACCAGAAATGTTTAGAACCTTAGCACAATGTCCTACAAAACCTCATTCTACTACTTGAGTCAAAGTGTAGCACTGCAGACTGTAAAATGTTTAACTCACTAAGTTTGTATATCAGAAGCCCTACTAAGGTCAAGACCAGTATGCTAGCAATGTAATCTGAATTTTGAAGAACAGAAACTAAAACAGTAAGAATGCGGCAAATAAAGTTATATCCATATTTTCCCTTTCTTTAGGATACATAAGAAGGTAGGCATAGAAAAAACAAATGCATCACATCTTACAGAATATACAAGGGTCAAGGGAGGGGATTAAAGCAGCACAGAGTCTACCAGAAGATCAGACCATACAGAACTTGTATACTCTAGTACCACAATATTAACTAATGAAAATCTAAGACCCTTTTAGAAAACTAGCCAGTGTCTTTTAAACAGAAGCAAATACATATCATATCCATTAAAAAAAGTTATGCAAAGGTCTCACTGCGGTTGATTGCCTCAGCTTGTTTCACTTATTCCAATATGAAAAATGGATAAGAAAGGTAACTAACTGATGTATCAGCAGAAGGGAGAAACAATTGGCCCTTGAATATGGATGTTCAGCATTCAACACACGATACTCACGTTAACTTGCCTTCTAGAAAGAATACAATAATTGGTGCCCTACATTTTCTTTTCTATGTACATATATGCTCATCCAAACTAGCAGCTAATGCCCTCTCTTTTTTAATGCATATAGACTTGAAGACATTTAAGTTACTTGGTTTCTAAAAGAATGAAATGAGAAGTCCTAACATGACAAAACTGAGATACCCTCTAAAATTGTAATGGACACGGGAAAGCTAGAAAGATCAATACTCAGAAAACTAGATCATAAATGGCATCAATGCTCTACAACCACCATGTAAGAAGTGCGATGATACAGCTAACAGAGACTTGAAAGTAATGTTCTAAAAAGAAGCCTAGCTGAGTAAATAGCCAGTGAATAGTGGCCTAATTTGTTAGAAGTGAAACTGGGTCTTCGGCAATTAACTTGTATACTCGTGTAAACCAAGTTCGTTAATCAGCTAACATCTATTCCATTATACGACAGTACTTTTAAAAACATTTCTGTGACATTGCCGTCAGCATATATTCGGCACTTGATACTCATCTGCCCCAAGTAACTGATTCACACTGTGACAGCTAACAACAAATGCCAAGACAAACCACAAAAGTATAGGATGTTTTAAAGTATGTAGGTTGCTTATCATCAGCATTTGGTCTTTAGATTTACTGATAGCATTGTTTGCTCTACCTCAATCTATGCAATGGGAACACAAGCAATCATATATTGGAGCTGAAAAGAGAAGGAATGATGTGGCCTTACTGCGGCGGGTTCGCTTCTTGTAGAGGATGCGGTATCCACATTCACGGCACTGGATGACATCTCCTGGCTTCAGGGTGTTCTCAGCTCCGCAATCTGAAGCAGAACATTAAATTTTCAAATCAAACAAACGAAAGAGAAATCCTCTTCATCCTTATTCTGCCAAAGAAAAAGACTGAGGAAAATAGTGGAGACGAGAAATTCAAAACTAAACACTACAAGTCACAGGAAAGCAGAACAGGCCGGTAGCCGCTAGAACGCCCAATTTCAGGATCAATCTCAACTTGAACCCTCGATTCAGCAGCGGATCACAGGAATGGGGGACAAAAAACCGAAGCCGCGGCTCCAGAGAGGAATCGAATAATCCTAGCCTAGAGAGGCCCCTGCTTGCTGCTGCGCTAGAGAAAGATCAACCGTCGCGAGGCCGGCGTGACCGAAGTCTGAGAACGAATCGAAGGTGCGGATGGTGATAGGGGGCGAGAGGATTACCTCCGCAGAGGTAGCTGACGGGCTCCGGCTGCTGCGGGTCCATGGGTCGGGCGATCTAGGGTTTCCGGCGGCGGGGATGGTGCGTGGAGAAGGGAGGACCGGAGGAGGGTTTGGGGTTTCTTCCTTCTCAACAGCCGTCGCCGTGCACGGAACGGAGGTCCAGCCGTCATAGTCCTAACCGACCTAGCAACCAAAGAGCGTCTGGGCTTGCGTCATTGTTAGATTGGGCCTCCAAGTCATCACTTTTCTCTGCTCACCAGAGCCCGGCCCAACATAATTTTCTCAATATCGGCCCGGCCCAACATCTGTGGCGGCTAAACTGCTCTTCAGTTTTCTCCTCACCCGTCATCACGCGCATGTGTTATTTTGGCGGCAACTGATTATGATCGCCGATCTAGTGATCTACGACGCTGTTCACACCAGTCAGTAGTCGCCGAGTTCGTCGAGACGCCACATCGCTGGGCTTCCGCCCGAACCCTTGCTAGCATCCTGGCAGAGTGCGGTTTGGCAGTTTCCATCAACAAAAAAAAAACAACAACAAGAAGAAGCGATCAGACAGTTTCCATCCCAACCCTTGCGAGCATTATGGGTAGTCCGTCTGCGGCGGCTCGCCGGCGGCACCCCCCGGCCACATCAAGATCAGTCTACGAGAGCACTCTGAGCGGTCGCTCGGATACTTGATTCCAGGGTGGAAGATCGTCGATGGGGTCTGTCGTCAGCTCGGCGGCGAACGGCGTCGGCACGTTCGTCGGGAACGCCCTGGGGGCGCCGTTCAGGGCTCTCTTCGGCGCGTCCTGCGAGTAAGTCCATCCTGACGAGACATCGCGGATCGGGATCAGTACAGCAGCGAGGCCGTTCCATTTTATTGCAATTAGCAACCAGGAGCGGTGAAATCACGCTGCTCTATTGTTCGTTAATAGATTGTTGATGGCCGGTTTTCACTTGTTTTCTTGTCTGTCAAAAGGGGCGTTTGCTCGGGGACATTTGACCTGCCCTGCTTCATCGAGCACCTCTGCTTCTCAAGCTTGGCCAGGCTCGTCGCGGTTCTCGCCGTCACCTACGTCGGTGAGTCATCGTCATGCGCATCGAATTTGTATATGATTTTATAAGCCACGTGTACGCGCATCGGATTTGCATGAGAATGCCTTTGTTCGCACAGTGCTGTTCTTCGGGTATCTCCTGTGCAAGCTAGGCATCGTCAAGTGCGTGGCCAAGAACGCCTTCAAGATGGTGTGGAAGCCCTGCTCGGCATGCTGCCGCGCGCTCGGCGGCGCGTGCTGCCACCTCTGGCGGAAGGTGCGCGACACCAAGCGCGTCTACCGTGGCCGACGACGCGGCCGGCGGCGGGACGTCGAGCTGGGGGACCTCAGCACGAGCAGGAGCAACTACGACACGGGCTCATCCTCCTCCTCCTCCGACTACGACGGTGATGACCGCCGCGGGGGCGTCACGACGGCCGGCAGGTCGAGGGGGAAGTCGTCGTCGGTGCGGGAGAAGAGGAAGGAGAGGATTCGGCAGTCCCTGCGCCTGAAGAGGGTCAACTCTAAGGTGGAGCACGCTGCGAGAGTAAGCCAGGGGAGTGGACGGCGGCACCGCCACTCGACCGGGCCGAGGGGAACGGAGGTGCCGTCCGCCATGTCGTCCCTGCGCGTGCATGGCTTTGGGTCGGCAGCGCGTGACCACTCGCGTGTGCACCGCCGCACATGAAAGTTGAGCCACGGCAGCTAGACACAATAATAAGTGAGCAATCAAAGTATCCCAACGATTTCGCATTCTGAGATCGTTCTCTGGCTGATGCAGTAATAGTTAGGGGGTGTTTGGGAAACACCTGTTAAAGTTTAATACCTGTCACATCGGATGTTTGGATGTTAATTAGGAGTACTAAACATAAGCTAATTACAAAACTAATTGCACAGATGGAGTATAATTCGCGAGACGAATCTATTAAGCCTAATTAGTCCATGATTTGACAATGTGGTGCTACAGTAACCATTTGCTAATGATGGATTAATTAGGCTTAATAGATTCGTCTCGCGAATTAGCACAGGGTTCTGCAATTAGTTTTATAATTAGCTCATGTTTAATCCTCCTAATTAGCATCCGAACATCCGATGTGACACTGTTAAAGTTTAGCACCTCGTATCCAAACAGCCCCTTAACCTGATATAATTATTGATCATTCCGCGGTAACTGTCCGTATAATTTTGATGAAAAAAAGGTCAAAATTCGCCCCTATAGTTCAGTGGTAAAGCGTCAGCCTTATTTACTGAAGTTCTGTAGTTCGATCCTGCTTGTGGCAGATTTTTGTTTATTTTCTGTTTTCATATGCTCCGCAAATAGTTTTTTTTCTTCTATTTTTATATGCGGTGCAAATAGTTTTCAGAGAGTTTCTAAAGAATCTATTCACAATTATGCAATGGTTTATATGCTCTGCAAATGGATTTTTTATTCCATGATGGGTTTAGACAAAAATGGTTCATGGTAATATGTCAAAGGCCACAATCTCAATAGTGTGCACATGGATAGAAATAGAGCAAAGTGATGATGATAGAGAAAAAAAAAGGAATTTTTTATCATGGCATGCCTATGTTTGAATTATGTCCAATTTGTCTATCAATGGTCAAGTATAATGGTGCCAGTAGCAAGTAAATACAATTTGAATCTCTACTGTTACCGTTCGTCTTTAAGAGTTCAAAGCTCATAAAAGTTGACGTAAGTGAAAATCCATACCTGCATAATGATCTAAAACACTATCAGATCAAGATTAAAATCAACGCATATAAGTGCAAATCAGTCCCAACACAAATGTGACAATATATATACAGTATATCAACCATACATCTCGCTGTGGGGGCTACATTGTGCATATCTGGTGAAATTTGCATAAATGTTGGAAATAGTGCAAAAATTCATGAAAGCTAGATTTTGATATGATCTTTTGATAAATTTGCATAATTTTTCTAACATTCGTGCTATTTTTATTTAATATGCACTTTATATGTCAACACATGCTTTGATATATATGCATAGAAGCCCTTGTTGGGGATCTGCACAAGTTACCCCGGTGAGTGTAACGCAAATGCTTCTGGGCATGCTGTTATATGAAGGTTGCCTTTTTCCTTCTTTTAATGGTGGCTGGTGCATACGCTTACAATATGAAGCCTGTAGCAGCGGAGCCCTTAGGCATGGGTGCATAAAATCGAACTGGAGACATTTATTTTTGGATAAAGTACCCTTCATTTGAAAGGCCGCTACATATTATTTGCAGCGACTCACAAAGATCTAATCGCAAGTAAACTACACCAGTAAAAGCCAACAAGTTCATAGAATGCGATCCCAATTCTATATGCTGGCATAATTTTTGGGTAGGATAATGGTCCACTTGACCCTAAGCAGGATCGTGCGTATTTTTTTTACAAATTACAATCTCAACATGGGATCCTACCTTTAGGACTGTGTCTGTGTGATACTACTCTGGAATTTTCATATCGTATCATATCAACTCCATAGGATTTGCCAAATGATCGGACGCCACGGTCCATATCGCGATCTCGACAACCTTTTACCATGCATACTACCGCGACAGCTCAACCCCAACAATGCCAGGCGCCAGGGCCCTCGGCGTTTTATTTCAGCCTGCAAAAACCTCAGACCAATGGATTCAGCGCCGAGCCGAGCAGGAACTGGTGCCGTGGGCCCGGCCCCGGCATGAAGATCCTGCCGGCCCCACCCGCATCGCAAGAACCAGAACCCGGCGTGACGTGGCAGCGTGAGGTAGTACGGTCCGTGCACTGCCGCGTACGGTGCGAAGCTGCCGCGCGCCCACCTGAGGCCGGGGATAGCGATCGATCCCATCGTGGCAGGACATGATGAGATCCCCCACTATCACCGCGCAACCCCAGTCCATTGAATGCATGTGGCCAGCAGGTCCGATCCGGCTGCCCCGCGCCCGCCGGGCAGCCGCACGGCCGCGCGACAGCCTTGCTCGGCGCCGGGGAGGCAGAGCTCGCTGCCGAACGAGCAGGGGGGGGGCGCCGGCCGCGATCCCGCACCCGGATCACGGCGCAGGCCGTGCGCGGGGGCCGGGGGCCGCAGGCACAGGAGGACGCCGCTGCTGGCACGGACACTCACCGATCCACCCCTGACCGCCCCGGCCGCGTGAGATCGCCATCCTGCCGCGATCCTGCCATGATCCGTCCGTGCCGTATACGAGGGGATACGCGCGATCCCGGCACCGTAGCCTCTGAGGAGGAAAGGATACGGCGCGGCGGGGAATCGGATCGGATATAATCATCCGCGCCCGCATCGCGATCTCTGATCCCCGATCCGACGACCGTCCGGTTGCCATATTCGCCTCCGATCCGCCATCCTTCTCTGCCCCGTATAAATAACGCCGCCCTGGTCCGGGGTTTGCCTGTAGCCCTCGTCATCTCGCACAGCCATACTACAAGTCATACTCGATGGAACAGGCCTCGGCGAAGCCGGAAGTGACGATGGGCGGTGGGAGCCGCCGCGACGGCCACGGGGAGGAGAGGAAGGAGAGGAGCGGTGCGGCCAAGGGCGGCGGCAGGGTTGTGCCCGTCGACGACGACGACGCGGAGGAGGTTGTGGAGCCGTGCGTAATCGCCGTGGACGACAGCTCCGTCGACCGCGCCATCGTCACTGCGCTGCTCCGCCGCTCCAAGTACAGAGGTCCGCAGGCGGCGTACTACCGTGTGCCACGTTTTCAGTTTTTTCTTTCCTTTTGCGTTTCGTTTTACAGAACAAAAAAAAAAAATCTGCGGTTCTGTTGATGCAGTCACGGCTGTGGACAGTGGGAAGAGGGCGCTGGAGATACTGGGCTCGGTACGTATTCTGTCAGCACTTGTTTCGTTGACTGACGGACGGACAAAACAGAATGGCTTCAATCTTGTGTCTTTCGCTGAACATTGGTGGCTAAATGTTTTGTTGGCATGTATTTAGGAACCGAACGTGAGCATGATCATCACGGACTACTGGATGCCGGAGATGACTGGCTACGACCTGCTCAAGAAGGTCAAGGTAATCAAGCATTGACTTGGATATACATTTCTTGATATGCGTCGCAAATGGCATCCTCACGCGCATTACGCCTGACATAATATGCATCTTTCTAACCAGGAATCGTCGGAGCTCAAGCAGATCCCGGTGGTGATCATGTCCTCCGAGAACGTGCCAACACGGATCAGCAGGTCTGCTTCTGAACCAACCAATGTGTTTTTCAATCCTTGATGTCCCCTTGTTCATGAAAAATACAAACTAAAGCAAGATAATGACGATCTGAATTCCTGTCCATTATATATTTCAGGTGCTTGGAAGAAGGTGCTGAGGACTTCCTGCTCAAGCCTGTCAGGCCGTCGGACATCTCCCGCATAACCACCCGGATGCTACTGCACTGAGCTCTGCTTGGATCAGTGGCCACCGCAGTCAATCGCATTGTTATTAGTAGTGTTTTGCAGTAATAGAACTCGAGTAAATTTAGAATAGCTATTAGTTTGCACGATGTGTAATGCAGTTGGGGAATGCTCCTGCTCCTTAATTAAATAGCTTTGGGTTATCTTTGGGTGTCATTCTCGGAAACTAGTAGCAGCAATTAGCTGTAGGATTCCAGTAGCGAGTTTCTTCTTTCCCTAAGATTTGAGATGTGTAACCAGTGCATGAATCTTTTTGTTTAAAGTAGGATTACGGTGCCTGATCCTTTTGCCACCACTAGTAAGTTTTGTTTTCTATCTGTGTCCATCCGAGTTTGATGTCTTGATCCGTATCCTGTGATTAACTTCTTTTTAATCTCTGAATGATTTGATGCAATCTTCGTGATGTTATTATATACTAGCCAAATGCCCGTGCGTTGCTACGGTAAAATGTGATTGTATTTTCTAAACCTCGTGTATTTTTATATTTCTACTACTATATTTTATTATAACGGATCTATATATTTGCTAGAAAATCAATATAATTTTGACTTAACATATGTTTTCTACTCGTACTTACTATACTTTTTATACTTTTTATTTAAGCAAGTGATAACCATTCTAATTTTAATCTTAGAGGATTATATAAGCGAACCCGCAACATAGTGGATTACCGTTATTTCAACCCGCCACCTTTTGATGAAAATGTGTAGCCCTGTACAAATAATCGTGTTACAAAAACTACGTCCTTCTTAATAACCTAAGCATTCGATGTTCTATATAATAGTGTTACTTGTCCTTTCAATTTCAAAGCATGATCTTGACCTGCTAAATCAATTGCAACTGAATATATGCCAAGATTCTCATGCAGCTGATGCTTAGTGATCTAGCAATTCATATTGTAAAAAACTATGTTTGGCATATGACCAGATGTTTACACTTCACACTGTCAAAATTGGAAATACCATCACAAATGCATCAGCTGCTTTTGTTATTCCTAGGAGCAAGTAGCTCCGGTCAATTGTGCAGTGTTGTGCAAAAGGCTCTTCCACATCGCCTATGTCCATGACTATTCGATCTGATGCATCGGTTATCCTCTCATACACGACATGGTACTATAAGTTCCGTCTTTTAGGGAAGCAATGAAAGTGTTGTTACCTATCACTTTGCTTAAAATTCTATTTATGTACTCTATAGTTTCTCCGCACGCACATGGGTAAAATAGGCAGTCAAGAAAAAAAATGAGTTCTTCGCTCGTCAGCATGGATGATTAGTAGACAGACATTTTTTTAAAAAAATAGTGCACCGATAAGTATTTTATGAACATAAACTGCATTCAGCCAATTGTACAGGAGCATTTATATATTGGATGAACCGTTAAAAGCCAACATTGACCAGTGACCATAAGCATATCGGGATCCAAAAGCAACAGAAACCTACTTATAGAGCTAACTCCTTGGGGGCTCCTTATCAAAAACTCCTTGGGTGCATGCAGTAGATAACTATGGGTCTTCAGCATCTTAGCTAGGGGACAAGATGGTACAAAAGATGAAACGAAGGTTCAGCAGCGGCTGGTAAGTGGCCGATTTCTTGTCAAAATTACTGAAGCATGAAGTACACCAAGTATCAGACTTTGGATTTGCCTTTTCCTTTTGCGGTGTGAGTGAAACGAGTCTTCTTCGCTTTCTTGTTCTTTCTGCCAGAATCGCCATCTGAGTCGTCATCACTACTATTGTCAGACTTGTCATTTGATTTCTTCCGGAACCCGATCCATATACATATTCCTTGGCCTTCTGTTTGGTCCTTTCTTCTGTAAATTCATCTTCAATCTTTGGTTTCCATATGAAAATGGACCTGCAAGGACCATCTTGTGAGTTGTGGGAGGGAAAAAAAAGATCTAGCACTGGATAGTGATATTGGGCACTAATACATCGATAGGCCTACCTTGAGCTTCCTGTTGCCAGGATGTCATCTTGCGGGTGTAGCTTGTTCACTGGGCTGATTGTTGTTATGTCAGGATCCATCACCTCTGAAGTGTATGTCAGTGAGGAATTGCTAGGCTACAGTAGCATCTTAAACCTCTTGGTCCAGGTGTTGCAATACCAAGACAGGTTCTTTTGGCACTTTCAGAATGATTTGGTTCTGATCCCAGCCAGCTCTTTCCATTTGCTCGAGGAAGTCAGTAAATCCATGCTCCAATGCTAGAATGCTATCCTCTAGCCAAGAGAAAATCTCATCCTGGTTTTTTCCCATTTTTTTGAAGCCAATGTGCCTGCCAGAGGCTTCTCAGGACAGACATGCTGTTTGCCGCCTCCTGAAAATAAGTGAAGCAGATACATGATATGCATTTGTTGATCTGATGGACAGCTATTTATATGGCATTTTCAGCAGTAAATCACTTGAATGCAACAAGAAATGTTGGCTCTCTTGATCCAAACTGCTCAACAAAGAGAACATACTTCTCATTCTTGTACAACTTCAATGGTCTATTCACCTGGCAGCCAAAAGCTCCGCCTCGAAATCCAATGCCCGCACCTCAGCTCCCCACAAGCGCGTCAGATCTCCACCCAAATTTCCTCGAACCGATTGATCGCCGCAGCATCGACCATGAAATCCTACCTGTATTGCCCCACCGACCCAAGACGCGAGCCACCCGCCGGCCCACGCGCACGGAACCTCAGGACCGCGGGAGGGGAGGAGGGGCAGACCTGCGCAGCGCTGGTGGATGGGCGTGACTGGCCTGCGGACGCTGAGGCCAACGCGGAAGAGGCCACCGCCGCCCGGCCGACCTCGCTGCCGAGGCCACGCGGGGCGCCCCGCTCCGGCCGCCGCTCGTGTTTCCAAGGAAGGAGAAGCTTTTTCCCTTTAACCCCCTCTCTTCCCTCCCTTTTCCACCCGAGGCCTTTCTCTCTTCAGAATTTGGACTGCGGGTTGATTTCATGAAACGTCAGAGCTTTTTTTTGCAAAATTAGGGTGACGTACGAAAATCCTGGCAGAGACGTTGCTTGCTTTAATAATAGGTATTGATAGATATGTTACGCCCATACTCTTGGGGATACCTTTAGGTTGCCAGGAGACCAGCTGACGCGTCAGATAGTACTTCTCGTCGAGAATCTGCTAGCGAACTTGATAGCTCAAGTCATCATCAAGCCTACCGTCGCGTTCAAAGAAGGCGTGACGTTTGTATTTAGCTCCTGGGTTTGCGTCGCAGACGACGCCGGAAATTTCCACTGCCACATTGCGCCAGTCCAGAGAAGAAGCTCCCGATTCACTCGATGGAGAAGTTTTAGATGTGACATTACATATTTTAATAAGAATTAATTATTGTCGCAAGCATACGACTCATAATGAAATAAAGAAATAGGAGCTGTTCAATTTTTCCAAAGAACAGAAAGAGTAAGAACTTATTATTAAATATATAGAACATAGATGGAACACAAAATACAAATCAGCTCATCTGATTTTAGGTAGATATTATTTCATATAGTTTTTTGAGAGTAGGGTACAGAGCGAGAGAGTGCCACTAGTTTACAATGTTGCGAAAGTACTTACTCCATAATAGGATAGAGTTTATAGATGTCCATGCAGCCCGCAGCCCGTTAGCCCGGCACGGAGTCCGTTTTTTTGGCCCGAATGTAGCCCGGCCTGGCACGAAGTTTTTCGGACCCATGCTGGCCCGGCTCGGTAACTCGTGCCGGGCGTGGGCCACCATCCTGGCACGACGGGTGGCCCAGCCCAGCACGAGTTTTAGAGGTCAGCCCGAGCCAGCCCGTTAACTCCTTCAAAGGCTTTATCTCCAACTCCAACCAGTCAGCTCCTCTCCGTTCCAGCCTTATCCAATCCTCTCCGTTCGTCTCCTCACCTCCCCAGGCTCCCATTGACCCCTCCGGCCTCCGGCGACCACCTCCCCTCCGGCCTCCGACGACCATCTCCCCCGCCTCCCCTCCAAGCTCCAGGATATGCCTCCCCAGCTCCCCTACAGCCTTCCTCTGGGCTCCGGCGATGTGCCATGGCGAGGGGGTGAGCGGGCGGCGCCGGCGCACAGGGACGGGGCCACCGCTCCAGTCTCCACCTCTCCTCCCCTACGCCGCCGCCACCACTCCGCCTGACCTACCCTTCGCCGCCGGCTCCGCTTCCCTCCGGCCAAAAGGTGAGCTACCTCCCTCTGCCCCTCCCGGTGGCTGGCGCGGCGGCACCCTTGCTTATGCGGCTGCGACGACGAGCAAGCAAGCAGTGGCGACGGTGGCGGCGCGCAGGAGCAAGCAAGAGGCAGCGTGCAGGGGGCAGCTCGTTGAGCAGGAGGCGACGACGGTCACAGTGGTGCACAGTCAGCAAGCTGTGAGGGCCCACCGTGCCTCGGGGGGGGGGCGGGGGCGAAGGCAGCCATGCTTTACAGGCCAGCCCGGCACGAAAAAGGCACTGTGGGCCCATGCTTGGGCCGTCGGTGCAGCCCGTGGGCTGGCACGGCATGGCACGAAAACTAACGGGCCTTGCTGGGCCCGTGCCGGATCGGGCCGGGTGGCCCGGATGGACAACTTTGATAGAGTTAGCTGCCTCAACTCACGCAGCCGATGCTTCCATAATGCCAAATCAGCAGCCACAACAAGGAAGATGTGGTTCTCATAGGCACGATAGAGTTGTTAAAAGACTAGTCATCTCGGCCCTTCCAGTTGTGTTCCACAGCAAGGTGGGGATGATTGGCGAGCAGACGCGGCGGTCCTCCACTTGTAAAAGGCCATGTAACCCCAGTGGACGCGCAACAAGTCAAGGTACGGCACAACACAGGGCCACCCATTGGTCCAGAGGCACCTGACGCGCGGGCATCGTAGCAGAAGATGGTCTTGGTCTTCATGCACACATCATAGTATGCACATCGAAGCAAGATGGATTTTAGTTAGCCTGGATATGGATTACGAGTACCAAAAGGCATAGTCAAAGGAAAGGACAGGGAACATGTGGCTGTGGTGTCGCTTTTGCCCAAGGGAGGAAAGAGGCATCACTACACGGGCTGCCGAGCGCCGAGCATGGCGTTGAAGAAAGTCGCGACCAGGAACTTAATGACCGAATTGGTGGCTGACTTTTTCGGTGCGGCTATTTCAGTTTTCGTCAGGGTAATTCGGTTCGGTTTTCGATCATCGGTTAATTATGCTCACCCCATCGGTTTCTGTCAGGTTAGATGAATGGAACAACTTCTTTGATGGGCTGAATACTTGCTTTGGGCTTGCAGACTGAATTGGCACAGCCTGTTTTGTTGGGTCGGCCATTTAATTCGGCCGAAACTGAGATAAATTATATTGGTACGAAGGCAAATAGTATGTAGGTTCTTATAATTTTTAAGAAGAATGAGGTCATACCGGTAAAGCTTTTGAAATGTAGATCTAATTATGATGAGTACAAAGGGCTCATTAGCAGTACATACACCAAATACATTTGCCAACTAGGTGGGCCATACTAGATGGCCAGGCCCATCAGATGATTACTTGATTTACTCATATAGTAAACGATTACCGAACATGAGATCTTCTATGCTTATATGCTAGGAATTTGTTTCAACGACGTCGTACTTAAACCATTAGAGTTTTCGTGTAACCTGGAAATTTTGGATCTTGTGTGACGCATGCACAGAGGTGTTGTACTGTTGCGTAAAATGTAGCCTTGGCATAACCATTCGAATGGATTCTGCATCGTACATAAACCATCAGTGTTTTCATGTAAACCAAGAATTTTGGATTGTCTGTGCCGCATGCACAGAGGTGTTGCTTGGCGTAACCATTCGAATTGATTCTTTATGAAGATAACATGGAATGTAACTACGAGACCTGACGACGTAACCCGTGCGAATGAGAGTAAAAACAACAGCCTCCGGCGGTGGCACCCCACCACCAACCTATCGGACATTGACCGATCGACGGTGGAGTTTCCTTGGCCCAACAATTTTAGCAGAGTCCCGCCGATTCTTGGATGACATCCGGGATCAATTATCCTGGATTGGCCGTGATTAGTACAAAGTTCCGCCGGTGACCATGCAGATGCACTCATTGGTGACATCAATGAAGGATAGGGGATACTAAGAGACCGCGGCTGTACAATGATGTTGCTACCCTCGTTGGTTTCTCCATTCCTTTACGCGACACTGAAAAGATGGTGCCACGTGTCACAACAGGATACGCTTAGCCAACCTTTACGGGACTTTATGCCAACTGCACTGAAGAAAGCCTCCACTTCTATGGACTAGCTTGCCAAATCCATTGTAGTCGATTATTAAAAGAAATTTAGATTTTTGCCACCGCAAACGACGGGCTTCGCAAAATCACCAATGCACACATAGGTTTCGCATAACCACCACTTAAAATATCGACGCTTTGTTTTGTTTGCCATTTTCTCCCATTTATTGATTTTGCATTTTTCAAGGCAGTGAATGGACTAGATTGCCCCTAAGCCCTTTGACTTATCTGGCTGGACTACCAGATTGCATATGCTGCTTTGGAATGTTTGAACTACCATGGAGGCTCAGGTATAGTGAAGGAACCTAAGAGAGTGCCCCTTATGACTGGATTTCAATGGGTACAGAAAAATCTTGAGAATAGTAATGATTGCTATGATATGTTTATGTTCCACCGACTGCATGATTCTTTTGTCAATGAGTATGGCTTGCAAGCAAGTAGAGGAATTTGTACCATGGATGCATTAGGAATATTTTTATGGGCATGTGGTGCACCACGATCTTTTATGCAAGTCAAAAATAAGTTTGGACACTCACTAGAGACTATCAGTAGGAAGTTTGGAGAGGTACTGGATAGTATCAATAGCATGGCTGGTGGCATTATAAAACCAAAAGATCCTCACTTTACAACAACTCATTCTAGGATTTGGGATAACTCAAGGTTTTAGCTCCATTTTAAGGATTGTATTAGTGCAATTGATGGAACACACATACCTGTTATGATCCCATTGAGTGAACAACCATAATACTTTGGTCGATATGGTTATGCATCACAAAATGTAAGGCGGTGTGCGAATTTGATATAAGATTCATATTTTTTGTCACCTATTGGCCTGGTTCAGTTCATGACACTCATGTATTGCTAGATACTTTGGAAACATACAATCAATAATTTCCACACCTCCCAGAAGGGAAGTATTATCTTGTTGATTCGAGATATCCTAAGAAAGATGGGTATCTAGCCCCTTACAAGGGTCTAAGGTACCATGTATCTGAATGGCAACATGGGAGACAACTAGTGGACTTCAAAGAGGTGTTTAACCATGCACATTCGTCCCTTCGAAATGTGATCGAGCGTTGTTTTGGTGTTCTAAAGATGAAGTGGCGCATTCTTTTGAGCTTGCTTGCCTATCCCATCAACAAGCAAGCTAAAATCATATCTGCAGTTATGGCTCTTCACAATTTCATAAGGGATAGTGCTATACATGATGCTGATTTTGAAAACTATGTTCATGATAATGATAGTCAAGATGGCGCAAGTATTGCTCATGATGGGAGTGCTTCAGCAGATGACACTGATATGGGTGCTTTGCAGGATTCCATTGCTCCGGCTTTAGTAGCACGATTGCTCATATAGTTGCTTTTGTTATTTTGGACGTACGAGGAGAGATTGTAATAGGCTCTAGTAATGACAATTGATGCCTTAATTAAAAATTAATGAACCTATAATGTCAAAAATTAATGCTTTTAGCAATTAAACAAGGTATTATCACCCTCAGTGGCATACATGCCATTACACACTTAGCACAAATAATCTCCTAACAGAAAATCAGGTTGCCAAATACTCTGCTTTTCTACCAGTAGATTATGTGGATAGCAGCTTTTGAGGGTAGCTAGATTTCCAAAGAATTGTTATTCAGAAAAGCTGAAACAAATAGGCCCCGAATCAATCGGATAAAATCGATGTGGTATCTGTCGCCACTAGCGGGTAGTTCGCCGGCGCCCGCCCACCTATCGCTGACCGCCGTCCACTCGCCTGTCCGTCTTCCTATGCACCGGCTGACGGCCACCGTCCGCCTACTGGCCGCTTGCTCGCTGGCCGCCGCTGCTGTTGTAGGCAAGGATAGTGCAGGCTTCTTGGACCTTTATTTTAAGCTCTTTTACGTTGCACAACGGTAGTATAGAGTATAATTTATTTTTTTATGGGTAGAATTGGAATTAGCACGTCATAGGAATTTTTTTTGGCGACTCTGTTCTCCCCGCACCGCCGCCATCTCCCCACGCGTCGCCAATTTTTTCGCGAATCTGTTTCCCCGCGCGCCGCCAGTCCACGCGCAGTCCCCCGCCCGCACGCCGCCCCTTCACCGCCGGCACGCCGCCCAGTCGGTCGCGTCCCCACGTGCCGCCAGTCCACCCGCCGCCATGTCCCCACGCGCCACCAGTCCCCCGCCCGCACGCCGCGCCTCCAGACGGCCAGCTGCAAGAAGCTCACACCAAGAACCCTTCTCCTGATCTCCTCCCCATCCTCCTCGTCGCACCGTCGCCATTGTTGCTTCCTCGCTGCAACGCGGCGTCGATCACGAAGATGCTTCTGCTGAGGGCGCCGACGCGAACGGCGTACGCGAAGGTGGACGCGGAGGCGGCGCGGCAGCTCAGGGCGCAGTACCTGATCCAGAAGGTGCTGGAGGAGAAGAGCCCGGCGGCGCGGTCCCGGCCGCCGGCGCTGGTGCGGGTGAAGGCGAGGATCGGCGTGCGGCTGAAGAAGCTCAGGCTCGCCATCCGGAGCGTCAGGGTGCGGGCGTGCCGGACCCTGCAGAGGCACCTCAGGAACCTGAGGAAGCTCATCGCGCTCGGAGGTCAGCAGGGATCAGGGGGAGGCTTCTTGATGATGCCTCGCTTTCTGAAAGAAAGAAAGTCCCATGTTTTTTTTCGTTTTTTTTTCGTGTTCTTGTGTGGATCAAAGCAATGGCTGATAACATCTGAGCTTTTGCTGAGAGGTTTGGGATCACAATCTGTATCTGTTTAATTAGGTGGTGGAAGGGATCATATACATACAAAAAAATGTGTAATAGTAGTAGGAATCAAGCAATGCCACTGTTCAAGTTTTGCATTTTTATGCCTTGCGGTGTTCTGGAATCCTGCTCTGCCAGTTCAGCAGAAGTCAGCGATTTGTTATTTCTCCACCTTTATAATATAGTTTTTGCTAGTTTCTGGTACATTGTATCATGGTCTGATCAATCTTTTTCAATAATCCAGCAATCTCTGTATCCAAGCATCCTCCTTTTCTGGATCTGCTTTTTTTTTTTGTGTGTTTTTGTGTGTAAGTGAACTCTGCAGTATGGTTTGCTATCCACGCTGATCTGGAGCAGGATTGACATGATCGATAAAAAAAAGCTCTCACCTTACCTACTCTTCTTCTATGCAACTCCAAATCTTCAGTTATTTACTTGGCTGGTCTGGGGTGGCCAGCGGCAGCGGCAGCAGGAGTACTAGCGATCAGATAGTTCTCTAGAGCACGATAGTCACTTAGGTTGAATCATTTTCTGTATAGTTGCCGAGTGAGTCGTTGAACAGTGTGCGTACGCCCTGGATGACTCGCGTTGTAAATCAAATGATCTAATTTTTTCTTAATACAAAGATAAGCAGCTCTACTGCGTGTTCTCGAAAAAAAATTATTTACTTGCGGATAAATTCACTTCTGCAATAAATAAATTTGTGCTATGCTCATGCATTGTGTTTTTTTTCCTTCATCTTCTGGAAGTTGGTTCAACAACAGAAGCGGCAAAGTCACGCTTGTTTTAACAAATACCCACTACCCAGTGGATTGGAGCATGTGTCCTGTTGAGAGCAAAAGAAAGAGTGTGATCGGTTGTTTATGGTAGAGAAGAAAGTATATTCCTTGTCTAACTCATCCTGCCTTTGACTTCCAGTTTTCCGTATTACTGATGACAGCAATTGTACACAATCGAAGTATAAGACATTAAGACTACAATCGTATGCGGCTAGGATGACTCCAGTAGTGTCCAGCAGAACAAATGGTGGTTATTGCACTCAAATCAAAAGTCTGAACGAACAATATACACAGATGTATTTCATCCAGACAGACTTCTATTTGCGTCATTGCGTGGCTTTAAAAACAAGAGCTTCTAGTTCTTGACCCAGTTCTGTCTCTGACCCTTGTCGAAGGCTGAGATAGCAAGATGCTCTGCAGCGTGGGTCATAAAAGATGCCAGCACAACACCACCAGCAACCATTAGTCCTAACCTGCCAAAGCAAAAAAGAAAACGTTCATGAACTCAAATCACTTATTGGCAAGAAAGATCAAACAGCTTTCAATACATGATCCTCAGACTTAACCCAGAACACTTTTGACATAATCAGAAGCTTTGTGTGCATGATATATTGTACTTATGTTATATGATCTGCATAAGCTAGTAACAGTATTTGACATAAGCTAGTAACCCCTTACGAGTTACGAATGGAAGAGGCACACTGACCTTCTAATAATCAACTAGTCAATTTGTAAAGCTTACACTATCAGTTATGTTCCCAGGTACAGCCCAGGGCCACAGCCCCCGCACCAGCACCCTACCATCACCTCAATGCAGCCCCCAATCCCAAGTTCTGAAACCCTTCTCTTCCATAGCCCATGATAACACTAGAACATGGGACAAATCTCTATATGCTCAAGACAAATTTCCACACAACTTTCCTTTATATTATTAAAGAGGGGTATAGAAAGAAGCCAATCACGTGTCTTTGTGAATAATGCAGTTATACCCAAGATAGTTGATAGCAATACAGCAACAGTAGCTATAGCCGCCATTCCTATCCAGTAAAATGTTGCATCCATATCACAGTCGGACATATTCCGTTGATGGGGAAAAAATTGTTTAAAACAAAGGATAACGAAACTATGCAAGAGGTTGCATAGTTCAACATACCTGAACCCATATGATTCTCTGAAGAATTAGAATTGCTAAATCCCACATGATTTGCGACCCGTCAAGCAAGATCTTTGATTGATGCTCAGCATCTGAACAGAAGACAGGAAAAGACAAATAGTCGGTAACACATCATACAACCATTGGACTAAACTTCCAGGTTCAAGTTAGAATCTTTGTATGTGCTTTTACTACCTTCAATCAGTTCGATTTCAATTAGAACTCACTGCTACATAGTTTGCTAGCTAGAGAGCACATAATACATTTATCTTGCCCATATTCTAGTAGAGATGAAAGAAAGGTGTGCAAATTTAAACAGGAAATGAAAACAAAACCTAAAGATTTGTATCAGTGATAGTAGCATGGAATCAAATCAACACATAGGACAGGGTTTTTAGTCTACAAATCATAGACCACAGATGCCAAGCATGGATTACCTCCCCATCCAAGCTACCATCCCGTGTTTACTTCATTATCTATGATGATCGAGTATTCCAAACCAATCAAGTTTTTTTCATTTCTATGTGGAGATCACTAGTTTAGATGTTAATAGGAACTCATTGGCAATATCATATTCGTCAAGGGTAGTTTAACTTTTGTTTTCCCTGAATAACAACGTATTTCGATGTCCCATAACCAGTTGTCTTCAACCATACCACAGAGTTTATTTAATCTTTACAACCTTATCAAACTTGATATCTCAAACAATCACTTGATCGGTACTCTCAAAGTTGATATAGGAAGCTCGAACACAATAAACAAGATAGATCTCTCTACCAACCAGCTACTCGTGACCTTCCAGATTCATTCAGACAACTACAAATGCTGACCTACCTCAATTTATCACACAACTCGTTTCAAGATTCGATTCCAAATTCTTATGGCAAGTTAGCCAGCATGGAAACATTGGATCTCTCCTACAATAACCTCTCTGGCAACATCCCAATCTACCTGGCCAATTTTACATACCTCACGAATTTGAATCCGTGGTGGAACAGCCGGTCGCCGACGGCGAACCCGACGAAGGACGTGTCACGGGTGGCGCACACAGTGCGCGCCGGTGGCCTCCTCGGGCCGGGCCGCGCGCTTCGCCGCGGCGCCGCCCGACCTCCGGGCGCTGAAGCCAGCGCCGCCGTGGAGCAGCAGCGCGGCACGCATCTCCTAAGCCGCGGAGTCGCCGCTGCCCGCCTCGTAGTCATTGCCGACCGCCGGAGCCTCCGCCGCCCGCCGCCACCCCATTGCAACCCTAGAGGAGCCCCAGTCGCAACCTGGACCGATTGGAACTGAGGAGCCCAGCCACCGATTGGAAATGAGGAGGAATAAAAGGAAATAAGATTATAATTAAGAAAGATTTGATTTGATCTATTTCAACAATACTATTTTACATCTTTCCAATAATACCCCTATACTACCTATACTACTCATGCATAGTACCTATACTACAACTTAAGGTTTTAGTAGTATACAATTAATCTATTAATCTCAACCGTCGGATCCTTGCATACGAGTCCTTTTTGAACAGTAGTATAGGGTAGTATTATGCACCGTAAAAGACCTCTTATTTTCTCTTTAGCTACATTGTACTGGACCCGGGCTGCAGCCCCCAGCCTAGGTCCTACATCCGCCACTGGCCGTAACGTATCTACATTGATGTATTAGCTTTGCAAAGGAAATTGAAGATCTGCATGTGCTCGTGGAGGCGCTGAAGACCTGCTGCTGTACGGTTGTCTTTTTCAGGATTGAATGTAGTTTGCAGGAATTATGCAGGAGCAGGAGCAAAGTGATTATTATCGAAGTTGTAGTTTTCAGGATTGGATAAATGCAGTTGATTCCTGCTGAGTGCTTGTAAGTTAATAGAATTGCACATGCCAATGGATGCTTCTTGGCTGTGATCGGGCAAGCCATCCTGGCGGTGATCGCGGGAAGCGTCTTGGTGGTGATCAGGGGAGCCGTCCTGGCCGGCGGCGCGCGTTCTCTAATGGAGAACCGCTCAATTGGAGCGATCCAAACCGAAACCAATCAGGTACGTACCTACACATGAAAAGGGCACTTTTTTCATGTCTTATGCTCGTAAATGATAAAAAGAAATTAAAAATCAATGAGAGTGAGAAAATGGCAAGCAAAACAAGGTGCCAAACGTTTTAAGGGGTGATTCTGCGAAATTCATGTTTGCAGTGGTAATTTTGCTAAACCTGTTCTCCGATTATCAATCCATTACCCCCTCCCTGCCCGGTATCGCATCAGGATACCGCCCTCCTCTTTCCCGTCGCTCAACCTCGTCTCCAGCGCGGAGTGCGCCGCCGCTCGCCGTGCCTCTATCTCCAGCGCGGAGTGCGCCGCCGCTCGCCGTGCCTATATCTCCACGCGAGCACTTCAGCGGTGGCGTCCGCTGCATCACATATCGTCGCCGGTACGGAGTCATGGATCTCTCTCCCATCATTCTCTCGAACCCTCTTCTCCTGTCTAATTATATTATAAACCTGGGAGGTGAGAAATAAAAGTGAGGAAAACCTCAACTGTCACACAACATACGCATGTACTTATATTATAAACCGTTCGTGGGTCCTAGGGTTTCAGTTTTGCTCAGCACAAAACTTTGCTTAAGCGATCTGATTTCCAATTTAGCAAATATGTACAGCTAAATTTGAATTTCTTTCAGAGATCACAATAGAGCTTGGGCATGTGTCTGTACATGCTCTATTCAGAGACTTGAACAGCTAGATGTAAAATCGAGTTGTTAGATCAGTATCTATTGCATTAATTTAATCTTCACAACCTCACAGGATTAGTATAAATTACTTTAGAACCTTACCTGACCACACCACTAGTAGCATTGAGTTGGTTTTGGCAACCACTAGGATCTGGGCACTACACTTGCAATAGTCTCAGGTCAACTGAGGCAGCAATTGGATCTGTTTACTTGCATTTCCGTTACAAAGCATAATTTACTTGGATCCATTGTACAGCATTATGCACTTTTCTCATGACTCAACATACATAATTTCTCTACTGGTCTCAAAGTGCTTCCAATATAATCGTGTACTAGTATATCTAATCCTGTAACTTTTATTGCTTTTAATTTCAAAGGTTAAATATGCCAAATCTGTTTGTTTACATTTTTCCTGCCATGATTCACAAGAATTGCAAGCTAACTTTGCAGTAATACCATATCAACATATCCTAGTATAACTAGCTCTCTGTTTGCAGTTTTAGGCTGTTGTTCTTGAGCACAAATATTATGTTGATTATTGATAATTTAATTAGCTCGTACCTTAGCTCTGATTGGCCTGGCTGAACATGTTTGCTGAATCAACATACCATTCTTTATAGGAAAATATGACAAGCTCATATCTTAACTCGTCTTTTCGTTCGGAACTGAAAATTTTTCAGGTTTCTCTTGAACTCTTTGAAATATTTCGCCTTTTATAGTCGTTGATCTGCGTGCTGTGGTTGGATTGTGGGTTTATTATTTCTTCAGGACGCCGCCAACGCCAAATTTGGAAAATCGACATTAGCTTAGGACTTATTTCTTGAATTGTCAGTTCATCAGATTGCTTCTCTTGCTGTTTGAATCTGTTAAAAAAATGAGGCCTTCTTAGTTCGAGTATGATGGCTTCATTGACCTTGTATTTGGCTTTTCAAGGTTGATTAGCTTATTAGGGCTGGTTGGTACCTATATCGCATCTTACTGAGTAGCTTCCCATCGATTTCACTTACCTGGTAGGCGGCCTAGTTATCACTTTGCTTATACTTCTCAGTGTTGGGTTGAACATGGTTGTGAACTGCATTTTTCTACTGGTCGATATTATTTGAGAAGTGAGAAACTAACAACCAGTGAATTAATACCTTTTGTTTGCTTTATTGAAGTTGATTTTGAGGCTTACAGTAAACATTTGTTGGATAGAGAACCAGCAGCATTGGCTATAATTTTAAAGTGGCCCTTTCATTATCTGTTCAGCCATGGATTTGCATCGATGCTTTGCTTGTTGTAACCTAGAGTTGACCTTTAGTTCTTTAGCAGTGCTGGAAAGATGTCAGCAAGTAAGGGGAAGAGAGGTGTTTTCTCAAAAAAGAAAAAAAGAACTTGCAGTGATGGAGAGTCATCGATCTCAGGTCTGCTGGCTCTTCCTTTTTCACTACATTTTTTTTGCAGCTCTATTTGATCACTCACATCTCTGTTGTACCGTGTTTCTTTGACTGACTTACTTGGGGACAATCAAGATATTTGGAGTCAGCTGCATGAAGACGTTGCATCAAATCTTCGTAGAAGTGTTGTCTCACTTGTTTTGAATGGTGATTATGCTGCTGTATCCTTACTTTTCGAAATATATGTTTAAACATTGTTAGTTATGAATGATGTAAATTAAGATCTTCTGTAGCACGCGGATTTCGGTTTCCATTCTCTGGTATTGCCATAGAATGCCAGAACAATGTCACAAAGTTTGTGACAACTGGAAAGTTGGTTAGTGTTCTTCAGACGTGCGACTATGAAGAAGAGGTTGGTGCTGCTAATCATTAATTTTTGATTGTGTACTTAAGATAACTATGGTCATTCCTTAATATTTCCTATGCTTTATGTTATAGATCGAAGTGCACTATGAAGGAAATGTTGCCACAGGCTATCTGGACGAATATGATTCTGACTGTCAACTTGCTGTTGTCAAAGTCTTGTCCCCCCTTAATGTTTATTGCATACATCTTAATCCTGGGATGGAATCTGTGCCCTGTAAGCAGCTAATAGCTGTAGGGCGTGTCTTTGACGAATTCATAGCAACAAGTGGGGAAATATCACGTGGATCTAAAGATAGAGAATTTCTTATATTCTCTCGTTCCCCTGAGGTACAGTTGCATTCATATGGGTTAATCTTTGGTTAGAAATGCTACATCTCATATTCTATAGAAAATGGTGTTCCTCTTGGTTTACTTCTATTTAACACCATTGACTATAGTTTGGCTTCTAAGTTCTTTTAAACTGTACAATAAAGTTGAATGGGTTCTGTATTGGTTAGATTTGCAATGGAACATACTTTAAAGATATTATACATTTCTAAGCATTTACAAGTAATTGGGGATAAAGTGGGGAGTAACTCTTGTTTCAGATCATTTTATTTTGTTCCAGTGAAATCCATGTTACTCTTTCTTTTTCTAGAATTCGTTAGGGGCGGCATTTTTTGATATAGATGGAAATTTTGTTGGCATGAACCACTGCTATTTCTTGCCAAGGAGAATATTTCTCGAACGGTCAACATCAAGGGGGGTATTTCGCTATGTTGGCATGAATGGTTGGTATGAGACTAAAAGGTAAGCTGTTTTGTTAGCTTTATTCCTTTTTGTAGTTTCTTTGTGCATTTGTTGCAGTTCCTAATGTTGATCCCTAATAACAACAAAATTCTTTGGTACCTCTACCTAAAGATAACTGCCAATGGACCAGTTGTGCTATTGGTATCTGTCACAGTTTGCATTTTTTTTAGAGTAGCTATATTCCTGTCATCCTGTGTCAGTATTGAAGCTTATGTCTTATTCAAAATATGTGAGTTTTTTTGTTCAGACTATACACTAAAAGTTTTTGAAGTGTCCATCGTAACTCATCTCTATTATCTTTTCCTTTCCTACAACTCTGCCACCATGGTGGCATTGTATTGTGCTTGGTTGATACTTAGTGTTGGTGCTAGTGCTCATGTTGATGTTCTTCTGCAGGGGGGAACTTTACTTCCATCCTAAAGGTGAGCATGACCGATCAAATGTCTTTATTGTGCAATCCATCACCATTAGTAGTGCAAAGTAGCTTATGTACTTCCATGATAACCATTAACTAGTTTAACCTTTTCTTTATTAAGTTGTGATTTTCTGTTAGCGTACGCTAATCAGTCAACATTTTTACCGTGCTAGCATGGTGCCCTTGCAATGTGATGTATCTCAATTGATATTCCACGGATTCTAATTTTGAAAAGTAACATTACGCTGCCTTAAAATTTTTATCATCAATTGGCTCGTACGTATACACATGCATAATTGCATATAGGGCAATAGGATGCTATTAAATATTGCATTCACATGTCTACATAAATCCATTTACAGAAGATCTAGATTGTGCATACAGCACACCATGACCATCATTGATTCCTTGAGATGAGATGAGGTGCTTATGGGTATATTTGATTGTTGCAAATTTTACTTAGACTTAGTATGTGCTACTTCTAATCACTTGACCATGTTGTACCAGCATATGATGTTGTTGACAAGGAACAATTTCAGGATCTGAATTCTTTGGGTTATCCTATTCCATCAAGGACTATGGTCAATCGTGAGTGGCTTGTACATTTTCTTAGTTATCCTGCATTGAGCCTTTGTACAGCCCTGTTGTACCACTAGTATTATACCATGCATCATTTTTCAGGTGGCATGATTTTGGTTAATACTTGTGAAGATCCTTTTGGTGATTTATATCCTAAAGGTGTTTGGGGTGAATTCAGGAAAAGAGTTTCTTCTGAGATATCTCGAAATGTTGTGGCACTTGCTTCTTTCAAAGGTGATTTTGCAGTAATGTGCTATTTACTATTTCATATTTGTGTTTGGTCATCATTTGCTGATGATCAGAATCGTGGTGTCCAGGAGAAACAAGGTTTTTTGCATGCACTGGAGTTTTTATTGACTATGATGATGAGTATCCGAAAATTCTTACTTCAGCAAGCTTGATTAGAGATCGTAATGATCCAAATAAGATCGTTGAGGACCTGAGGGTTAGTGCTCCTGACTATATTGTGATCCTTGTTTCTAGATACAACCTAAGTTTCATTGTATTGTTTGCAGATTGATGTGTTGCTCCCAAGCAAAAAGTGCAGAGTAATAGGGACATTGAAACATTATAGTTTACATTACAATGTTGCTGTAGTCAATGTTGATAATCACCGTGCTCTTTGTCCTATGAATCTTGAGAAGCGTCCTGTGAATCTTCATGATTCTCTGGTAAATAATTCTACGGTAGTAGCTATTGGGCGGATCTTCCAATCAGGCACGTTAATGGCTGCAAGTGGGAAACTAACTCTGGGGTCAAGCTCGCTTGATTGCAAAGTTCTTTGTTACTCCACATGTAAAATCAGTAAGGTAGTGTTGATCTTATTTTTCCCACTTTAAACATGTTGGGAAGTAAATATAAGTTTAACTAACCTATCACATCATGTACTGAGATTCTTTGCATTACAATTGACAACCCCTTTGTAACCTGGTTAGGTGGGGATTGGAGGGCCCCTTGTTGATGTTGATGGTAATTTTATTGGCATGAACTTTCATGGAATGTGCTACAATTGTGAGAAAATAGGAACCCCGTACATGGATTATGAAGATCTCTGTAGAATCCTGGAATGTTTGAAGACAAAAAAGTATGTATATATTTGTTTTTTTAAGTATGTCTAGATTTCTTTTTTTATTTTGGTTATTGTGCCTGTTTGAACAAGTATTCAGTTTATTTTGCACTTAGCTGTAAGCTTTGGTTAACATTTGAATAAACTACTTGAAGGATGTTCTATCAAGCATAATTGTTTTATTAAATCTATTTTTCTGTGTATTTCACAGAACTACGGAGTTTAGTTTCGGGGACACTGTCCGTAGAGATGAGGAACCAATAAATGAGTAAGCTGATACATCTCATTGCTATTGAAGTTGCATTATAAAGTTGCTGATCATAGTACGTTTGGTTGTAAATTACTGAATAACAGGTGGCCAGTGCCTGATCCATATTGGTTTGATCCAAGTGATGTGGAGGAGGATGATATGAATGACAAACAAGAAGTCGTAGCTGATGGCTGCCCAGTAAGATATGGGATCTAAATGCGTGCTCAAGTAGTCTTTGCTCTACTTCACTGGAGCTTGTTCGAGTTGGCATGTCTTAAGTACTTGTATTAGTTTGAGCTTGTATGCTATGTAAGATATAAATGGTTTATTGTCTTTTTTTGATGTACCTACATTTAATGTGTGGTTTTTAAGCTTGAGCTAATACTAATCTCTCCATCTGGACCTGTTTACATGCATCTTTATTTTATGTCTCGGAGTCAATCCGAGTGTCGCTCAATTTAGAAATCAGGCACACAATTGGAATCCGTTGGCATTTTCTACCTCTTCCTGTCTGCTCAAATGAGGTCTGCTGTGACCGTGTGTAGGGACGTTTCCAACAAATCAAATTTTATCCCGACTGTTAACTTGCGCTGGAGTAAACAAATTCTGCTGTGCGCCTGCTGTTGCAGCCCAACACCTCTATTCCGTGGGGTTTGGAAGGAAAGTTGTTTCGTTGATCATCGTTTCAGATGTTATCTCTTACCTGCTTTGTTGAGCTGCTTTGTATGAGATGTTGGATGGGTTCATGTGTACTCACTCCGTCCCATATTATTCGTCGTCGTAGTTTCCGTCACTTTTGTTAAAATACTACTCGTCCAAAATCCTACAGGTCAATTATTTTTATCATTTCCCTAAAATACCGTCGCACAGTCTTCACCCTTGCATTCTTCCTCCAAATTATCATTAACCTGTCGGACCTGTAGCCGCCCCAAACACCTGCTCCGTGCTGCCTCTCGCCCTCTCCCGGTTCACGATGCAATTGCTTAGCCAATGTCCCCAACATGGGTAAGCGGAATCAACCTTAGGTTCTCTCGCAGGTGCGCGGTGGAAGCGGCTGCAAGGCAAGATTCAATTCTACTCTTTGTATATATAGGGGAGTACTCGCTGCATCCTGTAATACAAGACATTCAAGAGTTTAAAATTTATCCTCAAATACAAGGCATTATAAGTACATTTGGATGATTGCTTATTTAATTATACCCAGAATTGAATTAAGGATGGCTGATTGGTGGATTATTACTAAAAATAAATTTCTTGTTATATGCAATTTTGTCATTAAAAGAGCCGGACAATACAACTTCCCATCTATACTTTAGGGGTACATGCATCTTTTGCTACTCCTGCTAATATGTCCTAAAATCTTTATGATACCTTGTATTTTAGGACAGAGGAAGTAAATCTTACGGAGATTACTTATTGATTTGTCTTGACCTAAAAAATAAAGAAAACAACTTGAGCAAGATTTAGTTGATGATAAAAAAATGTATCTTTTTTTATGCTAAATCGCGGATATACTTGAGCAAATATAGGATCGCGCAAGATTTATTTGAGCAAGAGATAAGCAGACCACTATTATTCCTAGGCATGCACTACTACAAAAATGATTTCAAACAACATTTGCAGGGGCGTACACGCTACCTGCTCCTGTTTTTCACAGCTACAAATAGCTGTTTGTAGGAGCCAGTAACGGGTCTACTCCTGGAAACAAATTGTTTTCCAGGAGCGGGTGATGGCGTCACCTGTCCTTGAAAATATCGTTCCTACCAAAATTTTGTACCATTTTCATGCCAAATTTTTAAAATGTGGTTCTCCCATGTATCAACCTATTTAAATATAAGTCTCATAAGTATCAACCCATTCAGATCCAACCCTTAGAGAATATTGTATGTGCAATGAAATATATATATAACTAGTCTCACAAGTTCATACTTCAATACTTAAGGTCTTAGAGAGAACTAAGTTCAAATCCAAATGAAAAGGGTAAGGGTACATCCATGCACTACATATTTCATACTCCGTTTTGCTTCCTGAGATATGCAAGATAGTTTAAGTCTCCAATCCTAAAGCCTAGAACTTCATCGATGTAAACTAGACCATAAATTAGTGCACTCTCTATCGCTTCACATGGACGGTCACATGCACTACCATAGATTTCGAACAATGGAGAGCTAAACTCATAAAGCCAGTAGAAAGTGAGATGAGCTTGGAGCTTGAAATCTCTAGTGCGTATAGAGTTTCAATCGGTGTAACTATAATTCAACACATCCAAGACTTGAGCTAGAATCGCATGAAAGTCATTGCCTCAATAGTTTGACCAAAGATATCCTAAAAGATGAGAATAACATGATGAAAGTTAAAAAATGTAACATAAATAAAGATTAAAGAATGGTTAGATATTGTTGGGGGGAAATATTAACGACCTCTTTGTACTCCTTAAACAATGGTCATAAGGGTCTGGGCCCACCTGCGGTGACGGAGACCTCTGCTGACTTGGTACGGACAGGAAATATTCCACTCCGCCTCGCCCGACCCATGGTCCTAGGGTCGGACGCGCACGACTCCTCGCTGCAAGGCTCCGCCTCGCTCGACCCCGGGCGCAAGGGGTTGGACGCACCCGACCCCTCACCGCAAGGCTCCGCCTCACCCGACCCCAGGCACTAGGGGTCGGGCGCATCCGGGCCCACAAGATAGGGATTCGCCTCGCCCGAGGGTAGGTGCATACCAGCAGACGAGAGCGCGGATCTCGTCGGCTCCCACCAATCTCACCATAAATGCGACCTGTGGGGCGCCTACACGGAATGCGGCTCTGACGTGCAGAAAGGCGCACGTGCTCCTCGACGTGACCCACCACAGTCTTTGGGCGGTACACTATAGCCACGACCGCACGGGGCTACAGCAGCACCGTCCTAACTCTCCCCTATGGTGTTCGTCGTAGGGCACTCATTGCCCACGCCGCCCAGCAAGGGAGGGAGCGCCGCCTGATTTCCCGCACGGCCCGGCGGCAGGAGCATGTTCGCCGCACCTCCCAGTCAGCACGTGAGGCTACAGAGGTCGACCACCCTCCACGACGTGCACAACTGCGGTGGCCAGACATCATCATCATCACGTATGGCTACAGCGGACGGTCGCCACGCATATCTCGCATGCCTGGATACAACAGCCGACCGAAGACAGACAACCATCCCCCTCCGGTGGTGATGCTGACAGGGGACAGACACCAGAGGGGAAGGCGACGACCCCGGGGGCCTGGTCTTTCCCCCTGCGCTGTTACTTCCCTACGCACCTTCTTCACTCCCCTTCGGCTCCTGGCTCAATTGTAACTCCTGCACCCTCCTTGCGCTATAAAAGGAGGACCAGGAGGCCCGAGATAGGGAGGACTCTCCAGCCACCGAACACCCCCAAACTCACACTCTCTCCTCACGAGCATCAGTGCACACCCACAGAGACTTGGGACCAGCTTCCCTCTCTTCCTTGTTTGTAACCCCTACTGCAAACCCTGCGTGAGTAACACGAGCAGCTTCCCACACTGGACGTAGGGCTATTCCTGCCTGAACTAGTATAAACCCCGTGTCCTCTCGCGCAACCATCCGAGCCTTACGCCCATAGAAAACAAATTCACTTGCCGTAGTCTTGACTCGTAATTCTTGACAACGACAGTTAGCGCGCCAGGTAGGGGACCTTTGCACGTACGACGATCATCACTGGCTTTGGATGGCCAACCACGACATCGGCTTCGCTCCCGGCTCCCACATCCGCTTCGGGAGCCTAGACTTCCTCGCTACGGGAGAGGGAATCGAGCTGATTCCTCTCCTCGTCCTGGTTGCTCACCCCGTCATCTTCGGCTCCGCCACCGGAATGGTGGTGGGTGGGTGGGTACGCACCACGGGGCCTCCTTTGAAGGAGTGGCTCTTTGGCCCGCGCAACGCCGTGGTGACTTACGATTGTCTCCTGGGATGATCCATGATTGTGCCACCCGCGAACAACGAGTTCGTGGGCGTGATGGGGACAGCCTCCAACGCTGGTTCCGACAATGGGAGCCACCACCCCTCTTATGAGTGCTTCATGGCTGACGCACACTTCGAGGGGTCCAATGACAACGGCGCCAAAGGGAGGCAGCGCACTCCCCCACTGGGCGCTGCAGCTACAACCGGGGCCCTCGCTAGGGTCCTGGAGCGGCCACGTCTGCCGAAGGCACGAGCGGCACCCAATCAGGAGGTCGAGCGCCCCCGCAATGAAGGTGGGACGTGTCAACGGGCGCGCGACGTCCAGTAATGCATCTGCGAGGACGAGGATCATCCTCAACTCGTCGCACGTGCCATCCAGAACATCGCCGTCACAGTGGCTCTACTCTGATGACTCCTTGAGCCAGCAACGCCCGAGGAGAGACAGGCTCACCAAGAGGTGCGCAACCTGCTTGAATGCACCGCAGTCCAGCAGGCGGAGAGCTTCGCATCCCGGCAACGCGGGCACAACCCCAGCAGGGCAGCGCCCACCGCGCCTCCTGAAAGGCGTGGGGAGTCCGTTCACCAGCCTCCGCCCGGGGGGAACCGGGCCGCGCCCGCTCGACGAACCCCACCACCTGCAGGTGGTGGGGCACCATCCGTCCACTGGCGCGTTGGTCCCGTCCGCGACGCCCGCGACACCCTGGATGCGCGTAGGCGCTCCCGCGCGGACAAGGAGGATGGAGCGGACCGCGGCTACCACGTCCACCGTGGTGGCCGCTATGATAGCAAAGAAGATCGGAGCTCGAGCCCCAACCCAGCGGGGCCTAGGGCCTTCTCCGCGTGCATCCTGAACGCGCTGTTCCCAGTGCGCTTCAGGTAGCCCACCAACATGGCCAAATATTCTGGGGAGACAAACCCCAGGCTTTGGCTCAGCGACTACCGGCTTGCTTGTTAGGCCGGTGGGGCGGATGACGACCTGTTCATCATTCGCAACCTCCCGCTATTCTTGGCCGACTCAGCCCAAGCCTGGCTGGAGCACATTCCGTCAGGTCGGATCTGTAACTAGAACGACCTGAAGGAAATCTTTGTGGGAAACTTCCAGGGCACGTACATGCACCTCGGAAACTCCTGGGACCTCCGAAGCTGCCACCAGGGGTCGGATGAATCCCTTCGGGACTACATCCGGCGCTTCTCCAGGAAGCGCACTGAGCTCTCCAACATTGCCGACGCCGACGTCATCGGAGCCTTCCTGGCAGGAACTTCCTGCAGGCCCCTAGTCCACGAGCTGGGACGCAGGGACCCACGGACCACTGAGGAGCTCCTCAACATCGCCACTAGCTTTGCCTCGGGAGAAGAGGCCGTCGGGGCAATCTTTGATCGCTCCAAAGGCAAGGTGAAGCGGGAAGAGGACGCCAACGAGGGCACCTCCAACCACCAGCAGAAGAAGAAAAACAAGCAACGGCGCGATGGCACCCCCGGCTTCTTCGACAAGTTACTGCTTAAGGGACCATGCCCGAACCACGAGTTCCCTGCCAAGCACGCCTACAAGGATTGCAACCTCATGAAAAGGTACTTTGTGAGTAACCCGGTGAGGGGTGACCGGAGATGGAAGCCCGAAGAGGAAGAGAAGAAGGACGTTGGAGAGAAGGAAGATGGCTTCCCCAACGTGGACGGCTGCTTCATGATCTTCGGTGGGCCGGCGGCCTACGACTCCAAGCGCCACCGAAAGTTGGAATGCCGCCAGGTCTACGCGGCCGACCCCGCTACCCCGACTTTCCTTGACTGGTCAAGGTCCGCCATAACCTTTGACCAGTCCGACCACCCGGAGCGTGTCCTGCAGCTAGGATGCTACCCTCTCGTCGTCGACCCCATCGTCGACACAAAGCGCCTCACCAAGGTGCTCATGGATGGAGGCAGCGGCCTCAACATCCTCTACGCCGAGATCCTCGACGCCATGAGGATCGACCGATCCCATCTCCGTCCCAGTGAGGCACCATTCCACGGCATCGTGTTGGGAAAACGAGCAATGCCCCTCGGGCAGATCGACCTACCCGTCACTTTCGGGACTCCTTCCAACTTCAGGATGGAGACCCTCACTTTCGAGGTGGTGGGTTTCCGTGGGACCTACCACATCATCTTGGGGCGGCCATGCTACGCTAAGTTCATGACCATCCCCAACTACACCTACCTCAAGCTCAAGCTGCTCGGGCCCAACGGGGTCATCACTGTCGGCACGTCTTTCTAGAAGGCGTACGAGTGTGATGTCGAATGCTGCGAGTATGCTGCGGCCATCACCTGTTCGGAGGACCACGCGGTCTAGCTTGCGGAGAGCTCTGAGGATCCGCCCGACTCCAAGCAGTCCACCACCTCCTTTGAAGCCACGGAAGGCGTAAAGGAGGTCCCTCTCGACCTCAGCTACTCCAACGGCAGGACCGTGCGGATAGGCGCTACCTTATCCCCCAAATAGGAAAGCGCGCTCATCAACTTCCTCTGCGCAAACAACGATGTTTTTGCGTGGAAGCCCTCGAACATGCTAGGCATCCCTAGGGAAGTTGCTGAGCACTGCTTGAACATTAAGGCCGGCTCCAAACCGGTGAGACAGGGCTTACGCCGCTTCGACGAGGAGAGGCGCAAGGCCATCGGTGTGGAGCTCCAGAAGCTTTTTGCGGACAGGTTCATCAAGGAAGTGCACTACCCCGAGTGGTTAGCCAATCCTGTTCTTGTACGAAAAAAGAATGGGAAATGGAGAATGTGTGTTGACTATACGGGTCTCAACAAAGCATGCCCAAAGGATCCGTTTTCTTTGCCGTGCATAGATCAGATAGTCGACTCCAACACAGGGTGCGAAACCCTTAGCTTCCTTGACGCGTATTCCGGTTACCACCAAATCGCGATGAAAGAGTTCGACCAACTCGTGACCTCTTTCATCACCCCTTTCGGGCCCTACTGCTACGTCACGATGTCGTTCGGCCTCAAAAATGTGGGGGCTACGTTCCAGCGATGTATGCTCAAGTGTTTTGGGGACCTCATCGGGCGAACCATTAAGGCCTACGTAGATGACATCATGGTCAAGTCCAAGAAGGGCGACCAGCTCATCCCCGACCTTGAACTGGCCTTCAAAAGACTGAGAGACAAGCGCATCAGACTCAACCCCGAAAAGTGCATTTTCGGGGTCCCGAGGGGCATGCTGCTCGGCTTCATCGTCTTCGTGCACAGCATCAAAGCCAATCCAGAGAAGATATCGGCCATCAACGATATTGGACCGATCCAAAACCTGAAGGGAGTACAGCACATCATGGGATGCCTTGCGGCCCTGAGCCATTTCATCTCACGCCTTGGTGAACGAGGACTCCCTCTCTACCGACTCCTAAAAAAGACTGACCGCTTTGTGTGGACCGCTGAGGCCCAGGAGGCGCTTGACCAGCTCAAGAACATCCTGATGAAGGCCCCGATCCTGGTCCCACCGACTGATGGGGAGCCACTCTTGCTCTACATCGCGGCAACCAACCAGGTGGTTAGCGCAGCTCTAGTGGTGGAGCGAGAGGAGGAGGGACACACCCTCAAGGTGCAACGCCCGGTGTACTTCGTTAGTGAGGTCTTGTCCGAATCCAAGGCCCGCTAACCTCAAATCCAAAAGCTCATATACGCAGTCCTCATCACGAAGAGGAAGCTGTGCCACTACTTCACCTCCCACCCGGTGACGGTCGTGTCATCATTCCCCCTCGGCGAAGTGATTCGGAATCAGGACGCCACAGGGCGGATCGCGAAGTGGGCGCTCGAGCTTATGGACCAGGGCATCACCTACGTCCCCTGGACAACCATCAAGTCCTAGGTACTCGCTGACTTTGTCGCAGAGTGGACGGAGATCCAAACGCCATCGGCGCCAGAGAAGCAGGAGTACTAGACGATGTACTTCGATGGGTCGCTGATGAAAGCTCGCGTCGGAGCGGGTTTGGTCTTTGTGTCTCCCCTCGGCGTGCGCATGAGGTACATGATCCGCCTCCATTTTCCCGCATCTAACAATGTCGCTGAGTACGAGGCTCTCCTCAATGGGTTTCGCATCACCACCGAGCTGGGCATCCGGCGGCTGGATATCCGGGGCGACTCTCAGCTAGTCGTCGAGCAAGTCATGAAGGAGTAGAACTGCCATGATCCCAAGATGGTGGCGTACTGCAACGAATTCTGCAAGCTCGAGGACAAGTTCGATGGTCTGGAACTCAACCACATCGCAAGACGCTTCAACGAGGCAGCTGACGAGTTGGCAAAGGCAGTGTTCGGTCGAAAGCCAGTCCCCGACGGTATCTTTATCAGTGACCAGTACAAGCCCTCGATCCGCTACAAGGAGCCGGGAGAGGCTGGCAATGCGCCACCTATCCTGGACTCGGGAGCCGACCCGAGAGAGGTTGGCAACATGCCACCTATCCTAGACTTGGGGGCCGATCCCTCTGACCCCGAGGTCATGGAAATCGACACGAACCTAGCAGAGGGGCCTGACCCCCCGCCTGACTGGAGAACCCCGTACCTCGATTACCTCATCCACGAGTCACTCCTGACGGATAAGACAGAGGTGCGAAGGATTGCCCACCGTGCCAAATCCTTCATCATCATCGACCAGGAGCTTTACAAGCGGAGCCACACCGGCATCCTGCAATGCTGCATTCCAATCGAGCAAGGAAAAATGTTGATACAAGACATCCACGCTGGAGCCTGCGGCCACCACGCCGCACTGAGAACCCTCATCAGGAACGCCTTTCGATAGGGCTTCTATTGGCCGATGGCGGTAGCCGACGCCACCCACGTGGTGCGCACCTGCGAAGGATGCCAGTTCTTCGTGCGACAAACCCATTTGCCCACCCAGGTACTCCAGACCATCCCCATCATGTGGCCCTTCGTGGTCTGGGGTCTGTGTTGGGATACGAGGTAGGCTACACTAGCGCAAAACAAAATTTTCTACCGTGTAAACTAGGAAAACTGCCGTATAAGGATCATGGGATTACCACTCGACGCACAACTAGTGCGGAAGATGTAGATTCGTGTCGATGCAGCGAAGTCGATCAACGTAGTTGTACGTAGTCGATCACGTTGACATCCAGCAGCTCCTCAGCAGTTCGTCCACGTGCAGCAAGATCTCCCTCGTGCCGCGGCTCGTCGTCGGCTTGTCGTGGCTCGTCGGCGGATCGTCGTGGCTCGTCGGTGGCTCGTCAGCGGCTCGTCCAAGTGCTGCAGGCGCAACACCTCGAAGGTATCCACACGTGCAGGGAGGAAGCATCGCAAGCCGAACTGCTAGATCCATGAGTTGCAACAGGCTAGGGCGTGGGAGGCGCGGCAGATGAGTTTCGCCAAAAAGGTGTAAACCCTAGGGCGCCCCCACCCCTCTATTTATAGAGGTTCCTAACAGGCCTCTAGGTCTAAGGCCCATTAGTACTTCTAAACCTAATCCAACTCAGATCACATCCGAATTGGGCTTCTAGCCCCTTAAGTGTGTGACCCTATGGGTTCGGATACATATAGACATGGCCCGAGTACTCCTACTCGGCCCAATAGTCGGTAGCGACCTCTAGCAAGACGTGCCAACTCCTATATGCACACGAAGATCACAACATTATATACATGCTATTCCCTTTGCCTCATGATATTTGGTCTATCTTCAAGCCGATCGCTCTTTCTCGATCCTGTGATTCGGAATCCCTTTGTAGGTTAACTCTTAACCGAACGTAGCATGGCCATGCATTTTTGGATCCGATCACTCGAGGGGCCCAGAGATATCACTCTCAATCAGAGAGGGGCAAATCCCATCTTGATTGACCATGTCTCACAACATGCTTCTTGACAAACCCGAAAGCTACCTTTATAACTACCCTGTTATGGCGTAGCGTTTGATAGCCCCTAAGTAGGTCGATCCACATCTTGAATACATGCGACAATCTCAGGTCTAAGGACAAAGCGTATATGTTGTTTAAAGAGAGAACTACTTCTCGTATTGGGTCAATCCTAGCACATGTCTCCACATGTGCCCACATTATTAGTTCAACATCTCCATGTCCATGACTTGTGAAACATAGTCATCAACTAATACATGTGCTAGTCTAATATTCATGTGTGTCCTCACATGAACTCCGAATAGGGACAACTTTAGAATAACCATACAAGTAAAGAGTTTCACACACAATTCACATAATTGCAAATCAATTCAGCCTTTAATGGATATTCAAGGAACACAATATAAATTATGGATACAAATGGAATATCATCATCTCTATGATTGCCTCTAGGGCATACCTCCAACAGTCTGGACCTCGTCGGGCCCTTCAAGAAGGCGCCCGGGGGCTTCACCCACCTACTCGCCGCCATCGACAAGTTTTCGAAGTGGATCGAGGCTCAACCGGTCGCGCAGATCAAGTCCGAGCAGGCAGTGCAATTCTTCACTGACATCATCCATCATTTCGGAGTCCCCAACTCCATTATCACGGACAACGGTACGCAGTTCACCGGGAAGAAATTACTCAAGTTCTGCGATGATCACCACATCCGAGTGGATTGGTTGGCTGTAGCGCATCCCCGCATGAACAGATAGGTTGAGCGAGCCAACGACATGATACTCCAGGGTCTCAAGCCACGGATCTTCAACCGACTCAACAAGTTCAGCGGCCGATGGGTTGCGGAGCTCCCCGTGGTCCTATGGAGCGTGAGGACGACCCCTAGCAGGGCAACCGGCTTCACCCCGTTCTTCATGGTCTATGGGTCTGAGGCAATCCTCCCCACCGACCTGGAGTATGGGTCGCCGAGGGTCAGGGCGTACGATGAACAAGGGAATCAAGCATCACTCGAGGATGCGCAAGACCAGCTCGACGAAGTGCATGACGTGGCCCTACTGCACTCAGCTAAGTACCAGCAAGCTTTGCGACGGTATCACAGCCGTAAGGTGCGGGGTCGAGCCTTCAACATCGGCGACCTGGTGCTTCACCTCATCCAAGACAACAGAGGCTGGCACAAGCTGACCCCTCCGTGGAAAGTTCCGTTCATCGTCGTGCAAGTACTACGGCCGGGCATGTACAAGCTAGCGACCCCCGACGGGCAGGTCTTCACCAACGCTTGGAAGATTGAGCAGCTAAGACGTTTCTACCGTTAGCTATTGTTTTCAAGTTTGTACATACATAATTCTCTCATCTTTTAGTTTGTGAAAAAGGGGTGGTTTTGAGTTGCCTTCACTAGAGTTTCGTCCCAAGCTTAAAAATATCCGACCCTGGTTCTGCCCCAGGGTCGCATGTCCCTCGGGGGCCTATCAAGGGCTCTGGCCCAAGACACTTGGCATCTTCTCAAAACACCATTTTTCCAAACCGACCCTCTTCCTAAACGTTTGGGTGTGAAAAGAAAAGAGTGCATGAACGACGGTCGGGCAAGACCGATCGGACCACGAGAAATCTACGCCCCAGCGGCTGTGGTGCCTTTGCTCATCGGCGCTTCCTGACGCGTCCAACTCGCGCTCTGATCTTTCCAAACCCAAAAAATAGAAAGAGGATCGAAAGCTTTTCCAAAAAAATTGCATGAACCAAAAAGGCCTCTGTAGCCATCGCAAAAGCAAGTTCGAAGTTACTTAACATATTTACATATTTTTGGGCATCTGGGCTCGATACAGGTAACTCGTCCCCGGGTCCTCTGGCGGGATGGCCTCATCCTCCAGGAGCTTCAGCAAGGCCTCCGCTGGATTGAGCACCGACACGTTGATTTCATCCAGCTCGGCCTAGCCAGAGGCGTACCCGCTCATTGCGGCGAAGTTGATGCCGGAGTAGTGAGAGCTGAAGACGCCGAAGGCCCACCTCACGCCGACGTGGAGTGCCTCCCAAGAGATCTCACGAGCCTGCCGGTACATCCCGAGGACATGGGCCACCAGCGTGCTCGTCCCATCCTCTTGGACCACACCGAGGTCCTCGCAGACGATGCGAACAGTGTCCCGCAGGTTGGCGAGCTCGACGTGCTCCGCATTGTTGGCGTCCCGCAGCCGGGCGAGGTCAGCCTCAAGGCCTATCTAGAAAATCCTGCCAAGTCAGAAACCACCACAACACCACAAAACAAAGGAACAACGAAAGCCTTACCCTCAGATTGAGCTCTCAACAGATGTTCCCAGTCGAGCCCTTGGGACACGGCGGTCTGAAGCCCCTGCATCTGCATCTGGAGCCGACCGACCTCTGCCCCAAGGTCAGCCGCCATCCTCTTAGCATCAACCTTTCGGCCCGCCTCGAGATCGTGCTCTTGCCGAGCCGTATGTCGCTCGTGCCGGATGCGCTCAATGGTTTTTTGAAGGGCCTCATGCTCCTTCCTCAACCGCGCAAGCTCCTCGGCATCATGGTGTGCCTTTTCAGCAACAGCCTGGAACTCCTCGGCATGAAGGCGGGCCTTCTCGATGATGGCCCAGAACTTGTCCTTCGCCCGTCACGCGCTTTCCTGCGCCTCCTGTTCCCACACTCGCAGGTCGGCGGCGTTCTGCTGGGCGGCGGCAAGCTTCCCGGTCAGCTCCCCGGTCTGTCGCACCTCCCTGGTGAAGCACTCCCAGACCCCCCGCTCGCGTCGGAGGAACTCGGACTTCCCCCGGCTGCATTCCTGGAGGGCTTGCAGAACAATTTACGCTCAGGAACCGTCGGGAGAAAAAAAAGGGATGGAGAAACGAAAGAAAAATAACCACCAAAGAGAACACCGTACCTGACCGCCGGAAACAATAACGCCATCCAGCTTCCCCATCGCAGAAGACAGGGCGGCGCGGACATCTTCAAGTCTGCCCTGCACCTCCTGCCATCTTTTCCGCTCCCCGACATTGTCCAGCACGAAGTGGGGCCTCTGCGTGTCCTCATGGGACATCCAGCACACGGTCGGCCCTCCCCACGCGTTGGGGTCGCGACCAAGCGGGACGAGGGCACGGGAGGACTCTCCGGCCAGCCCCGATGCCGCTGTCCCCATCATCGCTGCCGGGGCAGGCGCCACCATCTCTGCCACCACCGCCGTCTCCGTCGTCGCTGCCGGAGCAGGCGCCACCATCTCCGCCACCGTCGCCATCTCCGTCGCTGCCGCTGGGGCAGGTGCCACCGTCTCCGCCACCACCATCGTCTCTGTCATCACCACCAGAGTAGGCACCACCATCTCCGCCACCGCCACCACCCCCGTGACCGGCGCTCTAGACACTGACACCTCCCCCACCGGCTCCTCCTCTGCCTTGTCGTCAAGGTTTATCACCTCGCCGGACAGAGGAACCCCAGGGGCAGCATCTTGTCCCGCAGGGTCGGCTGCGGAGGCCAAAGGCAGAACAGGGGTCGGCCCCTGCTCCGTGCCCGACTGCGGCACCGTTTCTCCAGTCGCTGCCGTAGAGGCCGCCTCCGTAGAGGGCACCGTGGCCTCTCCAACGACACCACCACTTGCTCCCGGTGGGGTCACAGTTGTCCCCGCGGAGGCGGTCAACACCCAGAGCGCCTTCTTCGGCGCCAGCGGCGGGACGAAGTCGACCCCGGGACATCCGATAGCGGCCGCTTGCCGCTACCCCTCTGCTCGTGTGACGTAGGCAGAGGGTCGGGGGTCGGCTCCGTCGATCCCCAAGGCACGCCCCTCGCCGACTCCTGGGGCGAGGCCCCAGTTTCCCGTAGGGTCGGGCCCCGGGCAGGCGGTCCACTCGACCTATCCCCAGTGGCTGGTTGAGGGGGCTGGTCCTGGATGACGAGCGCACCCGGCGTGAAGACCAGAATGTAACCCTCCTCCTCCTCCTCAGTCTCGTCCTCATCGTCCTCCTCATCATCGTCATCGTCGTCATCCGACACGACCGCGCCCCTCCGCCACCTTTGGAACTCTTTCGCGGCCCTCTTCCTCTTCCTCGCCGTCTCTTTGTCCTTCCTCCTCTTCTACTTCTCGGCGAGGAGGCGGTTCTGCCACCGCCGCGCTGCGTCCTCAGGCACCGGCGGACGTGAGGTCACGACCCGGTTCAGCTCACCCTGCAGATTCAAAGACTCCACGTCAGAATGGTGAGCTAGGAAACGCAGGAAAAAGAACGAGAGTATGAAATTCTCACCAGCGGGACAAAGTCCTTGTCCAGGTGCATCGGAGGGTAACCGAGCACCGGGTAGATGACGTCCCTGTCATCCAGCACCTCCCGGACGCGCTGCTCGATCTCGGCGTCGGCAAGCACACCCGTCGCAAGGACGGTGCCCTCGGTCGCCGTGCCGGGAACCATATCGTCGAGCACGTGGGCCTGGAGCATCAGCGGTGCCACCATCCGAGCGTGGTACGCCCCGATAACTCCGGCCCCAGTTAGGCCCTCCTCCTTCAGGCGGTCGATGGCCAGAAGAAGACCGGCGATGTGCTTCTTCTCCTTCTCGACCGGACCGTACGACCAGTGGTCCGGCGCTGCCGCAATGACACGACCGGTGAACTCCATCAAGAGGGACTCGGGGTAGTTCTTCACATAGAACCACTAATGGTCCCACCCCTTGTCGGATGCCGCGGTCTTCATCGCCATGTATTCCTTGGCGCGGTTCTGGCAGAGGTGGATGCCGGCGCACCCCATCAGCATCGGAACTGCCCGCACCTGGATCCCCTTCTTCTCGGTCTTCTGATACAGGATGACCATGAAGAAGTATTTCTAGAGCGAGAAGTTGGGCTTGATTCCCAGGTACCCCTCGCACAGCGCGATGAACGCCGTGATGTGCTGGATCCCATTGGGGTTGAGGTGCTACAGCTCGAGCCCGTAGTAGTGCAGCAGCCCGCGGAAGAAGAGGCTTGGCGGAGTCACAAATCCCCTCCTATGGAAGTGCGCGAATGAGATGACAAAGCCGTCGTCCGGTTGCGGCACATCTTCCCTCCCGGGGTACCGTCACTCATTCTTGGTGGCCCTCTCGCAAAGGAGGCCCTTCTTCACGAGGTCATTGGTACGTGCAGTGCTGAAGCTTGAGCGCATCCAGGACTCCATCGCAAAGGGAGTGGAAGGCTTAACTGCGGGGGCGGAGAAAGTTGCTGCGCTGGAGCGAAGGGAGGCAAAACGTGCGCAACAAGGCAAGAAAGGCTTGATTACGAGCGCGGGGCAAAACCGGCGAGGCGAACTCCCTCATCTTATGGGGGAGGGGGGCACGAGAAGCGAAAGGGGCAGTCCAATCGCAGTTATTACAACGCCAGGTACCCCATCACCCCCGCCTTTTTTGGAAACCGTGCGCACGATCCTTCCCTGCTGCAGGGAACGCCTCCCTCTCCCTCATTTCGTGGGCCAGAAATTTTCCGCCACTTCGCCTCGCGGGGGGTGCACGCGCGTGACTTCCTCCACGTACGGCCCGGGGCCCACCAACAGTTAAAAAAGGGATACGGAGCTGAAAATGCTCCTATAGCCCATTATGGTCCAGGGGTTCGAAGGCTGGCCCACCGCAGGTTCGACAGTCACCCCAGGACGCCCCCGAGCAAGGGGTGAGATGGCACGGGGCCGCTAGCAGCCACCACCTAGGCAAGCGAAAGCCAAGGGCGTCCTGACCTCACGTTCGAGTCCGGACTGGCGTCTAAGTTCATGGTTTTTCCCCGAAGAAAGGCAACGAGCCCCCGGATCCAATCGAGCGGACCCGGGAACTATATGAACTTGCCATCCGGAATCTAGAGTACGCCACCAACTTGGACCGAGCCGCCCCCCCCCCCCCAACGGGGATCGGGACTCCCCTCGAACTGAACCGTTCGCAGCTCAACAAACACCACGGTTCGTCCAATGAGGATAACGTGGCTCGGCTCACCCCCTCCATCCCAGCGAACGGACGCTTGAGGGGTAACAATCAAAAGTCGATCTAACCTCTCGATCGGTGTCCCGCAACGCGCGGGGGCTGGCATCGCAATCAATGACCACGCGTGTGGCCACAATTTAGGGTCTTGGAGCAGGAGTGATCGTCGGAACGATAGGGAATCTTCCCGAGCCGAGCCATCCTCGGAAGACCCTGCCTACCTAAACTCCCCGGCCAAGCTGAACGAGCAAAACTTTTTCTCTCTGATCAAATGTAGGTTGCAGGACAAACAAGGATCCTCGACGAACGACGAATGCAGCCTCTGGAGGAGCATATTGACTCCACTAAAGGCTCGGGGGCTACTGTTGGAGGGAAATATTAACGACCTCTTTGTACTCCTTAAACAATGGTCATAAGGGCCTAGGCCTACTTGTGGCGACGGAGACCTCCGCCGACTTGGCACGGACAAGAAATATTCCAGTCCACCTCGCCCGACCCATGGTCCTAGGGTCGGACACGCCCGACCCCTCGCTGCAAGGCTCCGTCTTTCCCGACCCTGGGCGAAAGGGGTTGGACGCGCCCGACCCCTCATCGCAAGGCTCCGCCTCGCCCGACCCCAAGCACTAGGGGTCGAGCGCATCCAGGCCCACAAGATAGGGATTCGCCTCGCCTGAGGGCGGGCGCAGACCAGCAGACGAGAGCGCAGATCTCGTGGGCCTCCACCGATCTTGCCATAAATGCGACCTGTGGGGCGCCTACTCGGAATGCGGCTCTGACGCGCAGAAAGGCACCCGCGCTCCAAGACGTGACCTGCCACAGTCTTCGGGTGGTACACTATAGCCATGACCGCACGGGGCTACAGTGGCACCGTCCTAACTCTCCCCCGTGGCGGTCATCGTAGGGCACTCATTGCCCATGCCGCCCAGCAAGGGAGGGAGCGCCGTCCGGTTTCCCGCACGGCCCGGTGGCAGGAGCATGTTGGCCGCCGTTCCGGTCAGCACGCGAGGCTACAGAGGTCGACCGCCGTCCACGACGTGCACAACTGCGGTGGCCAGATAGCATCATCATCACGCATGGCTACGGCGGACGGTCGCCACGCATATCTCGTATGCCCGGTACAACGGCCGACCGAAGACAGACAACCATCCCCCTCCGGTGGTCATGTTGACAGGGGACAGACACCAGAGGGGAAGGTGACGACCTCGGGGGCCCGGTCTTTACCCCTGCGCTGTTACTTCCCTACGCACCTTCTTCACTCCCCTTCGGCTCCTGGCTCAATTGTAACTCCTGTACCCTCCTTGCGCTATAAACGGAGGACCAGGAGGCCCGAGATAGGGAGGACTCTCCAGCCACCGAACACCCCCCAACTCACACTCTCTCCTCACGAGCATCAGTGCACACCCACAGAGACTTGGGACCATCTTATCTCTCTCACCTGTTTGTAACCCCTACTGCAAACCCTGCATGAGTAACACGAGCAGCTTCCCACACTAGACGTAGGGCTATTCTTGCCCGAACCAGTATAAACCCCGTGTCCTCTCGCGCAACCATCCGAGCCTTATGCGCATAGAAAACAAATTCACTTGCCGTAGTCTTGACTCGTAATTCTTGACAACAACAGACATGTTCCATACCATGTCATGTTGATTCACCTAACAAAGCCTCTCAGTGGTCATAGTAACATTGCTTTCTCCCTCCTCAATCGGCTTTATTCGAAAATATGAGAAGTTTGGCACAAAGTACCCATGATCCTAAAGCTTTTGTAGGCAGGCCTCCATGACGGACTTTTCAAAAGTCAACCTAGTTTGTGCTTCTTTACCCCATGTGGCAATTGATACCCTCGAGATGGCCTATCTTGGTTGTCGCATCAAGTTGGCCAGTCCTCCTCGAACAGGTACTTCAGAAGAGATCTTAACTCTTTGAAAATTTCTTGGACCAACAACCTTGGATTGCACTAAAGGAGTGGTACCATCTACAGTTTCGACATCATCTTTGAGCCATCTAATAGGTTTGATAAGCTACATTGTATGTAAATAAATTTAAAAATTATTCATGTGTAGTAAAAAAATAATTACAAGAAGGAAAGAATATTACTATGTTGGGTTTTGCTGCTTTGCTTCGAACACCAGTAGGAAAGTCAATGACGCCATTAGGGAAGTAAATTCTTGGAGGATGAGTCATTGGTGACCCCTCTAAAATATAGTGTCCGTAGCCACCTGTTGACGCCAGATTTCGTCACCAGTAGAATCGGCGCCAAGAAAAGAGGAAATTGGAAAAGTACAGTTGGGAATCGGCCGAATGGCGCTACAGTTCAAGATCGGTTGGTTGGCGCCACAGTCCAAGATCGTCCAATGCTACAGTACGGGATCGGCCGATGATTTCTGCCTCGCTTGACCCTTAGGGTTCGGATCGAGCACGCCGGGTTCCCGATCGGTTACCTTTTGCCGATAAGGAATCGGCCGATTAGGAGGATGGGATAATTGGGCCTGTATGGGCTTGGAAAGGAATAGAAGGATGGGGAGGAGATCAGCCCATGAAGCGTATAATAACCAACCTAGCACGAATCGTACTTGTAAATATTTGTTTTCTATTTGGATTAGGGATAGAGTTCTAGTCAGTTAAGGAGTCATCTGTACGGGGCTATAAATAGCTACCTTTGTAAATCTGTAATCATCAACAAATCAATACAACCAACTACTTTTTTCCTCGTACTTACTTTCAAGCAGGCGACTTCGCCAAATACTTTCTCCTTTTTCACGAGTTCGTATGGGTTGGCAGGGCTGCATCAACTTGATCTCCGGTCGATCTTGTAAGTTCCGTTTACCGAGTAAATTCTAAGCTTTAACTTCGGGCGCATCGTTGTTGTTTCGTTTACATTTATTCACCAAGTTATCGATATTTACTAGAATCATAGGTTTTACCTGTCTTTCTAGTTTTATCACCAGTTATCCAGCTAGGAATCGGTGGTTTCGGCTTTCTTTACATTCTGCTATTAAATTCGCTTATTTTACATAGAGCCGATTAGATCTGTTCCTAGTGTTGTTGCTATATCATTGCATCGATTACTCTAGTAGTTTTCTATCTACAAGGCTACAGTGATCGGCTGCTTTATAGCTGATTTCTTTATTACGGCAAATCGGCCGATTCGCTGATAAGCTCTCTCGAGATCGGAAACTTAGCCGATCGTGATTTCTGGACCTGACACGTATTCTTCCTTGCCAATCAACAGGTCAGATTGGCTGGCACGCCGCGTGAACCGCACCAGGGCAATCACCCGAACAGGAGTTAAGCAGATTCTCCCGGGTCGTGTGTCAGACGCTGGGGATCCGGTTGACCAATTTCTAGTGCCAACACCACCTCCACGACTGCAACCACAATGGCCACCAACATCACGGCCGCCACCACCACGGTGAAAAGATCATCCATTAGCCTAAACTATCCATATAAAATTGTAATAAGATAGATTATTCCACAAACATCAACTTTAATAATTATTATGCCATAAAACATCATAATTCACCAAATGCTAAGAATAAAAGTGTTGACGCCGGATTTCATCACTAGTAGAATCGGTGCTAAGAAGAGGGGGAATCGGAGAAGCACAGTTGGGAATCGGCCAAAATGGTGCTACAGTGTGAGATCGGCCGGTGACTTTTGTCTTGCTTTGGGTCGAATGCACCAGGGTCCCAATCGGTAATGTTTTGCCGATAAGGAATCGGCCGATTAGGAGGATGGGCTAATTGGGCCTGTATGGGCTTGGAAAGGGATAGAAGGATAAGGTGGAAAGCAGCCCACGAAGCGTGGAGTAACCAACCTAGCACGAATTGTGCTTGTAGATATTCGTTTTCTGTTTGAATTAGGGATAGAATTCTAGTCGGTTAAGATGTTATCTGTACGGGGCTATAAATATCTATCTTTGTAAATCTGTGATCATCAACCAATCAATACAACAAGCTACTTTTTTCCTCATACTTACTTTCAAGCGACTTCGCTACTACTTTTCTCTTTTCTACGAGTTCGTGCGGGTTTGCGGGGCTGCATCATCTTGATCTCCGGCCGATTCTGTAAGTTCCGTTTATCGAGTAATATCTAAGCTTTAACTTTGGGCGTATCGCTATTGTTTCGTTTAGATTTATTCACTAGTTATCGATATTCGCTAGATTCATAGGTTTTTACCTGTTTTTCTAGTCTTTATCACCAGTTATCCAGCTAGGAATCGGTACTATCGGCTTTCTTTATTTCCTATCGTTAGATTCATCTATTGCCGATTAGATCTGTTCCTAGTGTTGTTATCATAAGCTTTGTACCGAATACTCTAGCAATTTCCTGTCTACAAGGCTACAGAGATCAGGCTGTCTTATAGCCGATTTCATTACCACGGTAAATCGGCCGAGTCGCTGATAAACTCTCTCGATCGGAAACTTAGCCGATCGTAATTTCTGGACCTGACACGTGTTCTTCCTTGCCAATCAACAGGTCAGATTGGCTGGCACGCCGCGCGAACCGCACCAGGGCATTCACCTGAACAGGAGCTAAGCAGATTCTCCCGGGTCGTGTGTCGGTCGCTTGGATTCGGTTGACCGATTTCTAGCGCCAACACACTTTTGGCACGCTCAGTGGGACAAATACAACCGCTATCATGTCGAAAGCTGCTGAAGTCTCCGAAGATAGCGTCATCGAGGTGACGGAAGCAGATCTGAAGGACGACCAGAAGGAAGAACTGGACAAGTGTACGGCACACTTCCGGAAAGCTTGCCTGAAGTCTTTCAGTCGCTCCAGAAGCGGGGAGACCATCAAGAAGACTCCGTTCCCTGCTCCCCGCCAGATCACAATTTCTGAAGATTCGGATAAAATGTCCGATATGATTCAACAGTCTATTCATCACGCTTTCATCAAAACCAATCGGCCAGTCAGGGGAGTCCCCAATTCCAGGCATCTTTCCAAGCGGCCACTCGACCAGCCATGCTGCCGTATCAGCCTATCGCACCAGAGATGAACAAAACAGCAGAGCTCGTACTATATGATGAAACGAGTGGCTCGTTCAAACAGCCGACCTTTAACACACAGCCGGCTTTCACTCAAATGCCACCTGCTTTCACTCAGCATCAAGCTATTCCACCTCCGATATACCAACACGTGCCAATACCTCAGCCAACGGTTCATCAGCAACAGCCGGATTGGTCGGCACGTATTGCAGAAGTGATTCAGGAACAATTCGGCTTGAAGCCGAAGGTACAAACTTACACCTATAGGACGCCATACCCGTCCACATACGACCTACTGCCGTTTCCTCATCGGTATAAAGTTCCTGACTTCACCAAGTTCTCGGGGATGGATGATACTTCAACCGTGGAGCACATGAATAGATTCATCATCCAATGCGGAGAGGCAGCTACGCAAGATGCTCTACGGGTGCGGCTGTTTTCGTCATCTCTGTCTGGATCGGCCTTCCAGTGGTTCACGACATTACCGCCAAACTCGATTATCACGTGGGCCGATTTGGAAAGACAGTTTCACAAATACTTCTACGCCGGGGTGCATGAGATGAAGCTGTCCGATTTGACCAGCCTCAGGCAGAGAAGCGACGAGCCGATATCCTCATATGTACAGAGGTTTCGGGAAATCAGGAACAAATGCTACTCTTTGGCTCTAAACGACGCGCAGCTGGCTGATATAGCCTTTCAAGGTCTCCTTCCCCACATCAAAGAAAAATACGCCTCACAGGAGTTCGAGAGTTTAAGCCAAATCGTCCACCGATTGTCGGGATAGGAGGTACGTTCTTTCGATCCACGGAGGAACTTCCAGAAGAAGGTGGCGTTCCTGGAAGAGGTTGAAGCCGAAGAAGATGCTGAGATCAGTCTGGCAGAATGGGTCAAAGGAAAGAAGCCGATATCATGCCCATTCGGCAAGAAAGAACCTGAAACGTTCGGTTTTGACACGTCAAAGGCCAATAAAATCTTCGACCTTCTCCTCCAGGAAGGACAAATCAAGCTCTCGCCATATCATACAATACCTTCTGCCGAGCAACTAAAAAAGATGAAATATTGCAAGTGGCACAACGCTACATCACATGACACTAATGAGTGCAAAATCTTCAGGCAGCAGATACAGTCGGCCATTGAGCAGGGCAGACTTAAGTTTGAAGTACCAGTGAAATCGGCCAAGCCGATGAAGATTGATCAACACCCCTTCCCCACCAACATGGTTGATACAGGGAAGAATTCGCTCCAAACGAAGGTGCTGACGTCCGAATCGGCTAAAAAGAGTGGTGCCGTAGACCCCAGAAATCAAGCTACACCTGAAGATGTCAAGGGAAAGCGGCGGATGGAGGATGACAATGGCGAATCGAAAGAGCCACGCATTACTTCCCAGTTCCTGCTCCAGAAATACCAGCGTCAGCATGAACGCTCAAGATCCCGGGAAGAAGCGATGCGACGGCACGAAGATCACTGGAGGTGCCCGTTCTTCATCCACTGTTGGGAAAGCAACCTCAGGCTACCTTCGGCCGATAAGTGCCCAGAATGCAACGGCCCGTATCGTGGCAATCGGCCGTTCAACAGGTCTCGCTCCAGAGATGGAAGAACAGAACCGATCAGCAGGAATTGGCGCGACCAAGATGACCAGCGCCCTCCCGTGCGTGATCGACTGGGGGGCAGAAGTGACCGATATGATCGGTCGGAAGATAGACGCCATGACAGGCAGGGGGGCAAGACTGATCGACATGACCGGTCAGAAAACAGGGCCAACGTTCACAGTCGGCTCGAAGAGATGGCCGATGCTCGGGTGACAGACGAAAACCCGTTAGGATGTGAGCCGGAATGGGAGCACGCCAGGCCAAGGTGCAAACCAGTAAACCCCAGGTGGTGTCCCGATGGATTGACCAAATCTCAAAAAAGAAGGATCCAATGTCTCCGCCAGTGGGAACAGCAGGAGGAGGAACAACAGAGCACGACAGACAAGAAGAAAGGTAGGCCTCGGGTATGGCGCCCCAAAAGAAACGACAGAGGGGGCGACGAATCGGCGGGTGATGAATCGGCAGCCGATATCAGCATGGTTTTCATACTACCGATGGAGTTTATGACTCCGGCCGACCGACAGGATTTGCCGGTGTTAGAAGAACAGATGGCACAGTTGGCTTTGGAGCTAATGATTGCCACGTTCGAGAAGCCCGAGGACGACAAACGGCAACACCTGAAAGCATTGATCCTAAAAGGGCATGTCAACGGCCGCCCCCTTACTAGACTAATGGTAGACGGAGGAGCTGCAGTCAACATCATACCATACGCCGTGCTCCGGAAGCTTGGAAAAAGCGATGACGACTTGACCAAGACGGACATGATGCTCAAGGACTTCGAGGGGAACGTGTCTCCCGCTCGCGGTGCCCTTTGCGTCGACCTCACCATCGGCAGTAAGACCCTTCCCACCACTTTCTTTATTATTAATGGCAAGGGATCCTACAACATGCTACTCGGCCGGGACTGGATACACACAAATTGCTGCATCCCGTCAACAATGCATCAATGTCTTGTACAATGGGTCGGCGACAACATCGAGGTAGTCAACGCCGATTCCGCATACAGCATCGCGGCAGCAGACATGCAGCAGTGGAGCTGCGAAACCGTCAGGTGCATATCCGGCAGAGTATGGGAGACCGACTTCCTGAAGGTAACCGATTTTGGCCTACAGCCGATCCGAGCAGTTGGCTCCGAAGACTCAGAATAAATGGACCAGTTCGCCCGAGAAGATGGGAAGCTAGGGCACGGGTTCACGTCGGCAGATTCACTAGAAATGATAGACTTAGGCGATGGTACCAAACCAAGGCCGACTTATATTAGTGCAAATTTAGACCCGGAATACAAATGTAAATTGACAAATTTGTTAAGAGAATTTAAGGATTGTTTTGCTTGGGAGTATCATGAGATGCCCGGTTTAGATCGATCTATTGTTGAACATCGGCTACCCATAAAACAAGGGTATCGGCCGTACCAACAGTCTGCACGGCACTGCAATCCTAAGATTCTACCAGACATAAAAGCTGAAATAACTCGGCTAATCGAAGCAAAATTTATTCGGCAATGCCGTTATGCCGAGTGGATCTCCAACATTGTACCAGTGTACAAGAAGAACGGAAAGCTACGCATTTGCGTTGATTTCAGAAATCTTAATCAGGCCACACCGATGGATGGGTACCCCATGCCAACGGCCGATGTGCTGATCGACGCTGCCGCGGGACACAAGATTATCAGCTTCATGGATGGAAACACTGGATACAATCAAATACTTATGGCCGAAGAAGACATACCCAAAACGGCCTTCAGATGCCCAGGCCACCTTGGTTTGTTCGAGTGGGTGGTGATGACCTTTGGCTTGAAGAACACCGGCGCCACGTATCAGAGAGCCATGAACTACATATTTCACAAACTTATCGGCATTCTGGTAGAAATCTACATCGACGACGTCGTGGTCAAGTCCAAAGGACATGAAGAGCATCTGGCCAATTTGCGAAGAGTGCTGGAGTGCACCAAGAAATATGGGCTGAAGATGAACCCCAATAAATGTGCCTTCGGCGTGTCTGCCGGACAGTTCTTAGGATTCAGGGTGCACGAGCGGGGAATAGAAATCAATCAAAAGACCATAGCGGCTATCAACAAAGTCGTGGCCCCGTAGAATAAAACTGAATTGCAGTCTTTAATCGGCAAGGTGAATTTCATCAGAAGATTCATATCCAATCTATCCGGGCGGATTCAGGCGTTCACGCCACTGTTGAAGTTGAAGCCTGATCAGGAGTTCATGTGGGGGGAAGAGCAACGCAAAGCTTTGGAAGATATCAAGCAGTACTTGGTTTCACCACCGGTATTGGTTCCTCCTCAGACTGGTAAGCCATTTAAATTATACTTATCAGCCGATGAAAAGGCTATTGGGTCGGCTCTAGTCCAGGAGTTCGAAGGCAAGGAACGAGTAATTTATTATGTCAGTAGAAGACTTCTGGACGCTGAAACAAGATATCCTCCGGTGGACCGGTTTTGCCTATTTCTTTACTTCTCATGCACCAAACTCAGGCACTATTTACTGTCGGCAGAATGCGTGGTCGTATGCAAAGACGACGTAGTAAAATACATGCTATCACTGCTGATCTTGAAAGGTCGAATCGGCAAATGGATCTTAGCTTTGTCAGAGTTTGACCTGCGGTATGAATCGGCAAAAGCCGTCAAGGGTCAGGTCATGGCCGATTTCGTCACCTAACACTACGGGCCAGAAGTTACCCTCGTAGAGCCGGCGCCTTGGACTTTATACTTTGATGGGTCTTCATGTGGGGTCGGAGCAGGAATCGGCATCGTTCTCATATCGCCTCGGGGGGCAAGCTATGATTTTTCTCTGCCGATAGAAGCCACCACCACTAACAATCAAGCGGAGTACCGAGCTGTATTGAAAGGCCTACAACTACTAAGAGAAGTCAGGGCCGATTCTGTCGAAGTCTTCGGGGATTCCATGCTTATTGTGGATCAATTGACCGGAAGGTCCGAATGCAAGGACGACATATTAAGAATTTATTATGAAGATTGCCTACAACTCTTAAAAGAATTTAAATCGGCAGTAATCGAGCACATCCCAAGGGACCACAACGAGGATGCCAACAAGCTCGCCCGGCACGCATCTGGATATCGGCCAATTCTAGGCGCTATGGCTCTGGAACTCGCGGTCGATGATTGGCGGAAAGAAATTGCCGACTATTTGAAAGATCCGTCTAAGAAGGTGGAACGACGAGTACGTTTTCATGCTACTAAGTACGTACTGCTTGAAGACGACTTGTTCTACCGAACGATTGACGGCGTCCTACTCAAATGCCTGGGAACAGAAGAAGCCAAGACTCTAATGGGAGAAATCCATGAAGGAGTATGTGGAGCACACCAATCGGCCCATAAGATGAAATGGATGATCAGGAATAACGGGTATTACTGGCCGACGATTCTCGAAGATTGCTTTAAATATTATAAAGGATGCCAGGATTGTCAGAAGTTCGGGAATGTCCAACGTGCACCCGCATCGGCCATGAATCCCATTATCAAGCCATGGCCGTTCAGGGGATGGGGAATAGACCTTATCGGCCAGATTTACCCCCCATCAAGCAAAGGGCACAAATTTATTCTGGTGGCTACCGACTATTTTACCAAATGGGTGGAAGCAATTCCGTTAAGGGCCGTAACATCGGCCATCATGGCCGACTTCGTAAGGGATCATATCATCTACCGATTCGGCATTCCCCAGACTATAACGACCAATCAAGGAACAATGTTCACATCGGGGGAATTTGAAGAATTTACAACCGACATGGGGATCAAATTGTTGAATTCTTCTCCGTATTACGCCCAAGCCAATGGTCAGGCCGAATCCTCCAACAAAGGGATAATTAAGTTAATCAAAAGGAAAATTGAAGAGCAGCCAAAGAAATGGCATCTATGTTTGACTGAGGCCTTATGGGCGTACAGGATGGCTTGTCATGGGGCCACCAAGTTATCCCCTTATCAATTGGTGTACGGTCACGATGCAGTACTGCCGTGGGAGTCAAGGGCGGGATCGAGGCGCATTTCGCTCCAGGACTAGTTAACGGCTGACGACTTCTCGTCACTTATGAAAAGGGAACTTGATGACTTAACTGGCCAGCGATTGAGAGCTTTAATAAGCATTGAGGAAAACAAAACGAAAGTAGCCAGGTGGTACGATAAGAAGGTCAGAGTTAAACAATTTTCCCCTAGGGACTTGGTTTGGAAGCTAGTATTGCCGATTGGGTCGAAAGATCCTAAATTCGGAAAGTGGTCAACATCATGGGAAGGGCCGTATAAAATTGGCAGATGTGCTCCGGGGAACGCTTATATTTTGGAGACAATCGAGGGAGAAGAGTTTACTAGGACTTTGAACGGAAGGTACTTAAAAAGATACTACCCTAGTATATGGGTCGGAGCATAAGGGATTGACCGTAATACAATCGCACGCAACCGATACAAAACGGTTCAAGCATGTAATCGTCCAAATCGGTCGATGTATTCATTCGGTACGGACGGTGGATTACACGGCCGACAAGATACAAGTCGCCCTTAGAACAAAAATATACAATAACTAATTATTCTTTTTCTTGCGCTCTCTCTCAGTCCGACCTAGCTCTATCATGAGACGGATGTACTCTTCTTCTATTTCCTTCATTGAAGCCTCCGCTTCGACTTGACGGGGGAGAGGGTGGCTCCGGTCCACAACCGGGCGTGACGTTCCTGCCGCTGTGTCTTCAAGGGCGACTCGCGGAGGAAGCGGATGACTTCTGTCGGCTGGAGGTCGCCGACGGCCGTTGCTCTCCAGAAAGTCCAAGACCCGACGGGCGTCGGCGGAGACATGGTCCCGAAGTTCGTCACGATAAACCTCGATTAAATCTTTATCTTCTGACGACAAAGGTTCATCAGAGTGTATAACCTCAATGGCGCGCTCAAGTCCAGGGCTAAGACGCCGAGGCTGGGAAAAGAAAGAATTAAAAAGTGATCTCCTTTAGAAAAGTTGAATGGAGAAGAAGGATGAGGTTTTTCACCTGGTTAACAGAGGAAGAAGAAGACGATGAAGACATGACAGAAGGTCGCGCCGATAAGAACTAGTTGAGAAAATAAGACCGAAGCCAAACTGGTGCTCTCGGAAGGGGGAGTTTAGGCCGGTATTTATAAGAGAAAGAGGCGTGGGAATTTGGTAAGGGTGCGTCCCATCGGAAGTAAGAAGGGTAATAAATAGAAAAGGCGTCTCGAAGGACGGTCAAAGCAGTTATTAAATGTTCGTACAAAATAGTCAGTGCTTTACAGATTACCCAGAAGGGTATCGATAGCCGCAATCGCCCGACGCCGGATCTGATCGGCAGAGTCCAGGACCCGTTGGTCTTCATCCGCCGATCCGGGGACTTCTGACGCACTACGGTGGAGCTTCAGGGCTTCATGGGCCAAGTGCTGCCTCTCCTGTTTCAAATCGGCAATGACGGAAGGGAGTTCTTGGAGCCTTTTCTCTTCAGCGCTGATTGCCTTGGTCACCTGCTCCATTTCCTTGGCAAGCTCTGCCCTTCGGCGTTTGAGGCGATCTATCTCACCGACGATCCCTGGGCGGGAGTCCTCCAGAAAATGGATACGCTGGTGCACCTCTTCAGCTTGACGTTTGAATGCATCCTCCTCTTCACGAGTCTTGGCCAGCTTGGCGCGATCGGCCATGTGACAAAGGGCTCTGAAGACCGGGATCCTCATGGACTCGATGAATGCAGCCGGCGCCAAGGCTTCCTCCGCTTCTTCTGGCACTCGTCCGCTGACGTCACCGAAAAGCTGCCGAATCGGTGAAGCATCTTCTACTAATCGGCCGATGTCTCCTTGAAGAAGGGATCGGATACTAGTAAGCTTGGCTCGGACGTCGTCAGGGATGGAACTCAAGGCGACTTGGCGGGAAGCGACTTCTTCGTCGTCAGAAAGGGCGACCGCGAAAGAGAAGAGGCTATTGTCAGGAGTGTCCTGTTCCTGGAAATAATAACGAAGAAAAAATGAATCGGCTGATGGTGATAGCGATTCGGCCAAATAAAGCTTGAAAGATGTCTTACCACTTTGAAGCGAATCTCTTCAAGTTGCGTTCGGGAAGCCGTTGTTCCCTGCTCAGGGGCCTGTACCATAGGTTCATCAGAAGAGGAAGACTCCACGATGATCGGCGCGGTGCTTGTACCAGCTCCCCGAGAAGGGACCAGTGGGTGAGGAGCGTTTGGCGTACCGATGACCTGTGTCAGAAGGTTGAGAAAGTATATTATGCAAATACTAGGTGAATCGGTGAAATAGTGTTGTACCTCAACGGATGGAAGCGGGGGTGCGTCGATGGCCGATTGAGTTGCTGCCGATTGTTGTGTGTCCATGGGAGTACTCTGTGCAGTCTAAGAAAAGAAGGATTAATATCAAAACGACAATCGGGAGGATTAAAACATAAGTTTACCTGAACGACCTCTAAAAACAATGACGCGGCGGCTGCCCCGGCTTGTGCGACGACTTGAGTGTCAATGTCTCTGGTGGCCTGAGGGGGTGGTGCGGCCGGAGTCTCTGCCGATACGAGCATGGGAGGATCCGCCGATTCTATACGGGCTTGGACTCGGCGGCTGGTCTTCTTGGTGATTCTCTTCTGAGTTTGTTTTGATCGGCCAGCAATCACGTCTACGGACGGAGCATCATAGCCGATGAGAGGGTAGGAGGTGTATGGATGATGACCCTCTATTAGCCGACCACTCCGGCTGTGTGTTGGAGGAGTACGATTCTCAGCCTGAAGAAATAGTAAAACATTAGTGTTCAGTCACGTTGAAAAAGGAGTAAAAATCGGCTAAGGAAAATACCTCGGCATTCGGGTCGATGTTGGCTGGATCTAGGAGGTTGCAGTATGCCGATGCCGAATTGCAGAAGAGGAATTGTTTCCATTCGGCCCACCAAAGTTTGAATGGCTGGACAGCGAAGGGGGCTACTATCCAGTTGTTCAGATCAATAGTGTTGGAGTCCAGGATCCGGTCTCGTACCCGACTGTAGTCCAGACCTGTTGTAAGACCATCTCTGAACTTGACTCGGCCAGCAAAATATACTTGAATCGGCAGCTGACCCATGCTGAGTTGGCGTGCTGCAACAGAGCGATTGTAAAACTCGTACGTGGGGGCATCCTTCCCCGAGAAGAAGTTGGCTGGCAGGATTCCTAGCTTGATTAACTCATCGGTGAGTTCTTCATCGAATCGGCCAGTGGTCGAATCAAAGCAGGTTGGGAATTCAAAGATTGGGTCGTCCCGATGATAAGGAAACCAAATGGTTGCATCTTCATTAAAGCCGTTGTAAAAGCATCGGAAGTACTCGGCCACTTTTGTAGCAGAATACGTGCAACCTGGAAAGGCCGATGCCGCTTCGCCATAAGAGGTGCATCGCCGACGGGCGGTAGGATCTTCTGCCGATTCAATGTTAGGAAACATCATATGGTCCACCCTCTGCTGAGTGATCTTGCTCATATAAAGGTTCAGCCATAAATTGATGAACCACCAGGGTCCGCCTGGGTTTCCGATCGGCTCCCCCTTGGATAGTTTGATGCCGATTTGGTGGAGCATGTGGTACGCCGCCCCTAGCAAGTGTTTCCCAAGGGGAACAGGGGTTCCTGCCGATAGTGCTTCGGCTAAGGCCTGGGTGTTGGTTGATGGGCCGGCGGCTCTTCCGCAAAAGAAATGTTTTTGCAACCACACCATTAAAAAGGCCGTATGCTCCCTATTCTCAACAGACCCGGCTCTTTTGTTGCATCTGATGAATCCTTTCCACCCGCCGATCCCTCTTGTGTCCAGCCGATGTGACGTTGCGGCTAAGAGGCGGAAAGGTGTGTCCGGGGAGGAAATGTCAAGGCCGGTCAATAGAACCACATCGGCCTGTGTGGGAGTCATAGGTCCATGCCCAAACAAGAAAGCATTGAGGGCATCAGACCAAAAGTAAGAGGCCTCTATCACCAACGGTTCATTTCGCTCCATCTGGGACAAAGACAGGTTGATACACTGGCCGATTTTGAGCTCATCCCATGAGACCCTCTTCGGCTCAGCTATCCGTTGGTACCACTCCCTCCAACCTGGGGTTTCATTCGGCCAAGACCTAAAGGTGCCCAACCAGTGATCCAGGTCCATGGTGGATTGTTTGAAGGGGATTCTGTGGGTTTCTAGATTGATGAGCTCTATTGGATCTGGGTTCCCCATGGGTCCAAGGCAAATAAGGCCAGGATTTCCGGTAAGATGGATGGTGATGCGGTGTCTGATTGCCTAAAAAGGAAAGAGGGGGTGCAAAAGTAAGAAACAGATCTAAAAGTAAATGCATTGCCGATAGAGGAAAGATTCGGTAATAACCTCTGGGATGAAGTTCCTAGTAGTCAGCGTGGCCGCCGGTGCAGCTGCGGAGGATGAGGCCGCGATCGCCATTGGGATCTCCGATGAAGTTCCTTCTTCTGACGACGGAGCAATTGCTGTCGCCACTACCGCCGGAGGTGCCATTTCCGGAGCATCGCGCGCTGGAGAACTGCCTGAAGGGGCCGCCATTGGAGGGGAAGAGAAGAAGCAACAGGAGGATGGCGCTGGGAAGCTTCGGCGACAAGGGAAAAGTGCTGAGGGAAGAAGAGGGTGCGCGTGCTGAGGAAGAAAGATGTAAGCTTGAAGGTGAAGTGCAGGGTGAACCGCTATTTAAAGGGTGCCTGGAGAGGGGTAAAAATGGAATTTTTACCGCGCCGGCGTTTCGAGTTTTTCGGGAGTAGTGGTTGTCATGGGCGCCCGTTTCGAAAAGATTGCAATCATCAGCTGGAAGACCGCGAAACGGGAGGATATTTTCATTGTGGCTGTTTCGGAGGAGAAGTTGAAAAGAATTTCGAAGTAAAAGACCATGTTTTACTCCGAAACTGGGGGGCATGTGTTGACGCCAGATTTCATCACCAGTATAATCGGCGCCAAGAAAAGAGGAAATTGGAAAAGTACAGTTGGGAATCGGCCAAATGGCGCTACAGTTCAAGATCGGTTGGTTGGCGCCACAGTCCAAGATCGGCCAATGCTACAGTACGGGATCGGCCGATGATTTCTGCCTCGCTTGACCCTTAGGGTTCGGATCGAGCACGCCGGGTTCCCGATCGGTTACCTTTTGCCGATAAGGAATCGGCCAATTAGGAGGATGGGATAATTGGGCCTGTATGGGCTTGGAAAGGAATAGAAGGATGGGGAGGAGATCAGCCCATGAAGCGTATAATAACCAACCTAGCACGAATCGTACTTGTAAATATTTGTTTTCTATTTGGATTAGGGATAGAGTTCTAGTCAGTTAAGGAGTCATCTGTACGGGGCTATAAATAGCTACCTTTGTAAATCTGTAATCATCAACAAATCAATACAACCAACTACTTTTTTCCTCGTACTTACTTTTAAGCAGGCGACTTCGCCAAATACTTTCTCCTTTTTCACGAGTTCGTACGGGTTGGCAGGGCTGCATCAACTTGATCTCCGGTCGATCTTGTAAGTTCCGTTTACCGAGTAAATTCTAAGCTTTAACTTCGGGCGCATCGTTGTTGTTTCGTTTAGATTTATTCACCAAGTTATCGATATTTACTAGAATCATAGGTTTTACCTGTCTTTCTAGTTTTATCACCAGTTATCCAGCTAGGAATCGGTGGTTTCGGCTTTCTTTACATTCTGCTATTAAATTCGCTTATTTTACATATAGCCGATTAGATCTGTTCCTAGTGTTGTTGCTATAGCATTGCATCGATTACTCTAGTAGTTTTCTATCTACAAGGCTACAGTGATCGGTTGCTTTATAGCCGATTTCTTTATTACGGCAAATCGGCCGATTCGCTGATAAGCTCTCTCGAGATCGGAAACTTAGCCGATCGTGATTTCTGGACCTGACACGTATTCTTCCTTGCCAATCAACATGTCAGATTGGCTGGCACACCGCGCGAACCGCACCAGGGCAATCACCCGAACAGGAGTTAAGCAGATTCTCCCGGGTCGTGTGTCAGACGCTGGGGATCCGGTTGACCAATTTCTAGCGCCAACACCACCTCCACGACTGCAACCACAATGGCCACCAACATCACGGACGCTACCACCACGGTGAAAAGATCATCCATTAGCCTAAACTATCCATATAAAATTGTAATAAGATAGATTATTCCACAAACATCAACTTTAATAATTATTATGCCATAAAACATCATAATTCACCAAATGCTAAGAATAAAAGTGTTGACGCCGGATTTCGTCACTAGTAGAATCGGCGCTAAGAAGAGGGGGAATCGGAGAAGCACAGTTGGGAATCGGCCAAAATGGTGCTACAGTGTGAGATCGGCCGGTGACTTTTGTCTCGCTTTGGGTCGAATGCACCAGGGTCCCAATCGGTAATGTTTTACCGATAAGGAATCGGCCGATTAGGAGGATGGGCTAATTGGGCCTGTATGGGCTTGGAAAGGGATAGAAGGATAAGGTGGAAAGCAGCCCACGAAGCGTGGAGTAATCAACCTAGCACGAATTGTGCTTGTAGATATTCGTTTTCTGTTTGAATTAGGGATACAATTCTAGTCGGTTAAGAAGTTATCTGTACGGGGCTATAAATATCTACCTTTGTAAATCTGTGATCATCAACCAATCAATACAACAAGCTACTTTTTTCCTTGTACTTACTTTCAAGCGACTTCGCTACTACTTTTCTCTTTTCTACGAGTTCGTGCGGGTTGGCGGGGCTGCATCATCTTGATCTCCGGCCGATTCTGTAAGTTCCGTTTATCGAGTAATATCTAAGCTTTAACTTTGGGCGTATCGCTGTTGTTTCGTTTAGATTTATTCACTAGTTATCGATATTCGCTAGATTCATAGGTTTTTACCTGTTTTCTAGTCTTTATCACCAGTTATCCAGCTAGGAATCGGTAGTATCGGCTTTCTTTATTTCCTATCGTTAGATTCATCTATTGCCGATTAGATCTGTTCCTTGTGTTGTTATCATAAGCTTTGTACCGAATACTCTAGCAATTTCCTGTCTACAAGGCTACAGAGATCAGGCTGTCTTATAGCCGATTTCATTACCACGGTAAATCGGCCGAGTCGCTGATAAACTCTCTCGATCGGAAACTTAGCCGATCGTAATTTCTGGACCTGACACGTGTTCTTCCTTGCCAATCAACAGGTCAGATTGGCTGGCACGCCGCGCGAACCGCACCAGGGCATTCACCCGAACAGGAGCTAAGCAGATTCTCCCGGGTCGTGTGTCGGTCGCTTGGATTCGGTTGACCGATTTCTAGCGCCAACACACTTTTGGCACGCTCAGTGGGACAAATACAACCGCTATCATGTCGAAAGCTGCTGAAGTCTCCGAAGATAGCGTCATCGAGGTGACGGAAGCAGATCTGAAGGACGACCAGAAGGAAGAACTGGACAAGTGTACGGCACACTTCCGGAAAGCTTGCCTGAAGTCTTTCAGTCGCTCCAGAAGCGGGGAGACCATCAAGAAGACTCCGTTCCCTGCTCCCCGCCAGATCACAATTTCTGAAGATTCGGATAAAATGTCCGATATGATTCAACAGTCTATTCATCACGCCTTCATTGATCAGTCCCTGGTACTTTCCAACATGGTGCACAACGCTGTTGTCAACTCCTTCGTTGGTGGGGTACCTCAAGGGTACAGAGGACCAACATATTTTCAGCCGATTCCACCAAATCAGACTTATCCAAATTCGGCTTCACAGCCGATTCAATTTTCTGTCAGGAGTTCAGGCGCTTCTGCATCATCAACTCCTTTGGGATATGGCTCCATCCAGCTGTCCTCTGCACCATTTCCTCCAGTTAGCCCATCACCCTGGGGGGCACCTTCTGCCACGGCCGGTCTGAATCAATCGGCCAGTCAAGGAAACCCTCCGTTCCAGGCGTCCTTCCAGGCGGCCATTCGGCCGACCATACCACCATACCAGTCTGTCGCTCCGGAGGCCAACAAGACAGCCGAGCTCATGCTATATGATGAAACGAGTGGTTCATTCAAACAGCCGACCTTTACTACACAGCCGGCTTTCACTCATATACCACCTTTCAATCAGTCTCCATTTATTCAGCCTCCGATTTACCAGCACGTGCCGATTTCGCAGCCAACAGTTCACCAGCAACAGCCAGATTGGTCGGCACGAATTGCGGAGGTGATGCAAGAACAATTCGGCTTGAAGCTGAAAATGCAAACTTATACCTACAGAACACCATACCCGCCTACATATGACCTATTGCCGTTCCCCCATCGGTATAAAGTTCCTGATTTCACTAAATTTTCGGGGATAGATGATACTTCGACCGTAGAGCATGTGAATAGATTCATCATCCAATGCGGAGAAGCAGCTACGCAAGACGCCCTGCGAGTACGATTGTTGTCGTCATCTCTGTCTGGTTCGGCCTTTCAATGGTTCACGACATTGCCGCCAAACTCCATTATCACGTGGGCCGATTTAGAAAGACAGTTCCACAAATACTGCTATGCCGGGGTGCATGAGATGAAGCTGTCCGATTTGACCGGCCTCAGGCAAAGAAGTGATGAGCCGATATCCTCATATATACAGAGGTTTCGGGAAATCGGAAACAAGTGCTACTCCCTGGCTCTAACCGATGCGCAGTTGGCCGATATAGCTTTTCAAGGCCTTCTCCCCCACATCAAGGAAAGATACGCTTCACAAGAGTTCGAAAGTCTGAGCCAGATTGTTCACCGATTGTCTGGACAAGAGGTACGTCCTTTCGACCCGCGAAGGAATTTCCAGAAGAAAGTGGCGTTCCTGGAAGAGTTGGAGGATGAGGAAGATGTTGAAGTCAGACTCGCGGAGTGGATCAAGGGAAAAAAGCTGATATCATGCCCATTCGGCAAGAAAGATCCGGAAGTGTTCGGTTTTGACACGACTAAGGCCGATAAAATCTTCGATCTTCTCCTCCAGGAAGGGCAGATTAAACTCTCACCATACCATACAATACCTTCTGCTGAACAATTAAAAAAGATGAAGTATTGCAAGTGGCACAATGCCACATCCCATGATACCAACGAGTGCAAGATCTTCAGGCAACAGATACAGTCGGCCATTGAGCAAGGCAGACTTAAATTTGAAGTGCCGGCAAAATCGGCCAAGCCAATGAAGATTGACCAACACCCCTTTCCTACCAACATGGTTGATACGGGGAAGAATTCACTCCAAACAAAAGTGCTGACGTCCGAATCGGCCAAAAAGAGTGGCGCCGTTGATCCCAGAAATCAAACTACGCCTGAAGATGTCAAGGGGAAGCGGCGGATAGAGGACGATGATGGTGAGTTAGAAGGGCCGCGCATTACTTCCCAGTTCCTGCTCCAGAAGTACCAACGTCAGCATGAACATTCAAGGTCCCGAGAAGAAGCGATGCGTAGGCACGAGGAGCACTAGAGATGCCCGTTCTTCATTCATTGTTGGGAAAATAACCTCAGCCTACCTTCGGCCGATACTTGCCCAGAATGCAACGGTCCCTATCGTGGCAATCGGCCGTTCAACAGGTCTCGCTCTAGGGACGGAAGGCCAGAACCGATCAGCAGGAATTGGCGCAACCAAGATGACCAGCGCCCTCCCGTGCGTGATCGGCTGGGGGGCAGAAGTGACCGATATGATCGGTCGGAAGATAGACGCCATGATAGGCAGGGGGGCAGGACTGATCGACATGACCAGTCAAACAACAAAGCCAGCGCTCACAGCCGGCTCGAGGAGATGGCCGATGCTCGGGTGACGGATGAAAACCCGTTAGGACGCAAACCGGAGTGGGAACGCGCCAGGTCAGAAGGAAGACCAATAAACCCCAGGTGGTGCCCCGACGGACTGACCAAATCTCAAAAGCGAAGAATCCAGCGTCTCCGCCAATGGGAACAACAAGAGGAGGAACAACAGAGCACGGCAGATAAGAAGGAAGGAAGGCCTCAGGTGTGGCGCCCCAAAAGGAACGATAAAAGGGACGATGAATCGGCGGGTGACGAATCGGCAGCCGAGATCGGCATGGTTTTCATACTGCCGATGGAGTTCATGACTCCCGCCGATCAACAGGACGTATCGGCGATAGAAGAACAGACAGCGCGGTTGGCTTTGGAGCCAATGATGGCCACGTTCGAGAAGCCCGAAGATGACGAACGACAACATATGAAGGCGTTGTTCCTTAAAGGGCATGTTGACGGTCGCCCCCTCACTAGATTAATGGTAGACGGAGGAGCTGCAGTCAACATCATGCCGTACGCCGTACTCCAGAAACTTGGGAAAAGCGACGACGACTTGACCAAGACAGACATGATGCTCAAAGACTTCGAAGGCAAGGTGTCAAACGCTCGCGGTGCTCTCTGCGTCGACCTCACCATCGGCAGTAAGACCCTTCCTACCACCTTCTTCATTATTAATGGCAAGGGATCCTACAATATGCTACTTGGCCGAGACTGGATACACGCAAACTGCTGCATCCCGTCAACTATGCATCAGTGCCTCGTACAATGGGTCGGCGATAACATCGAGGTGGTCAAAGCCGACTCCGCGTACAGCATTGCAGCGGCCGACACGCAGCAGTGGAGCTGCGAAACCGTCAGGTGCATATCAGGTAGGGTATGGGAGACCGATTTCCTAAAGGTCACCGATTTTGGCCTACAGCCGATCCGAGCAGTCGGCTCCGAAGACTCAGAATAGATGGATCAGTTCGCCCGAGAAGATGGGAAGCTAGGGCACGGGTTCACATCGGCCGATTCATTGGAGATGATAGATTTAGGTGATGGAACCAAACCAAGGCCGACTTTTATTAGTGCACATTTAGATCCAGAATACAAGTGTAAATTGACAAATTTATTAAAGGAATTCAAGGATTGTTTTGCTTGGGAGTATCACGAGATGCCCGGTTTAGACCGATCCATTGTTGAACATCGGCTACCCATAAAACCAGGGTATCGGCCGTACCAACAACCCGCACGGCGCTGCAATCCTAAAATTTTACCAGACATAAAAGTTGAAATAACTCGGCTAATCAAAGCAAAATTTATTCGGCAGTGTCGTTATGCCGAGTGGATTTCTAACATCGTACCGGTATACAAGAAAAATGGGAAGCTACGCGTTTGCGTTGATTTCAGGAACCTTAATCAGGCCACACCGATGGATGGTTACCCCATGCCAACGGCCGATGTACTGATCAACGCTGCCGCGGGGCACAAAATCATTAGCTTCATGGATGGAAACGCCGGCTAGAATCAAATACTTATGGCCGAAGAGGATATACCCAAAACGGCCTTCAGATGTCCAGGCCACCTTGGTTTGTTCGAGTGGGTAGTGATGACTTTCGGCTTGAAGAACGCTGGCGCTACATATCAGAGAGCTATGAATTACATTTTTCACAAACTCATTGGCCTTCTGGTAGAAATCTACATCGATGATGTCGTGGTCAAGTCCAAAAGTCACGAGGAACATCTGGCCGATTTGCGAAAAGTGCTAGAGTGTACCAAAAAGCTCGGTCTTAAGATGAATCCCAACAAATGTGCTTTCGGCGTATCCGCCGGACAGTTCTTAGGATTCATGGTACACGAACGAGGCATAGAGGTCAATCGGAAGACCATAGCGGCCATCAACAAAGTCGTGGCCCCACAGAACAAAACCGAACTGCAGTCTCTAATCGGCAAGGTGAATTTCATCAGAAGGTTTATATCTAATCTATTTGGACGGATTCAGGCGTTCACGCCACTTCTGAAGCTAAAGCTGGACCAGGAATTTATATGGGGAGAAGAGCAGCGCAAAGCGTTAGAAGATATCAAGCAATACTTGGTCTCACCACCAGTGTTGGTTCCCCCCCAAACTGGTAAGCCGTTTAAACTGTACTTATCAGCCGATGAAAAAGCTATTGGATCGGCTCTAGTCCAGGAGTTTAAAAGCAAAGAGCGGGTAATTTATTACTTCAGTAGAAGACTCCTGGATGCTGAAACAAGATATCCTCCAGTGGAGCGTTTGTGCCTGTGTCTTTACTTCTCATGCACCAAACTCAGGCACTATCTACTGTCGGCAGAATGTGTAGTCGTATGCAAAGACGACGTAGTAAAATACATGCTATCGCTGCCGATATTGAAAGGACGAATCGGCAAATGGATCTTAGCTTTATCAGAATTTGACCTGCGGTATGAATCGGCAAAAGCCGTCAAGGGTCAAGTCATGGTCGATTTCGTCGCCCAACACTGTGGACCGGAGATTGCCCTCGTAGAGCTGGCACCTTGGAAATTATTTTTCGACGGGTCATCATGTGGGGTCGGATCAGGAATCGGCATCGTTCTCATATCGCCTCGGGGGGCAAGCTATGATTTTTCTCTGCCGATAGAAACCGCCGCTACTAACAATCAAGCGGAGTACAGAGCTGTATTAAAAGGCTTACAACTATTAAGAGAAGTCAAGGCCGATTCCGTTGAAGTCTTCGGAGATTCTATGCTTATTGTGGATCAACTAACCGGAAGGTCTGAATGCAAAGATGACGTATTAAGAATTTATTACGAAGAATGCTTACAGCTCTTGAAAGAGTTCCGATCGGCAGTAATCGAGCACATCCCAAGAAACCGCAACGAAGATGCCAACAAACTCGCCCAGCATGCATCTGGGTATCAGCCAATTCTAGGCACTATGGCTCTAGAACTCGCGGCCGATGACTGGCGGAAAGAAATTGCCGACTACCTGAAGGATCCGTCTAAAAAGGTGGAGCGACGAGTATGTTTTCATGCCACCAAATACGTACTGCTCGAAGATGATCTATTCTACCGAACGATTGACGGAGTTCTTCTCAAATGCCTTGGGACAGAAGAGGCCAAGACTCTAATGGGAGAAATCCATGAAGGGGTATGTGGGGCACACCAATCGGCACACAAGATGAAGTGGATGATCAGGAACAACGGGTACTATTGGCCGACGATCCTTGAAGACTGTTTCAAATATTATAAGGGTTGTCAGGAGTGTCAAAAGTTTGGAAATGTCCAGCGTGCACCCGCATCGGCCATGAATCCCATCATCAAGCCATGGCCGTTCAGGGGATGGGGAATAGACCTTATCGACCAAATTTACCCACCGTCAAGCAAGGGGCACAAATTTATTCTGGTGGCTACTGATTACTTCACCAAATGGGTAGAGGCCATCCCGTTAAGAGCTGTGACATCGGCTATCATGGCTGATTTCGTAAGGGACCACATCGTCTACCGATTCGGTATCCCTCAAACTATAACAACCGATCAAGGAACAATGTTCACATCGGGGGAATTTGAGGAATTTACGACCGATATGGGAATCAAATTGTTAAATTCTTCTCCGTATTACGCCCAAGCCAATGGTCAAGCAGAATCCTCCAATAAAGGAATAATCAAATTGATCAAAAGGAAAATCGAAGAACAGCCAAAGAAGTGGCATTTATGTTTGACTGAGGCCCTGTGAGCATACAAGATGGCTTGTCATGGGGCTACCAAGTTGTCTCCCTACCAGTTGGTGTACGGTCACGATGCAGTACTACCATGGGAATCGAGAGCGGGATCAAGACGTATTTCACTCCAGGACCAGTTAACGGCCGATGATTACTCGTCACTTATGAATAGAGAACTTGACGATTTAGCTGGCCAACGATTGAGGGCTCTGATAAGCATTGAAGAAAATAAAAAGAGAGTAGCCAGGTGGTACGATAAGAAGGTCAAAGTCAAACAATTCTCCCCTAGGGACTTGGTATGGAAGTTAGTATTGCCGATCGGGTCGAAAGATCCTAAATTCGGAAAATGGTCCCCTACCTGGGAAGGGCCGTATAAAATCGGCAGATGCGCTCCAGGAAATGCTTACATTTTGGAAACAATAGAAGGAGAAGAATTTACTAGAGCTCTAAACGGAAGGTACTTAAAAAGATACTACCCCAGTATATGGGTCGGAGCGTAAGAAATTGACCATGACACGATCACACATAACCGGTACAAATCGGTTCAGACAATTAGCCGATACAAATCGGTTCAAACACATAGTCGACCGGATCGGCCGATTGCATTCATTCGGTACGGGCGACGGATTACATGGCCGGCAAAACATCAGTCGCCCTTAGAACAAAAAATACAAAAAACAAACTAGTTATTCTTCTTCTTGGACGCCTTCCCGTTCCGCTCCAACTCGTTCACGACGCGGAGGCGCGAAGTCCCTGCCGCCGCGAGGACGACTGGCCGAGGAAGCAGACGGCTCCTGTCGGCGGGAGGTCGCTGGCTGCCGTTCCTCTCCACGAAGTCTAAGATCGTACGGGCTGCCGTGGTGATGTCATCTTCAAGATCGTCACGATGATGGCTCCTGACGGTTGGAGATTGACGATTACTTTCACTCACCACGGAATCCAAGACCACATGAGCTTCCGCAGTAATGTGGTCTTGGAGTTCCTCTCGGTGAGCCAGGATCAGCGCCTTGTCCTCCGACGTCAACGGGTCATCGGAGTGAATGCACTCAATGGCGCGCACGAGCTCGGGGCTAAGACGTTGAGGCTGAAATAGAGAAGGAATAAGAAGGGACATTCTCTTCCTAGGATCTAAGGGAAGGTAGAGGTCAGGACTTCACCTGGTTAATGGAAGAAGAAGAAGCCGATGAAGCCATGACAAAGAGTCACACCGACGAGAGGAAGAAGAAAAGTAAACCAAAAGCCAAATTGGTGCTATCGGGACTAAGCGCCGAGGTCGGTATTTATGGAAAAAGATGCGTGGAAATCTGGTAAGGCCACGTCCCATCGGTAATAAGAAAGGCAATAAATAGAAAGGGCGTCGCGAGAGACGGTCAAAGAAGATAGTAAATGTTCATACAAAACGGTCAGTGTTTTACAGATTACCCAGAAGGGTATCGATGGCCGTGATGGCCCGACGCCGGATCTGATCGGCACAGTCAAGAACCTGTTGGTCTTCTTCCGCCGATCCAGGGACCTCCGGTGCGCTGCGATGGAGTCTCAGGGCCTCATGAGCAAAGCGTTGCCTATCCCGTGTCAAATCGGCAATAACAGAGGGTAGCTCTTGGAGTTTGTTCTCTTCGGCACTGATTGCCTTAGTCACTTGCTCCATCTCCTTGGCAAGCTCCGCCCTCCGACGTTTGAGGCGGTCTATCTCGCTGATGATCGCCGGGCGGGAATCTTCTAGAACGTGGATACGCCGATGCGCCTCTTGAGCCTGACGCTTGAAAGCGTCTTCATCTTCATGGGTCTTGGCCAGTTTAGCGCGATCGGCCATATGATGAAGGGCCCTGAAGACTGGGATCCTCATGGACTCGATGAAGGCCGCCGGCGCTAGGGCCTCCTCCGCCTCCTCTGGTACTCGTCCGCTGACGTCATTGAAGAGTAACCGAATCGGCGAAGCATCTTCTACTAGTCGGCCGATGTCCCCCTGAAGGAGGGATCGGATGCTGGAAAGTTTAGCTCGGACGTCATCAGGAACGGAGCTCAGGGCGACTTGGCGAGAAGCAACTTCTTCGTCATCGGAAAGGGCAACCGCAAAGGAAAAGAGGCTGTTGTCGGGGGTGTCTTGTTCCTGGAGAAAATAAAGAGAAAGGATAAATCGGCGGGGAGTAAGAGCAAATCGGCTGGATAGAAGCCGAAACAGAAACTTACCATTTTGAAGCGAATTTCCTCATGCTGCACTTGTGAAGCCGTCATGCCTTGCTCAGGAGCCTGCGCCATGGGTTCATCGGATGAAGAAGACTCCACGATAATCGGCGCGGTGCTTGGACCGGCTCCCTGAGAAGAGATCGGTGGTCGAGGAGCGCTTAGTGTGCCGATGGCCTGTGTCAGAGGATTGAATAAGTACATTACACAAACACCCAAAGGAAATCGGTAAGATAAGTACTATACCTCAACAGATGGGGGCAGGGGCGCGTCGATGGCTGGTTGAGTTGCTGCCGATTGTTGTATTTCCATAGGGGTGCTCTGTGTGGTCTAAGGTTAAGAAGGGTTAATATCGGAATAACAATCGGGGGCAGTAAAGCTCAGGTTTACCTGTATGGCTTCCAACAGCAACGATGCGACGGCCGCCCCAGCTTGCGTGATGGCTTGAGTATCGGCACCGTGAATGACCTGAGAGGGTGGTGCGGTCGAAGTTTCTGCCGATACGAGCACAGGAGGATCCGCCGATTCCGTACGAGCCCGGACTCGGCGACTGGTCTTCTTAGTGGTCCTCTTATGAACTTGTTTCGATCGGCCAGCAATCATGTCAACAGACGGGGCGTCATAGCCGATAAGAGGATAAGTCGTATATGGATGACTCTCTATTAGCCGTTCGCTGCGGCTGTGCGTTGGAGGGGTCCGATTCTCGGCCTGAAGAAATAATAAAGTCATTAGTACTCAATCATGTTAAGAGGAATAAAAATCAGCTAGGTGAAGTACCTCAGCGTTCGGGTCGATGTTGGCCGGGTCCAGAAGGTTGCAGTATGCCGATGCTGAGTTGCAGAAAAGAAATTGCTTCCAATCGGCCCACCAGAGTTTGAACGGCTGGACAGCAAATGGAGCTACTAGCCAGTCGTTCAAGTTAATGGTACTGGAGTCCGGAATTTGGTCTCGCAACCGACTGTAATCCAGGCCAGATGTGAGCTCATCTCTAAACTTGATCCGGCCAGCAAAGTACACTTGAATTGGCAGCTGACCCATGCCGAATTGACGTGCTGCAGCGGAGGGGTTGTAGAATTCGTACGTAGGGGCATCCTTCCCCGAGAAGAAGTTGGCTTGCAGGAGTCCTGGCTTGATCAACTCTTCATAGAGATCTTCATCAAATCGGCCGGAAGCCGAATCGAAGAAGGTAGGGAGTTCAAAGACCGGGTCGTCTCGCTGATACGGAAACCAAGTGGTTGCGTCTTCATTAAATCCATTGTAGAAGCATCGAAAGTACTCGGCTACCTTTGTAGCAGAATACGCGCAACCTGGAAAAGCTGACGCCGATTCGCCAAAGGACATGCATCGGCGACGTTCGGTAGGGTCCTCCGCCGATTCGATATTGGGGAACGTCATGTGGTCCACCGGCTGCTGGGTGATTCTGCTCATGTAAAGGTTCAACCACAGATTGATGAACCACCAGGGCCCACCTTGATTGCCGATCGGCTCTCCCTTGGATAGTCTTTTGCCGATTTGATGAAGCATATGGTACGTGGCCCCTAGCAAATGTTTCCCAAGAGGGATATGGTTTCCCCTGGACAATGCTTCAGCTAAGGTCTGGGTATTGGTTGTCGGGCCGGCGGCTCTTCCGCAAAAGAAGTGCTTTTCTAGCCACATCATCAGGAAAGCTGTGTGCTCCCTGTTCTCAACAGTCCCGGTCCTCTTATTACTTCTGATGAAGCCCTTCCATCCGCCGATTCCCCTTGTATCCAGCCGATGTGACGTTGTGGCTAAAAGGTGGAAGGGTGTATCTGGGGAGGATATGTCAAGGCCGGTCAACAGGACCACATCAGCCAGTGTGGGGGTCATAGGACCGTGCCCAAATAAGAATGCATTAAGTGCATCAGACCAAAAATAAGAAGCCGCCATCACTAACGGCTCATTTTTCTCCATCTGAGATAAGGAGAGGTTGATGCACTGGCCAATTTTGAGCTCTTCCCATGAGATGCTCCTTGATGCGGCCACCCGTTGGTACCACTCCCTCCAACCTAGGGTTTCATTCGGCCAGGATCTAAAAGTGCCCAGCCAGTGGTCTAAGTTCATATCAGACAGTTTCAAGGGTATCCGGTCGGTTTCCAAATTTATGAGATCTATTGGATCTGGGTTTCCCATGGGACCGAGACAAACAAGGCCAGGGCTTCCCGTGAGGTGAATGGTAATTCTATGCCTAACCGCCTAAAAAAGAAGGGGAGTGTAGAAAAGTAAGAAACAGATCTAAGGTGAATACATTGCCGATAGAAGAAGGATTCGGTATTTACCTCTGGGATGAAGTTCTGAGTGATCGGCGTGGTCGCCGATGCGGATGCGGATGACGGGGCCGCGATGGGGATCGCCATTGGGATCTCCGATGAAGCCCCTTCATCTGTGGATGGAGTGACAGTTGTCGCCACCACCACCGGAGATGCTACATCTGGGGCGTCGCGTGCGGGAGAGCTGCCGGAAGGAGCCGCCATTGGAAGAGAAGAGGGAAGAAGTAACAGGAGGTGGAGCTAGAAAGCTTCGGCGGTAAGGGAAAGGTGCTGAAGGAAGAAGAAGGCGCGCGCGCTGGGAAAAGAGACGTAAGCTTCAAGATGAGGTGCGGGTGAAGCGCTATTTAAAGGATGCCTGAAGGGGGGTAAAAATGGAATTTTCACCGCACCGGCGCTTCGAGTTTTTCGGGAGTAGTGGCTGTCGTGGGCGCCCGTTTTGAAAAATTGCAATGATTAGCTGGAAGACCGCGAAACGGACAGATGTTTTCACTGCGGCCGTTTCGGAGGGGAAGTTATAAAGAATTTCGAAGTAAAAGATTATGTTTTACTCCGAAACTGGGGGGCATGTGTTGACACCGGATTTCGTCACTAGTAGAATCGGCGCTAAGAAGAGGGGGAATCGGAGAAGCACAGTTGGGAATCGACCAAAATGGTGCTACAGTGTGAGATCGGCCGGTGACTTTTGTCTCGCTTTGGGTCGAATGCACCAGGGTCCCAATCGGTAATCTTTTGCCGATAAGGAATCGGCCGATTAGGAGGATGGGCTAATTGGACCTGTATGGGCTTGGAAAGGGATAGAAGGATAAGGTGGAAAGCAGCCCACGAAGCGTGGAGTAACCAACCTAGCACGAATTGTGCTTGTAGATATTCGTTTTCTGTTTGAATTAGGGATAGAATTCTAGTCGGTTAAGAAGTTATCTGTACGGGGCTATAAATAGCTACCTTTGTAAATCTGTGATCATCAACCAATCAATACAACAAGCTACTTTTTTCCTCGTACTTACTTTCAAGCGACTTCGCTACTACTTTTCTCTTTTCTACGAGTTCGTGCGGGTTGGCGGGGCTGCATCATCTTGATCTCCGGCCGATTCTGTAAGTTCCGTTTATCGAGTAATATCTAAGCTTTAACTTCGGGTGTATCGCTATTGTTTCGTTTAGATTTATTCACTAGTTATCGATATTCGCTAGATTCATAGGTTTTTACCTGTTTTTCTAGTCTTTATCACCAGTTATCCAGCTAGGAATCGGTAGTATTGGCTTTCTTTATTTCCTATCGTTAGATTCATCTATTGCCGATTAGATCTGTTCCTAGTGTTGTTATCATAAGCTTTGTACCGAATACTCTAGCAATTTCCTGTCTACTAGGCTACAGAGATCAGGCTGTCTTATAGCCGATTTCATTACCACGGTAAATCGGCCGAGTCGCTGATAAACTCTCTCGATCGGAAACTTAGCCGATCGTAATTTCTGGACCTGACACGTGTTCTTCCTTGCCAATCAACAGGTCAGATTGGCTGGCACGCCACGCGAACCGCACCAGGGCATTCACCCGAACAGGAGCTAAGCAGATTCTCCCGGGTCGTGTGTCGGTCGCTTGGATTCGGTTGACCGATTTCTAGCGCCAACAAAAAGATTGTCCAAAATAATGGAAGAAATTTATAGTTATTGTTTTAGATCTCATGTACATTGTGATAACTAATCATATCACAAGAATATTTTTCATTCCAATCAAATTGCAGCCCAATTCACATGGCATCCCTATTGAGAATTCACATTTTAAAATTTAAAATTGGATTCACATTCACAATTTCACAATTCACATGCATGCATCCCTATTGAGAATTGACATTTAAAAATTTAAAATTAAATTCACATTCACAATTTCACTAAGTACTACTATTCACAATTAAAATAAAATCAAATTGAGAAAAATGAAAAGAAAATAAAATAAATTTAGGAAACTGACGCTCGGAGATTGGAGGCACGGTTGGCCGGTGACACAGAGAGGAGGGGCCTGGCGGTGGAGCGGCGCGGGAAGGGGAGGCACCGCGGTGGCAGCCCGAGAAAGAGGAGGCAGGGTCGGCCAGTGACAGGAGGGGCCCGGCCCCGACGGTGGAGTCGGCGCGGGGAGGGGAGGCACCATGACAGGAAGGCGCCGCGTGAGAAGGGGAGGAGGCGTGGCGCTGCGACCCGGTGTGGACTGCCTATATAGGAGGGCATTAGCAAGGACCCACCCCTAGTAACCCTTTCCAGGGGCAGGTGATGTGACGCCATCACCCACACCTGTTAACGATTTGCAGGGGCGGGTGAAGCCATTACCCACCCCTTCAAATTATTTTGCTTTTTTGTTGTTAAAAATTCATTTAAAATGTGAAAAATAGCAAAATACCAAAAAAAAATTGAAACTCCCACACTAAGGTTATAATGAACTATAGATCATGGAAAAAATAAGCCAAGAGTATTTCAGTACATATAAGGGTTAAGAATGTAGAAATCTTAAAGTATTGCTTCAGTAACATAGAAAATTGCTTTTAAAATCAACATCTAGCCAATGACATTTAGTACCGGTGCTAGACATTGACCGATACTAGCCACTGACCAGTACTAATACCTAACGCGCGGGCATCGTAGCAGGAGATGGTCTTGGTCTTCATGCACACAACATAGTATGCACATCGAAGCAGGATCGATTTTAGTTAGCCTGGATATGGATTACAAGTACCAAAAGGAAAGGAAAGGATAGGGAGCATGTGGCTATGGCGTCGCTTTTGCCCAAAGGAGGAAAGAGGCGTCACTACACGGGCTGCCGAGCGCCGAGTTTGGCGTTGAAGAAAGTCGCGACCAGGAACTTAAAGACCAAATTTGTGGCTAACTTTTTCAGTGCGGCTATTTTGGTTTCCGTTAGGGTACTTCAGTTCGGTTTCGTTCATCGGTTAATTATGCTCACCCCATCGATTTCTGTCAAGTTAGCTGAAAGGAACAACTTCTTTGATGGGATGAATACTTGTTTTGGGCTTGCAAACTGAATTTGCAAAGCCTGGTTTGTTGGGTAGGCCATTTTATTCGACCGAAACTGAGATAAATGACATGAGACTAAAAAAAGAGAAAGTGATAAATAAAAGATCTGTGCAGTTGTTGTACAGTTGGTTTATGCAGATATGCGCTCTCATGACCAAGTCCTAGTAGGTTACGCTAATTAACTGAAGGATCTGGTAACCCAATCTACCTTAGATAGCAGCAAGCCATGTAACCCAGGTGGTTTTACCACGCAACATGGCTCATGCATAACGAGTGGGAGCAGGTTATGCAGATTCATCACGATCAGCCGGCCAGCCACACGCCTTGGGATTTGCTATCATGGTAACCGAATCTGCCTTATATGGTAGCAAGCCATCTCCGGTGCACATGGGTTACACCGTCTGCATCTTTGTCCTCCGAGAACGTGCCAACACGGATCAGCAGGTCTGCTTCTGAACCAACCAATGTGTTTTTCAATCCTTGATGTCCCCTTGTTCATGAAAAATACAAACTAATGCAAGATAATGACGATCTGAATTCCTGTCCATTATATATTTCAGGTGCTTGGAAGAAGGTGCTGAGAACTTCCTGCTCAAGCCTGTCAGGCCGTCGGACATCTCCCGCATAACCACCCGGATGCTACTGCACTGAGCTCTGCTTGGATCAGTGGCCACCGCAGTCAATCGCATTGCTATTAGTAGTGTTTTGCAGTAATAGAACTCGAGTAAATTTAGAATAGCTATTAGTTTGCACGATGTGTAATGCAGTTGGGGAATGCTCCTGCTCCTTAATTAAATAGCTTTGGGTTATCTTTGGGTGTCATTCTCGGAAACTAGTAGCAGCAATTAGCTGTAGGATTCCAGTAGCGAGTTTCTTCTTTCCCTAAGATTTGAGATGTGTAACCAGTGCATGAATCTTTTTGTTTAAAGTAGGATTACGGTGCCTGATCCTTTTGCCACCACTAGTAAGTTTTGTTTTCTATCTGTGTCCATCCGAGTTTGATATCTTGATCCGTATCCTGTGATTAACTTCTTTTTAATCTCTGAATGATTTGATGCAATCTTCGTGATGTTATTATATACTAGCCAAATGCCCGTGCGTTGCTACGGTAAAATGTGGTTGTATTTTCTAAACCTCGTGTATTTTTATATTTCTACTACTATATTTTATTATAACGGATCTATATATTTGCTAGAAAATCAATATAATTTTGACTTAACATATGTTTTCTACTCGTACTTACTATACTTTTTATACTTTTTATTTAAGCAAGTGATAACCATTCTAATTTTAATCTTAGAGGATTATATAAGCGAACCCGCAACATCAGATTACCGTTATTTCAACCCGCCACCTTTTGATGAAAATGTGTAGCCCTGTACAAATAATCGTGTTACAAAAACTACGTCCTTCTTAATAACCTAAGCATTCGATGTTCTATATAATAGTGTTACTTGTCCTTTCAATTTCAAAGCATGATCTTGACCTGCTAAATCAATTGCAACTGAATATATGCCAAGATTCTCATGCAGCTGATGCTTAGTGATCTAGCAATTCATATTGTAAAAAACTATGTTTGGCACATGACCAGATGTTTACACTTCACACTGTCAAAATTGGAAATACCATCACAAATGCATCAGCTGCTTTTGTTATTCCTAGGAGCAAGTAGCTCCGGTCAATTGTGCAGTGTTGTGCAAAAGGCTCTTCCACATCGCCTATGTCCATGACTATTCGATCTGATGCATCGGTTATCCTCTCATACACGACATGGTACTATAAGTTCCGTCTTTTAGGGAAGCAATGAAAGTGTTGTTACCTATCACTTTGCTTAAAATTCTATTTATGTACTCTATAGTTTCTCCGCACGCACATGGGTAAAATAGGCAGTCAAGAAAAAAAATGAGTTCTTCGCTCGTCAGCATGGATGATTAGTAGACAGACATTTTTTTAAAAAAATAGTGCACCGATAAGTATTTTATGAACATAAACTGCATTCAGCCAATTGTACAGGAGCATTTATATATTGGATGAACCGTTAAAAGCCAACATTGACCAGTGACCATAAGCATATCGGGATCCAAAAGCAACAGAAACCTACTTATAGAGCTAACTCCTTGGGGGCTCCTTATCAAAAACTCCTTGGGTGCATGCAGTAGATAACTATGGGTCTTCAGCATCTTAGCTAGGGGACAAGATGGTACAAAAGATGAAACGAAGGTTCAGCAGCGGCTGGTAAGTGGCCGATTTCTTGTCAAAATTACTGAAGCATGAAGTACACCAAGTATCAGACTTTGGATTTGCCTTTTCCTTTTGCGGTGTGAGTGAAACGAGTCTTCTTCGCTTTCTTGTTCTTTCTGCCAGAATCGCCATCTGAGTCGTCATCACTACTATTGTCAGACTTGTCATTTGATTTCTTCCGGAACCCGATCCATATACATATTCCTTGGCCTTCTGTTTGGTCCTTTCTTCTGTAAATTCATCTTCAATCTTTGGTTTCCATATGAAAATGGACCTGCAAGGACCATCTTGTGAGTTGTGGGAGGGGAAAAAAAGATCTAGCACTGGATAGTGATATTGGGCACTAATACATCGATAGGCCTACCTTGAGCTTCCTGTTGCCAGGATGTCATCTTGCGGGTGTAGCTTGTTCACTGGGCTGATTGTTGTTATGTCAGGATCCATCACCTCTGAAGTGTATGTCAGTGAGGAATTGCTAGGCTACAGTAGCATCTTAAACCTCTTGGTCCAGGTGTTGCAATACCAAGACAGGTTCTTTTGGCACTTTCAGAATGATTTGGTTCTGATCCCAGCCAGCTCTTTCCATTTGCTCGAGGAAGTCAGTAAATCCATGCTCCAATGCTAGAATGCTATCCTCTAGCCAAGAGAAAATCTCATCCTGGTTTTTTCCCATTTTTTTGAAGCCAATGTGCCTGCCAGAGGCTTCTCAGGACAGACATGCTGTTTGCCGCCTCCTGAAAATAAGTGAAGCAGATACATGATATGCATTTGTTGATCTGATGGACAGCTATTTATATGGCATTTTCAGCAGTAAATCACTTGAATGCAACAAGAAATGTTGGCTCTCTTGATCCAAACTGCTCAACAAAGAGAACATACTTCTCATTCTTGTACAACTTCAATGGTCTATTCACCTGGCAGCCAAAAGCTCCGCCTCGAAATCCGATGCCCGCACCTCAGCTCCCCACAAGCGCGTCAGATCTCCATCCAAATTTCCTCAAACCGATTGATCGCCGCAGCATCGACCACGAAATCCTACCTGTATTGCCCCACCGACCCAAGACGCGAGCCACCCGCCGGCCCGCGCGCACGGAACCTCAGGACCGCGGGAAGGGAGGAGGGGCAGACCTGCGCAGCGCTGGTGGATGGGCGCGACTGGCCTGCGGACGCTGAGGCCAACGCAGAAGAGGCCACCACCGCCCGGCCGACCTCGCCGCTGAGGCCGCGCGGGGCGCCCTGCTCCGGCCGCCGCTCGTGTTTCCAAGGAAGGAGAAGCTTTTTCCCTTTAACCCCCTCTCTTCCCTCCCTTTTCCACCCGAGGCCTTCCTCTCTTCAGAATTTGGACTGCGGGTTGATTTCATGAAATGTCAGGGCTTTTTTTGCAAAATTAGGGCGACGTACGAAAATCCTGGCAGAGACGTTGCTTGCTTTAATAATAGGTATAGATAGATATGTTATGCCCATATTCTTGGGGATACCTTTAGGTTGCCAGGAGACCAGCTGACGCGTCAGATAGTACTTCTCGTCGAGAATCTGCTAGCGAACTTGATAGCTCAAGTCATCATCAAGCCTACCGTCGCGTTCAAAGAAGGCGTGACGTTTTTATTTAGCTCCTGGGTTTGCGTCGCAGACGACGCCGGAAATTTCCACTGCCACATTGCGCCAGTCCAGAGAAGAAGCTCCCGATTCACTCGATGGAGAAGTTTTAGATGTGACATTACATATTTTAATAAGAATTAATTATTGTCGCAAGCATACGACTCATAATGAAATAAAGAAATAGGAGCTGTTCAATTTTTCCAAAGAACAGAAAGAGTAAGAACTTATTATTAAATATATAGAACATAGATGGAACACAAAATACAAATCAGCTCATCTGATTTTAGGTAGATATTATTTCATATATTTTGAGAGTAGGGTACAGAGCGAGAGAGTGCCACTAGTTTACAATGTTGCGAAAGTACTTACTCCATAATAGGATAGAGTTTATAGATGTCCATACAGCCCGCAGCCCGTTAGCCCGGCACGGAGTCCGTTTTTTTGGCCCGAATGTAGCCCGGCCTGGCATGAAGTTTTTCGGACCCATGCTGGCCCGGCTCGGTAACTCGTGCCGGGCATGGGCCACCATCCTGGCACGACGGGTGGCCCAGCCCAGCACGAGTTTTAGAGGCCAGCCCGAGCCGGCCCGTTAACTCCTTCAAAGGCTTTATCTCCAACTCCAACCAGTCAGCTCCTCTCCGTTCCAGCCTTATCCAATCCTCTCCGTTCGTCTCCTCGCCTCCCCAGGCTCCCATTGACCCCTCCGGCCTCCGGCGACCACCTCCCTTCCGGCCTCCGACGACCGTCTCCCCCGCCTCCCCTCCAAGCTCCAGGATATGCCTCCCCAGCTCCCCTGCAGCCTTCCTCTGGGCTCCGGCGATGTGCCATGGCGAGGGGGTGAGCGGGCGGCGCTGGCGCGCAGGGATGGGGCCACCGCTCCAGTCTCCACCTCTCCTCCCCTACGCCGCCGCCACCACTCCGCCTGACCTACCCTTCGCCGCCGGCTCCGCTTCCCTCCGGCCAAAAGGTGAGCCACCTCCCTCTGCCCCTCCCGGTGGCTGGCGCGGCGGCACCCTTGCTTATGCGGCTGCGACGGCGAGCAAGCAAGTAGTGGCGACGGTGGCGGCGCGCAGGAGCAAGCAAGAGGCAACGTGCAGGGGGCAGCTCGTTGAGCAGGAGGCGACGGCGGTCACAGTGGTGCACAGTCAGCAAGCTGTGAGGGCCCACCGTGCCTCGGGGGGGGGGCGAAGGCAGCCATGCTTTACAGGCCAGCCCGGCACGAAAAAGGCACTGCGAGCCCATGCTTGGGCCGTCGGTGCAGCCCGTGGGCTGGCACGGCATGGCACGAAAACTAACGGGCCTTGCTGGGCCCGTGCCGTATCGGGCCGGGTGGCCCGGATGGACAACTTTGATAGAGTTAGCTGCCTCAACTCACGCAGCCGATGCTTCCATAATGCCAAATCAGCAGCCACAACAAGGAAGATGTGGTTCTCATAGGCACGATAGAGTTGTTAAAAGACTAGTCATCTCGGCCCTTCCAGTTGTGTTCCACAGCAAGGTGGGGATGATTGGCGAGCAGACGCGGCGGTCCTCCACTTGTAAAAGGCCATGTAACCCCAGTGGACGCGCAACAAGTCAAGGTACGGCACAACACAGGGCCACCCATTGGTCCAGAGGCACCTGACGCGCGGGCATCGTAGCAGAAGATGGTCTTGGTCTTCATGCACACATCATAGTATGCACATCGAAGCAAGATGGATTTTAGTTAGCCTGGATATGGATTACGAGTACCAAAAGGCATAGTCAAAGGAAAGGACAGGGAACATGTGGCTGTGGTGTCGCTTTTGCCCAAGGGAGGAAAGAGGCATCACTACACGGGCTGCCGAGCGCCGAGCATGGCGTTGAAGAAAGTCGCGACCAGGAACTTAATGACCGAATTGGTGGCTGACTTTTTCGGTGCGGCTATTTCAGTTTTCGTCAGGGTAATTCGGTTCGGTTTTCGATCATCGGTTAATTATGCTCACCCCATCGGTTTCTGTCAGGTTAGATGAATGGAACAACTTCTTTGATGGGCTGAATACTTGCTTTGGGCTTGCAGACTGAATTGGCACAGCCTGTTTTGTTGGGTCGGCCATTTAATTCGGCCGAAACTGAGATAAATTATATTGGTACGAAGGCAAATAGTATGTAGGTTCTTATAATTTTTAAGAAGAATGAGGTCATACCGGTAAAGCTTTTGAAATGTAGATCTAATTATGATGAGTACAAAGGGCTCATTAGCAGTACATACACCAAATACATTTGCCAACTAGGTGGGCCATACTAGATGGCCAGGCCCATCAGATGATTACTTGATTTACTCATATAGTAAACGATTACCGAACATGAGATCTTCTATGCTTATATGCTAGGAATTTGTTTCAACGATGTCGTACTTAAACCATTAGAGTTTTCGTGTAACCTGGAAATTTTGGATCTTGTGTGACGCATGCACAGAGGTGTTGTACTGTTGCGTAAAATGTAGCCTTGGCATAACCATTCGAATGGATTCTGCATCGTACATAAACCATCAGTGTTTTCATGTAAACCAAGAATTTTGGATTGTCTGTGCCGCATGCACAGAGGTGTTGCTTGGCGTAACCATTCGAATTGATTCTTTATGAAGATAACATGGAATGTAACTACGAGACCTGACGACGTAACCCGTGCGAATGAGAGTAAAAACAACAGCCTCCGGCGGTGGCACCCCACCACCAACCTATCGGACATTGACCGATCGACGGTGGAGTTTCCTTGGCCCAACAATTTTAGCAGAGTCCCGCCGATTCTTGGATGACATCCGGGATCAATTATCCTGGATTGGCCGTGATTAGTACAAAGTTCCGCCGGTGACCATGCAGATGCACTCATTGGTGACATCAATGAAGGATAGGGGATACTAAGAGACCGCGGCTGTACAATGATGTTGCTACCCTCGTTGGTTTCTCCATTCCTTTACGCGACACTGAAAAGATGGTGCCACGTGTCACAACAGGATACGCTTAGCCAACCTTTACGGGACTTTATGCGAACCGCACTGAAGAAAGCCTCCACTTCTATGGACTAGCTTGCCAAATCCATTGTAGTTGATTATTAAAAGAAATTTAGATTTTTGCCACCGCAAACGACGGGCTTCGCAAAATCACCAATGCACACATAGGTTTCGCATAATCACCACTTAAAATATCGACGCTTTGTTTTGTTTGCCATTTTCTCCCATTTATTGATTTTGCATTTTTCAGGGCAGTGAATGGACCAGATTGCCCCTAAGCCCTTTGACTTATCTGGCTGGACTACCAGATTGCATATGCTGCTTTGGAATGTTTGAACTACCATGGAGGCTCAGGTATAGTGAAGGAACCTAAGAGAGTGCCCCTTATGACTGGATTTCAATGGGTACAGAAAAATCTTGAGAATAGTAATGATTGCTATGATATGTTTATGTTCCACCGACTGCATGATTCTTTTGTCAATGAGTATGGCTTGCAAGCAAGTAGAGGAATTTGTACCATGGATGCATTAGGAATATTTTTATGGGCATGTGGTGCACCACGATCTTTTATGCAAGTCAAAAATAAGTTTGGACACTCACTAGAGACTATCAGTAGGAAGTTTGGAGAGGTACTGGATAGTATCAATAGCATGGCTGGTGACATTATAAAACCAAAAGATCCTCACTTTACAACAACTCATTCTAGGATTTGGGATAACTCAAGGTTTTAGCTCCATTTTAAGGATTGTATTAGTGCAATTGATGGAACACACATACCTGTTATGATCCCATTGAGTGAACAACCATAATACTTTGGTCAATATGGTTATGCATCACAAAATGTAATGGCGGTGTGCGAATTTGATATAAGATTCATATTTTTTGTCACCTATTGGCCAGGTTCAGTTCATGACACTCATGTATTGCTAGATACTTTGGAAACATACAATCAATAATTTCCACACCTCCCAGAAGGGAAGTATTATCTTGTTGATTCGAGATATCCTAAGAAAGATGGGTATCTAGCCCCTTACAAGGGTCTAAGGTACCATGTATCTGAATGGCAACATGGGAGACAACTAGTGGACTTCAAAGAGGTGTTTAACCATGCACATTCGTCCCTTCGAAATGTGATCGAGCGTTGTTTTGGTGTTCTAAAGATGAAGTGGCGCATTCTTTTGAGCTTGCTTGCCTATCCCATCAACAAGCAAGCTAAAATCATATCTGCAGTTATGGCTCTTCACAATTTCATAAGGGATAGTGCTATACATGATGCTGATTTTGAAAACTATGTTCATGATAATGATAGTCAAGATGGCGCAAGTATTGCTCATGATGGGAGTGCTTCAGCAGATGACACTGATATGGGTGCTTTGCAGGATTCCATTGCTCCGGCTTTAGTAGCACGATTGCTCATATAGTTGCTTTTGTTATTTTGGACGTACGAGGAGAGATTGTAATAGGCTCTAGTAATGACAATTGATGCCTTAATTAAAAATTAATGAACCTATAATATCAAAAATTAATGCTTTTAGCAATTAAACAAGGTATTATCACCCTCAGTGGCATACATGCCATTACACACTCAGCACAAATAATCTCCTAACAGAAAATCAGGTTGCCAAATACTCTGCTTTTCTACCAGCAGATTATGTGGATAGCAGCTTTTGAGGGTAGCTAGATTTCCAAAGAATTGTTATTCAGAAAAGCTGAAACAAATAGGCCCGAATCAATTGGATAAAATCGATGTGGTATCTGTCGCCACTGGCGGGTAGTTCGCCGGCGCCCGCCCACCTATCGCTGACTGCCGTCCACTCGCCTGTCCGTCTTCCTATGCACCGGCTGACGGCCACCGTCCGCCTACTGGCCGCTTGCTCGCTGGCCGCCGCTGCTGTTGTAGGCAAGGAGCGCGGCGCAGATGCACATGGATGGCGCGAGGGAGCACCATGTTGTCTGGGTGCGCGATGGTGCCCGGCAACTAGTGCCTGCTTCGGCAGCCTGAAGCCCAGGTACAGGGCATGAAGGAAGTTGTTCTGAAGGGATAGCTTTGCAGAGGAAATTGAAGGCTGCGACCAGGAGCGGACCCAGCAACGTCGTGCGCCGTGACACATGCTAAATAACGTGGGCCATGTAGCTTTGTGTCAAATCCTAGGATAGTGCAGGCTTCTTGGACCTTTATTTTAAGCTCTTTTACGTTGCACAACGGTAGTATAGAGTATAATTTATTTTTTTATGGGTAAAATTGGAATTAGCACGTCATAGGAATTTTTTTTGGCGACTCTGTTCTCCCCGCACCGCCGCCATCTCCCCACGCGTCGCCAATTTTTTCGCGAATCTGTTTCCCCGCGCGCCGCCAGTCCACGCGCAGTCCCCCGCCCGCACGCCGCCCCTTCACCGCCGGCACGCCGCCCAGTCGGTCGCGTCCCCACGTGCCGCCAGTCCACCCGCCGCCATGTCCCCACGCGCCACCAGTCCCCCGCCCGCACGCCGCGCCTCCAGACGGCCAGCTGCAAGAAGCTCACACCAAGAACCCTTCTCCTGATCTCCTCCCCATCCTCCTCGTCGCACCGTCGCCATTGTTGCTTCCTCGCTGCAACGCGGCGTCGATCACGAAGATGCTTCTGCTGAGGGCGCCGACGCGAACGGCGTACGCGAAGGTGGACGCGGAGGAGGCGCGGCAGCTCAGGGCGCAATACCTGATCCAGAAGGTGCTGGAGGAGAAGAGCCCGGCGGCGCGGTCCCGGCCGCCGGCGCTGGTGCGGGTGAAGGCGAGGATCGGCGTGCGGCTGAAGAAGCTCAGGCTCGCCATCCGGAGCGTCAGGGTGCGGGCGTGCCGGACCCTGCAGAGGCACCTCAGGAACCTGAGGAAGCTCATCGCGCTCGGAGGTCAGCAGGGATCAGGGGGAGGCTTCTTGATGATGCCTCGCTTTCTGAAAGAAAGAAAGTCCCATGTTTTTTTTTGTTTTTTTTTCGTGTTCTTGTGTGGATCAAAGCAATGGCTGATAACATCTGAGCTTTTGCTGAGAGGTTTGGGATCACAATCTGTATCTGTTTAATTAGGTGGTGGAAGGGATCATATACATACAAAAAAATGTGTAATAGTAGTAGGAATCAAGCAATGCCACTGTTCAAGTTTTGCATTTTTATGCCTTGCGGTGTTCTGGAATCCTGCTCTGCCAGTTCAGCAGAAGTCAGCGATTTCTTATTTCTCCACCTTTATAATATAGTTTTTGCTAGTTTCTGGTACATTGTATCATGGTCTGATCAATCTTTTTCAATAATCCAGCAATCTCTGTATCCAAGCATCCTCCTTTTCTGGATCTGCTTTTTTTTTGTGTGTTTTTGTGTGTAAGTGAACTCTGCAGTATGGTTTGCTATCCACGCTGATCTGGAGCAGGATTGACATGATCGATAAAAAAAAGCTCTCACCTTACCTACTCTTCTTCTATGCAACTCCAAATCTTCAGTTATTTACTTGGCTGGTCTGGGGTGGCCAGCGGCAGCGGCAGCAGGAGTACTAGCGATCAGATAGTTCTCTAGTGCACGATAGTCACTTAGGTTGAATCATTTTCTGTATAGTTGCCGAGTGAGTCGTTGAACAGTGTGCGTACGCCCTGGATGACTCGCGTTGTAAATCAAATGATCTAATTTTTTCTTAATACAAAGATAAGCAGCTCTACTGCGTGTTCTCGAAAAAAAATTATTTACTTGCGGATAAATTCACTTCTGCAATAAATAAATTTGTGCTATGCTCATGCATTGTGTTTTTTTTCCTTCATCTTCTGGAAGTTGTTCAACAACAGAAGCGGCAAAGTCACGCTTGTTTTAACAAATACCCACTACCCAGTGGATTGGAGCATGTGTCCTGTTGAGAGCAAAAGAAAGAGTGTGATCGGTTGTTTATGGTAGAGAAGAAAAGTATATTCCTTGTCTAACTCATCCTGCCTTTGACTTCCAGTTTTCCGTATTACTGATGACAGCAATTGTACACAATCGAAGTATAAGACATTAAGACTACAATCGTATGCGGCTAGGATGACTCCAGTAGTGTCCAGCAGAACAAATGGTGGTTATTGCACTCAAATCAAAAGTCTGAACGAACAATATACACAGATGTATTTCATCCAGACAGACTTCTATTTGCGTCATTGCGTGGCTTTAAAAACAAGAGCTTCTAGTTCTTGACCCAGTTCTGTCTCTGACCCTTGTCGAAGGCTGAGATAGCAAGATGCTCTGCAGCGTGGGTCATAAAAGATGCCAGCACAACACCACCAGCAACCATTAGTCCTAACCTGTCAAAGCAAAAAAGAAAACGTTCATGAACTCAAATCACTTATTGGCAAGAAAGATCAAACAGCTTTCAATACATGATCCTCAGACTTAACCCAGAACACTTTTGACATAATCAGAAGCTTTGTGTGCATGATATATTGTACTTATGTTATATGATCTGCATAAGCTAGTAACAGTATTTGACATAAGCTAGTAACCCCTTACGAGTTACGAATGGAAGAGGCACACTGACCTTCTAATAATCAACTAGTCAATTTGTAAAGCTTACACTATCAGTTATGTTCCCAGGTACAGCCCAGGGCCACAGCCCCCGCACCAGCACCCTACCATCACCTCAATGCAGCCCCCAATCCCAAGTTCTGAAACCCTTCTCTTCCATAGCCCATGATAACACTAGAACATGGGACAAATCTCTATATGCTCAAGACAAATTTCCACACAACTTTCCTTTATATTATTAAAGAGGGGTATAGAAAGAAGCCAATCACGTGTCTTTGTGAATAATGCAGTTATACCCAAGATAGTTGATAGCAATACAGCAACAGTAGCTATAGCCGCCATTCCTATCCAGTAAAATGTTGCATCCATATCACAGTCGGACATATTCCGTTGATGGGGAAAAAATTGTTTAAAACAAAGGATAACGAAACTATGCAAGAGGTTGCATAGTTCAACATACCTGAACCCATATGATTCTCTGAAGAATTAGAATTGCTAAATCCCACATGATTTGCGACCCGTCAAGATCTTTGATTGATGCTCAGCATCTGAACAGAAGACAGGAAAAGACAAATAGTCGGTAACACATCATACAACCATTGGACTAAACTTCCAGGTTCAAGTTAGAATCTTTGTATGTGCTTTTACTACCTTCAATCAGTTCGATTTCAATTAGAACTCACTGCTACATAGTTTGCTAGCTAGAGAGCACATAATACATTTATCTTGCCCATATTCTAGTAGAGATGAAAGAAAGGTGTGCAAATTTAAACAGGAAATGAAAACAAAACCTAAAGATTTGTATCAGTGATAGTAGCATGGAATCAAATCAACACATAGGACAGGGTTTTTAGTCTACAAATCATAGACCACAGATGCCAAGCATGGATTACCTCCCCATCCAAGCTACCATCCCGTGTTTACTTCATTATCTATGATGATCGAGTATTCCAAACCAATCAAGTTTTTTTCATTTCTATGTTGGAGACCACTAGTTTAAGATGTTAATAAGGAACTCATTGGCCAATATCATATTCGTCAAGGATAGTTTAAACTTTTGGTTTTCCCCTTGAATAACGTATTTCGATGTCCCATAACCAGTTGTCTTCAACCATACCACAGAGTTTATTTAATCTTTACAACCTTATCAAACTTGATATCTCAAACAATCACTTGATCGGTACTCTCAAAGCTGATATAGGAAGCTCGAACACAATAAACAAGATAGATCTCTCTACCAACCAGCTACTCGTGACCTTCCAGATTCATTCAGACAACTACAAATGCTGACCTACCTCAATTTATCACACAACTCGTTTCAAGATTCGATTCCAAATTCTTATGGCAAGTTAGCCATGGAAACATTGGATCTCTCCTACAATAACCTCTCTGGCAACATCCCAATCTACCTGGCCAATTTTACATACCTCACGAATTTGAATCCGTGGTGGAACAGCCGGTCGCCGACGGCGAACCCGACGAAGGACGTGTCACGGGTGGCGCACACAGTGCGCGCCGGTGGCCTCCTCGGGCCGGGCCGCGCGCTTCGCCGCGGCGCCGCCCGACCTCCGGGCGCTGAAGCCAGCGCCGCCGTGGAGCAGCAGTGCGGCGCATATCTCCTAAACCGCGGAGTTGCCGCCGCCCGCCGCCATCCCATTTCAACCGTACATACCATGGAGCAGCAGCGCGGCACGCATCTCCTAAGCCGCGGAGTCGCCGCCGCCCGCCTCGTAGTCATTGCCGACCGCCGGAGTCTCCGCCGCCCGCCGCCGCCCCATTGCAACCCTAGAGGAGCCCCAGTCGCAACCTGGACCGATTGGAACTGAGGAGCCCAGTCACCGATTGGAAATGAGGAGGAATAAAAAGAAATAAGATTATAATTAAGAAAGATTTGATTTGATCTATTTCAACAATACTATTTTACATCTTTCCAATAATACCCCTATATATACTACCTATACTACTCATGCATAGTACCTATACTACAACTTAAGGCTTTAGTAGTATACAATTAATCTATTAATCTCAACCGTCGGATCCTTGCATACGAGTCCTTTTCGAACAGTAGTATAGGGTAGTATTATGCATCGTAAAAGACCTCTTATTTTCTCTTTAGCTACATTGTACTGGACCCGGGCTGCAGCCCCCAGCCTAGGTCCTACATCCGCCACTGGCCGTAACGTATCTACATTGATGTATTAGCTTTGCAAAGGAAATTGAAGATCTGCATGTGCTCGTGGAGGCGCTGAAGACCTGCTGCTGTACGGTTGTCTTTTTCAGGATTGAATGTAGTTTGCAGGAATTATGCAGGAGCAGGAGCAAAGTGATTATTATCGAAGTTGTAGTTTTCAGGATTGGATAAATGCAGTTGATTCCTGCTGAGTGCTTGTAAGTTAATAGAATTGCACATGCCAATGGATGCTTCTTGGCTGTGATCGGGCAAGCCATCCTGGCGGTGATCGCGGGAAGCGTCTTGGTGGTGATCAGGGGAGCCGTCCTGGCCGGCGGCGCGCGTTCTCTAATGGAGAACCACTCAATTGGAGCGATCCAAACCGAAACCAATCAGGTACGTACCTACACATGAAAAGGGCACTTTTTTCATGTCTTGTGCTCGTAAATGATAAAAAGAAATTAAAAATCAATGAGAGTGAGAAAATGGCAAGCAAAACAAGGTGCCAAACGTTTTAAGGGGTGATTCTGCGAAATTCATGTTTGCAGTGGTAATTTTGCTAAACCTGTTCTCCGATTATCAATCCATTACCCCCTCCCTGCCCGGTATCGCATCAGGATACCGCCCTCCTCTTTCCCGTCGCTCAACCTCGTCTCCAGCGCGGAGTGCGCCGCCGCTCGCCGTGCCTCTATCTCCAGCGCGGAGTGCGCCGCCGCTCGCCGTGCCTATATCTCCACGCGAGCACTTCAGCGGTGGCGTCGGCTGCATCACATATCGTCGCCGGTACGGAGTCATGGATCTCTCTCCCATCATTCTCTCGAACCCTCTTCTCCTGTCTAATTATATTATAAACCTGGGAGGTGAGAAATAAAAGTGAGGAAAACCTCAACTGTCACACAACATACGCATGTACTTATATTATAAACCGTTCGTGGGTCCTAGGGTTTCAGTTTTGCTCAGCACAAAACTTTGCTTAAGCGATCTGATTTCCAATTTAGCAAATATGTACAGCTAAATTTGAATTTCTTTCAGAGATCACAATAGAGCTTGGGCATGTGTCTGTACATGCTCTATTCAGAGACTTGAACAGCTAGATGTAAAATCGAGTTGTTAGATCAGTATCTATTGCATTAATTTAATCTTCACAACCTCACAGGATTAGTATAAATTACTTTAGAACCTTACCTGACCACACCACTAGTAGCATTGAGTTGGTTTTGGCAACCACTAGGATCTGGGCACTACACTTGCAATAGTCTCAGGTCAACTGAGGCAGCAATTGGATCTGTTTACTTGCATTTCCGTTACGAAGCATAATTTACTTGGATCCATTGTACAGCATTATGCATTTTTCTCATGACTCAACATACATAATTTCTCTACTGGTCTCAAAGTGCTTCCAATATAATCGTGTACTAGTATATCTAATCCTGTAACTTTTATTGCTTTTAATTTCAAAGGTTAAATATGCCAAATCTGTTTGTTTACATTTTTCCTGCCATGATTCACAAGAATTGCAAGCTAACTTTGCAGTAATACCATATCAACATATCCTAGTATAACTAGCTCTCTGTTTGCAGTTTTAGGCTGTTGTTCTTGAGCACAAATATTATGTTGATTATTGATAATTTAATTAGCTCGTACCTTAGCTCTGATTGGCCTGGCTGAACATGTTTGCTGAATCAACATACCATTCTTTATAGGAAAATATGACAAGCTCATATCTTAACTCGTCTTTTCGTTCGGAACTGAAAATTTTTCAGGTTTCTCTTGAACTCTTTGAAATATTTCGCCTTTTATAGTCGTTGATCTGCGTGCTGTGGTTGGATTGTGGGTTTATTATTTCTTCAGGACGCCGCCAACGCCAAATTTGGAAAATCGACATTAGCTTAGGACTTATTTCTTGAATGGTCAGTTCATCAGATTGCTTCTCTTGCTGTTTGAATCTGTTAAAAAAATGAGGCCTTCTTAGTTCGAGTATGATGGCTTCATTGACCTTGTATTTGGCTTTTCAAGGTTGATTAGCTTATTAGGGCTGGTTGGTACCTATATCGCATCTTACTGAGTAGCTTCCCATCGATTTCACTTACCTGGTAGGCGGCCTAGTTATCACTTTGCTTATACTTCTCAGTGTTGGGTTGAACATGGTTGTGAACTGCATTTTTCTACTGGTCGATATTATTTGAGAAGTGAGAAACTAACAACCAGTGAATTAATGCCTTTTGTTTGCTTTATTGAAGTTGATTTTGAGGCTTACAGTAAACATTTGTTGGATAGAGAACCAGCAGCATTGGCTATAATTTTAAAGTGGCCCTTTCATTATCTGTTCAGCCATGGATTTGCATCGATGCTTTGCTTGTTGTAACCTAGAGTTGACCTTTAGTTCTTTATCAGTGCTGGAAAGATGTCAGCAAGTAAGGGGAAGAGAGGTGCTTTCTCAAAAAAGAAAAAAAGAACTCGCAGTGATGGAGAGTCATCGATCTCAGGTCTGCTGGCTCTTCCTTTTTCACTACATTTTTTTTGCAGCTCTATTTGATCACTCACATCTCTGTTGTACCGTGTTTCTTTGACTGACTTACTTGGGAACAATCAAGATATTTGGAGTGAGCTGCGTGAAGACGTTGCATCATATCTTCGTAGAAGTGTTGTCTCACTTGTTTTGAACAGTAATTATCCTGGTGATTATGCTGCTGTATCCTTACTTTTCGAAATATATGTTTAAACATTGTTAGTTATGAATGATGTAAATTAAGATCTTCTGTAGCACGCAGATTTCCGTTTACATGCTCTGGTATTGCCATAGAATGCCAAAACAATGTCACAAAGTTTGTGACAACTGGAATGTTGGTTAGTGCTCTTCAGACTGGCAAGTATAAAGAAGAGGTTGGTGCTGCTAATCATTAATTTTTGATTGTGTACTTAAGATAACTATGGTCATTCCTTAATATTTCCTATGCTTTATGTTATAGATCAAAGTGCACTATGAAGGAAATGTTGCCACAGGCTATCTGGACGAATATGATTCTGATTGTCAGCTTGCTGTTGTCAAAGTCTTGTCCCCCCTTGATGTTTATTGCATACATCTTAATCCTGGGATGGAAATTGTGCCCTGTAAGCAGCTAATAGCTGTAGGGCGTGTCTTTGACAGATTCATAGCAACAAGTGGGGAAATTTCACGTCGATCTAAAGATAGAGAATTTCTTATATTCTCTCGTTTCCCTGAGGTACAGTTGCATTCATATGGGTTAATCTTTGGTTAGAAATGCTACATCCATCTCATATTCTATAGAAAATGGTGTTACTCTTGGTTTACTTCTATTTAACACCATTGACTATAGTTTGGCTTCTAAGTTCTTTTAAACTGTACAATAAAGTTGAATGGGTTCTGTATTGGTTAGATTTGCACTGGAACATACTTTAAAGATATTATACATTTCTAAGCATTTACAAGTAATTGGGGATAAAGTGGGGAGTAACTCTTATTTCAGATCATTTTATTTTGTTCCAGTGAAACCCATGTTACTTTCTTTTTCTAGAATTGGTCAGGGGCGGCATTTTTTGATATAGATGGAAATTTTGTTGGCATGAACCACTACTATTTATTGCCAAGGAGAATATTTCTCGAACGGTCAACATCAAGGGGGGTATTTCGCTATGTTGGCATGAACGGTTGGTATGAGACTAAAAGGTAAGCTGTTTTGTTAGCTTTACTCCTTTTTGTAGTTTCTTTGTGCATTTGTTGCAGTTCCTAATGTTGATCCCTAATAACAACAAAATTCTTTGGTACCTCTACCTAAAGATAACTGCCAATGGACCAGTTGTGCTATTGGTATTTGTCACAGTTTGCATTTTTTTTAGAGTAGCTATATTCCTGTCATCCTATGTCACTATTGAAGCTTATGTCTTATTCAAAATATGTGAGTTTTTTTGTTCAGACTATACACTAAAAGTTTTTGAAGTGTCCATCGTACCTCATCTCTATTATCTTTTCCTTTCCTACAACTCTGCCACCATGGTGGCATTGTATTGTGCTTGGTTGATACTTAGTGTTGGTGCTAGTGCTCATGTTGATGTTCTTCTGCAGGGGGGAACTTTACTTCCATCCTAAAGGTGAGCACGACCAATCAAATGTCTTTATTGTGCAATCCATCACCATTAGTAGTGCAAAGTAGCTTATGTACTTCCATGATAACCATTAACTAGTTTAACCTTTTCTTTATTAAGTTGTGATTTTCTGTTAGCGTACGCTAATCAGTCAACATTTTTACCGTGCTAGCATGGTGCCCTTGCGTTGTGATGTATCTCAATTGATATTCCACAGATTCTAATTTTGAAAAGTAACATTACTCTGCCTTAAAATTTTTATCATCAATTGGCTCGTACGTATACACATACATAATTGCATATAGGGCAATAGGGTGCTATTAAATATTGCATTCACATGTCTACATAAATCCATTTACAGAAGATCTAGATTGTGCATAGAGCACACCATGACCATCATTGATTCCTTGAGATGAGATGAGGTGCTTATGGGTATATTTGATTGTTGCAAATTTTACTTAGAATTAGTATGTGCTACCTCTAATCACTTGACCATGTTGTACCAGCATATGACGTTGTTGACAAGGAAAAATTTCAGGATCTGAATTCTTTGGGTTATCCTATTCCATCAAGGACTATGGTCAATCGTGAGTGGCTTGTACATTTTCTTAGTTATCCTGCATTGAGCCTTTGTACAGCCCTGTTGTACCACTAGTATTATACTATGCATCATTTTTCAGGTGGCATGATTTTGGTTAATACTTGTGAAGATCCTTTTGGTGATTTATATCCTAAAGGTGTTTGGGGTGAATTCAAGAAAAGAGTTTCTTCTGAGATATCTCGAAATGTTGTGGCACTTGCTTGTTTCAAAGGTGATTTTGCAGTAATGTGCTATTTACTATTTCATATTTGTGTTTGGTCATCATTTGCTGATGATCAGAATCGTGGTGTCCAGGAGAAACAAGGTTTTTTGCATGCACTGGAGTTTTTATTGACTATGATGATGAGTATCCGAAAATTCTTACTTCAGCAAGCTTGATTAGAGATCGTAATGTTCCAAATAAGATCGTTGAGGACCTGAGGGTTAGTGCTCCTGACTATATTGTGATCCTTGTTTCTAGATACAACCTAAGTTTCATTGTATTGTTTGCAGATTGATGTGTGGCTCCCAAGCAAAAAGTGCAGAGTAATAGGGACATTGAAACATTATAGTTTACATTACAATGTTGCTGTAGTCAATGTTGATAATCACCATGCTCTTTGTCCTATGAATCTTGAGAAGTGTCCTGTGAATCATCATGATTCTATGTTATATAAATCTACGGTAGTAGCTGTTGGGCGGATCTTCCAATCAGGCACGTTAATGGCTGCAAGTGGGAAACTAACTCTCGGGTCAAGCAGGCTTGATTGCAAAGTTCTTTGGTACTCCACATGTAAAATCAGTAAGGTAGTGTTGATCTTATTTTTCCCACTTTAAACATGTTGGGAAGTAAATATAAGTTTAACTAACCTATCACATCATGTACTGAGATTCTTTGCATTACAACTGACATCCCCTTTGTAACCTGGTTAGGTGGGGATTGGAGGGCCCCTTGTTGATGTTGATGGTAATTTTATTGGCATGAACTTTCATCGAATGTGCGGCAATTGTCAGAAAATAGGAACCCCGTACATGTATCGTGAAGATCTCTGCAGAATCCTGGAATTTTTGAAGACAAAAAAGTATGTATATATTTGTTTTTTTAAGTATGTCTAGATTTCTTTTTTTATTTTGGTTATTGTGCCTGTTTGAACAAGTATTCAGTTTATTTTGCACTTAGCTGTAAGCTTTGGTTAACATTTGAATAAACTAGTTGAAGGATGTTCTATCAAGCATAATTATTTTATTAAATCTATTTTTCTGTGTATTTCACAGAACTACGGAGTTTAGTTTCGGGGACACTGTCCGTGGAGATGAGAAACCAATAAATGAGTAAGCTGATACATCTCATTGCTATTGAAGTTGCATTATAAAGTTGCTGATCATAGTACGTTTGGTTGTAAAAAACTGAATAACAGGTGGCCAGTACCTGATCCATATTGGTGTGATCCAAGTGATGTGGAGGATGATATGAATGACAAACAAGAAGTCGTAGCTGGTGGCTGCCCAGTAAGATACATCTTGGGATCTAAATGCGTGCTCAAGTAGTCTTTGCTCTACTTCACTGGAGCTTGTTCGAGTTGGCATGTCTTAAGTACTTGTATTAGTTTGAGCTTGTATGCTATGTAAGATATAAATGGTTTATTATCTGTTTTTGATGTACCTACATTTAATGTGTGGTTTTTAAGCTTGAGCTAATACTAATCTCTCCATCTGGACCTGTTTACATGCATCTTTATTTTATATCTCGGAGTCAATCCGAGTGTCACTCAATTTAGAAATCAGGCACACAATTGGAATACGTTGGCATTTTCTACCTCTTCCTGTCTAATCAAATGAGGTCTGCTGTGACCGTGTGTAGGGATGTTTCCAACAAATCAAATTTTATCCCAACTGTTAACTTGCGCTGGAGTAAACAAATTCTGCTGTGCGCCTGCTGTTGCAGCCCAACACCTCTATTCTGTGGGGTTTGGAAGGAAAGTTGTTTTGTTGATCATCGTTTCAGATGTTATCTCTTATCTGCTTTGTTGAGATGTTGGATGGGTTCATGCGTACTCACTCTGTCACATGTTATTCGTCGTCGTAGCTTCCGTCACTTTTGTTAAAATACTACTCGTCCAAAATCCTACAGGTCAATTATTTTTATCGTTTCCCTAAAATACCGTCGCACAGTCTTCACCCTTGCATTCTTCCTCCGAATTATCATTAACCTGTTGGACCTGTAGCCGCCCCAAACACCTGCTCCGCGCTGCCTCTCACCCTCTCCCGCTTCACGATTCAATCGCTTAGCTAGCATCCCCAACATGGGCAAGCGGAATCAGCCTTGGGTTCTCCTCTCGCAGGTGCGCAGTGGAAGCGGCTGCAAGGCAAGATTCAGTTCTACTCCTTGCATTGGGGAGTACTCTCTACATCCTGTAATACAAGACATCCAAGCGTTTAAAATTTATCCTCAAATACAAGACTTTATAGGTACATTTGGATGATTGATCATTTAATTATACCCAGAATTGAATTAAGGATGACTGATTGGTGGAATATTACTAAAATAAATTTCTTGTTATATGCAATTTTGTCATTAAAAGAGCCAGACAATACAACTTCCCTCCTATAATTTAGGGGTACATGCGTCTTTTGCTATTCCTACTAATATGTCCTAAAATCTTTACGATACCTTGTATTTCCGGACGGAGAAAGTAAATCTTACGGAGATCACTTATTGATTTGTCTTGACCTAAAAAATAAATAAAACAACTTGAGCAAGATTTAGTTGATGACAAAAAAAAATCTATCTTTTTTATGCTAAATCGTGGATATACTTGAGCAAATATAGGATCTCGCAAGATTTATTTGAGCAAGAGATAAGCAGACCACTATTATTCCTAGGCATGCACTACTACAAGAACGGTTTCAAACAACATTTGCAGGGGCGTACGCACTACCCGCTCCTGCTTTTCACAGCTACAAATAGCTGTTTGTAGGAGCCGGTAACAGGTCTACTCCTGGAAACAATTTTTTTTCCAGGGGCGGGTGATGGCGTCACCCGTCCTTGGAAATGTCGTTCCTGCCAAAATTTTGTACCATTTTCACGCCAAATTTTTAAAATGTGGTTCTCGCATGTATCAACCTATTTAAATATAAGTCTCATAAGTATCAATCCATTTAGATCCAACCCTTAGAGAATATTGTATGTGCAATGATATATATATATATAACTAGTCTCACAAGTTCGTACATCAATACTTAAGGTCTTAGAGAGAACTAAGTTCAAATCCAAATGAAAAGGGTAAGGGTACATCCATGCACTACATATTTCATACTCCGTTTTGCTTCCTGAGATATGCAAGATAGTTTAAGTCTCCAATCCTAAAGCCTAGAACTTCATCGATATAAACTAGACCATAAATTAGTGCACTCTCTATCGCTTCACATGGACGGTCACATGCACTACCATAGATTTCGAACAATGGAGAGATAAACTCATATAACCAGTAGAAAGTGAGATGAGCCTGGAGAAATCTCTAGTGCATATAGAGTTTCAATCGGTGTAACTATAATTCAACACATCCAAGACTTGAGCTAGAATCGCATGAAAGTCATTGCCTCAATGGTTTGACCAAAGATATCCTAAAAGATGAGAATAACATGATGAAAGTTAAAAAATGTAACATAACTAAAGATAAAAGAATGGTTAGATATGTTCCATACCATGTCATGTTGATTCAGCTAACAAAGCCTCTCAGTAGTCATTGTAACATTGCTTTCTCCCTCCTCAATCGCCTTTATTCGAAAATATGAGAAGTCTGGCACAAAATACCCATGATCCTGAAGCTGTTGTAGGCAGGCCTCCACGATGGATTTTTCAAAAGTCAACCTAGTTTGTGCTTCTTTACCCCATGTGGCAATTGATACCCTCGAGATGGCCTATCTTGGTTGTCGCATCGATTTGGCCAGTCCTTCTCGAACAAGTACTTCAGAAGAAATCTTAACTCTTTGAAAATTTCTTGGACCAACAACCTTGGATTGCACTAAAGGAGTGGTACCATCTAGAGTTTCGACATCATCTTTGAGTCATCTAATAGGGTTGATAAGCTACATTCTATGTAAATAAATTTAAAAATTATTCATGTGTAGTAAAAAAATAATTACAAGAAGGAAAGAATATTACTATGTTGGGTTTTGCTCCTTTGCTTCGAACGCCAGTAGGAAAGTCAATGACGCCATTAGGGAAGTAAATTCCTGGAGGACGAGCCATTGGTGACTCCTCTAAAATATAGTGTCCGCAGCCACCTCCATGACTGCCACCACCACGGCCACCAACATCACGGCTGCCACCACCACGGTGAAAAGAACGTCCATTAGCCTAAACTATCCATATAAAATTGTAATAAGATAGATTATTCCACAAACATCAACTTTAATAATTATTATGCCGTAAAACATCATAATTCACCAAATGCTAAGAATAAAAGATTGTCCAAAATAATGGAAGAAATTTATAATTATTGTTTTAGATCTCATGTACATTGTGATAACTAATCATATCACCGGAATATTTTTCATTCCAATCAAATTGCAGCCCAATTCACATGCATGCATCCCTATTGAGAATTCACATGTTAAAATTTAAAATTGGATTCACATTCACAATTTCACAATTCATATGCATGCATCCCTATTGAGAATTGACATTTAAAAATTTAAAATTAAATTCACATTCACAATTTCACTAAGTACTACTATTCACAATTAAAATAAAATCAATTTGAGAAAAATGAAAAGAAAATAAAATAAAATTAGGAAACTAACGCTCGGAGATTGGAGGCACGGTTGGCCGGTGACACAGAGAGGAGGGGCTTGGCGGTGGAGCAGCGCGGGGAGGGGAGGCACCGCGGTGGCAGCCCGAGAAGGGGAGGCATGGTCGGCCAGTGATAGGAGGGGCCCGGCCCCGGTGGTGGAGTCGGCGCGGGGAGGGGAGGCACCATGACAGGAAGGCGCCGCGTGAGGAGGGGAGGAGGCATGGCGCTGCGGCCCGGTGTGGACTGCCTATATAGGAGGGCATTAGCAGGGACCCGCCCCTAGTAACCCTTTCCAGGGGCAGGTGATGTGACGCCATCACCCACACCTGTTAACGATTTGCAGGGGCGGGTGAAGCCATCACCCACCCCTGCAAATTATTTTTCTTTTTTGTTTTTAAAAATTCATTTAAAATGTGGAAAATAGCAAATTACCACAAAAAAATTGAACCTCCCAGACTAAGGTTATAATGAACTATAGATCATGGAAAAAATAAGCCAAGAGTATTTCAGTGCATATAAGGGTTAAGAATGTAGAAATCTTAAAGTATTGCTTCAGTAACATGAGAAAATTGCTTTTAAAATCAACATCTAGCCACTGACATTTAGTACCGGTGCTAGACACTGACTGATACTAGCCACTGACTAGTACTAATACCTAACGCGCGGGCAACGTAGCAGGAGATGGTCCTGGTCTTCATGCACACAACATAGTATGCACATCGAAGCAGGATCGATTTTAGTTAGCTTGGATATGGATTACGAGTACCAAAAGGAAAGGAAAGGAAAGGATAGGGAGCATGTGGCTATGGCGTCACTTTTGCCCAAGGGAGGAAAGAAGTGTCACTACACGGGCGGCCGAGCGCCAAGCGTGGCGTCGAAGAAAGTCGCGACCAGGAACTTAATGACCAAATTTGTGGCCAACTTTTTCGGTGCGGCTATTTTGGTTTCCGTTACGGTACTTCAGTTTGGTTTTCGTTCATCAGTTAATTATGCTCACCCCATCGATTTCCGTCAAGTTAGCTGAAAGGAACAACTTCTTTGATGGGATGAATACTTGCTTTGGGCTTGCAGACTAAATTGGCAAAGCCTGGTTTGTTGGGTAGGCCATTTTATTCGGCCGAAACTGAGATAAATGACATGAGACCTAAAAAAAGAGAAAGTGATAAATGAAAGATCTGTGTAGTTGTTGTATAGTTGGTTTATGCAGATATGCGCTCTCACGACCAAGTCCTAGCAGGTTACGCTAACTAACTGAAGGATCTGGTAACCCAATCTAACTTAGATAGCAGCAAGCCATGTAACCCAAGTGGTTTTACCATGCAACATGGCTCATGCGTAACCGAGTGGGAGCAGGTTATGTAGATTCATCACGACCAGCCGGCCAGCCACGTGCCTTGGGATTGTCTATCATGGTAATCCAATCTGCCTTAGATGGTAGCAAGCCATCTCCGGTGCGCATGGGTTACACCGTCTGCATCTTTGTGGGTGTAGCCTGCCTCGCCCATGCTTAGCTTCCCCTCATCGGCATCAATCCTCTGTGGCTGGTGGCCCTGGCACCACGGCCTGGTGGTTGGCCACCTCTTTGGGGTTTGCCCACACAAGCTGGCTTACTTCATGTGTAGCGGCGGCAGCGATCACTTGCAGTGCTATGATGGGGTCGTAAGTGTCACTCCAGCTCTGGTAGAAAGCAACAACATAGTCCGTGATGCACGCCGCGCTAGTATGGCCCTCCTCTAGAGAGCGGGCGGACAAGGCAGTCGGAAGCCCCGTGGACGTGGAGGACTGCCTCAGTGGCAGTGTTCCAGTGCTTTGTGACGCGCGCGGCCTTTGTCTATGCCTCATCGCAAGCGGCAGGGGTAGAAGTCATTGCAGCGTGGGAGCAGCTTGTCCTCGCCGGCTTGCATCTGTGCGAGTTTCATGGAGGACTCGTTCTCCTTACCGGTCGAGGGCTCTGACAGCCTCAGTGGTGGAGGATATGAAATGTAGTTGACGAAAGTACAAAATAAAAGCGCGTAATTTCGGATAATTCTATTTGTACAAAGGCAAATAGTATGTAGGTTCTTATAATTTTTAAGAAGAATGAGGTCATACCGGTGAAGCAATTTTTGAAATGTAGACCTAATTATGATGAGTACAAAGGGCTCATTAGCAATACAGACACCAAATACATTTGCCAACTAGGTGGGCCATACTAGATGGTCCAAGTCCATCAGATGATCACTTGATTTACTCATAATGTAAACCATTACCGAACACGAGATCTTTTGTGCTTATATGCTAGGAATTTGTTTCGACGATGTCGTACGTAAACCATTAGAGTTTTCGTGTAACCTGGAAATTTTAGATCTTCTGTGACGCATGCACAGAGGTGTTGTACTGTTGCATAAAATGTAGCCTTGGCGTAACCATTCGAATGGATTCTGTGTTGTACATAAACCACCAGTGTTTTCGTGTAAACCAAGAATTTTGGATGGTCTATGCTGCATGCACAAAGGTGTTTCTTAGCGTAACCATTCGAACCAATTCTTTCTGCAGATAACATGGAATGTAATGTATGAGACCTGATGATGTAACCCATGCGATTGAGAGTAAAAACAACAACCTCCGACGGTGGCACCCAACCACCAACCTATCGGATGTCGACCAATTGACGGCAGAGTTTCCTCGACCCAAAAATTTTAGCAGAGTCCTGCCAGTTCTTGGGTGACATCCAGGATCAATTATCCTCGACTGGCTGCGATTAGTATAGAGTTCCACCGGCAATCGTGCACATGCACTCATCGGCGACATCAATGAAGGATAGGGGATACCAAGAGACCGTGGCTGTACAATGATGTTGCTACCCTCGTTGGTTTCTTCTTTCCTTTACACGACTCGAAAAAGATGGTGCCATGTGTCGCAACAGGATACGCTTAGCCATCCTTTACGAGACTTTATGCCGACCGCACTGAAGAAAGGCTCCACTTCTATGGACTAGCTCGCCAAATCCATTGTAGTCAATTATTAAGAGAAATTTAGATTTTTTGCCACCGCAAATGATGGGCTTTGCAAAATTGCCAACGCAAACATGGTTTTCACATAATCACCCCTTAAAACATAGATTCTTTGTTTTATTTGCCATTTTCTCCCATTTATTTATTTTTAATTGATTTTGCATTTTTCAGGGTGGTGAATGGACTAGATTGCCCCTGAGCTCTTTGACTTATCTAGCTAGACTACCAGATTGCACATGCTACTTTGGAATGTTTGAACTACCATGGAGGCTCAAGTATGGTGAAATAACCTAAGAGAGTGCCCCTCATGACTGGATTTTAGTGGGTACAGAAAAATCTTGAGAATAGTAATGATTGCTATGACAGGTTTAGCATGAGAAGGATAGTGTTTCACCGACTGCATGATTCTTTGGTCAATGAGTATGGCTTGCAAGCAAGTAGAGGAATTTGTACCCTAGAAAAATTAGGAATGTTTTTATGGGCATGTGGTGCACCACAATCTTTTAGGCAAGTCAGAAATAAGTTTGGACACTCACTAGAAACTGTCAGTAGGAAGTTTGGAGAGGTACTAGATAGTATCAATAGCATGGCTTGTGACATTATAAAGCCAAAAGATCCTCACTTTACAACAACTCATTCTAGGATTAGGGATAACTTAAGGTTTTGGCCCCATTTTAAGGATTGTATCGGTGCAATTGATGGAACACGCATACCTATTACGATCCCATTGAGTGAACAACCAAAATACTTTGGTTGACATGGTTATGCATCAGAAAATGTAATGGTGGTGTGCGACTTTGATATGAGATTCATATTTGTTGTCACCGGTTGGCTTGGTTCATGACACTCTTGTATTGTTAGATACTTTGGATACATTCAACTAACAATTTCCACATCCCCCAGAAGGGAAGTATTATCTTGTTGATTCGGGATATTCTAACATAAAGGGGTATCTAGCCCCTTACAAGGGTCAAAGGTACCATGTATCTGCAACATGGGAGACAACCAGTGGGCTCCAAAGAGGTGTTTAACCATGCACATTGGTCCCTTTGAAATGAGATTGAGTGTTGTTTTGGTGTTCTAAAGATGAAGTTGTGCATTCTTTTGAGCTTGCCTACCTATCCCATCAACAAGCAAGCTAGAATCATATATGCAGTTATGGCTCTTCACAATTTCATAAGGGATAGTGCCATACATGATGCTAATTTTGAAAACTATGTTGATGATAATGATGGTCAGGATGGTGCAAGTATTATTCATGATAGGAGTGCTTCAGCAAATGATAGTGATATGGGTGCTTTGTGAGATTCCATTGCTGCGGCTTTGGTAGTATGATTGCTCATGTAGTTGCTTTTGTTATTTTGGACGTATGAGGAGAGATTGTAATAGGCTCTAGTAATGACAATTGATGCCTTAATTAAAAATTAATGAACCTGTAATGTCAAAAATTAATGCAGTTATTGCATTCTGAGGTCTGGGTATTATCACCCTCAGGGGCATATATGGTATTACACACTCGGCACAAATAATCTCCTAACAGAAAATCAGGTTGCCAAACACTCTGCTTCTATTACCAGCAGATTCTGTGGACAATAGCTTTCTAGGGTAGCTAGATTTTCAAAGAACCGCTACTAAGAAAAGCTTAAACAAACAGTCCTTGAATCAATCCGATAAAATTGTTGTGGTATCTATCACCGCCGGCGGACAGTCTGCCGGTGCCCACCCACCCATCCGCTGACCGCCATCCGCTCGCCTGTCCGTCTTCCTGTGCACCGGCTGGCGGCCACCGTCCGCCTACTGGCCGCTTGCTTGCCCGCTGGCCACTGCCACTGTCGTAGACAAGGAGCGCGATGCGGAGGCACATGGGATGGCGCGAGGGAGCACCATGTCATCTGGGTGCGCGATGGTGCCCGGCAACCAGTGCTTGGGCATCCTAAAGCCCAGGTACACGGCATTAAGGAAGTTGTTCTGGAGGGATAGCTTTGAAGAGGAAATTGAAGGCCACGACTAGGGGTGGACCCAGAAACGTCCTGCACCCCGAGCTGAACACTGGCTAAATAACGTGGGCCATGTAGCTTTGTGTCAAATCCTAGGATAATGCAGGATTCTTGGGCCTTTATTTTCTCTTTAGCTACATTGTACTAGATCCGGGCTACAACCCCCTAGCCCGGGTCCTAGATCCGCCACTGACCGCGATGTATCTACATTGATGTATTGTCTTTACAAAGGAAATTGAAGACCTGCAGGTGCTTGGGGAGGCGTTGAAGACTTTCTGTTGTACTTCAGTTGTTGTTTTCAGTTGAATGTATTTTGTAGGAATTATGCAGGAGCAGTTGTCGTACATATATCTATGGGTCCACCAGAAGGTTTGGACAGTCCTAGATACAAGGCTGTGCATCGAGACGTGTCATAAAAGCGCAAAGCTCTAGAGTATCTCGTTGAAAAATTCGGCGAATTTTCAAATTCCTGACCTAGTCAAAGGTTGAGGGGACAAGTCCAAGTACAACTCGACTTCTCCTTCTAGTCAGACTGGTTTTCACGAGCTGGCGCTTAAGCCATCGTGCAAATCGGTCTATGACCCAAGTCAATTCCCGTTCAGACTCCGAAATGCGGGTGCTGTCTACCAAGCTACCTTGTCCAGATCACAATTCAACTCGGATTTGATCGAGGACCTCGACTGCTACTCAGATCAGGAAGAGGAGACTTATCAGGTCCTCAACAAGGCCTAGTGATTACATCAACTCCACAAGGCAGGTTCATCTACTGGCCCAACATGAAGTCACCTGCTCTTGCCTTATCACCTACCTTGATACCCTCCGTACTAGGAAGGAACTCCCATGTCTCCTATCTATGAAGAAGACGGCTCCACGGAGGGTATCACGTTAAGTTTGGGAAGCTATTCTCTGGAGTGGGAACTTCACGTCAAGAGCAGAGCATCACCACCGCCTTGTAGCTGACCTACCAATCATAAACTTGGATCACGCATTTGAAGCAGTTCAATCGCATCAACACAATACTCCTCTCGCCACTGTAGCGTCCATTGATCTGATTACTCGAGCAATGCCACAAAACAAGTACACTAGGAAATTGGTTGAGCTGGCGGAGCGTGCGTACAAGCAACTCGATCAGCAAATTCTAATACATTCAATTCCTCACACCCCATCCTAGCATGGAAGTACTCATAGGCGCACTCAATCCAGACCAAGTCAAATTGGAGGTGCCAGACCCAGCAAAGTTGGAGCAGAGGGTAGTCGGGCGGAACCCTCGGGATGCCGTGGCCACCATCAGCCCAACCCAGAACATGAATGCCTAGTACGTGACCTCCGTCACATGATCAACAACAACGACAACGCCCGTACAATCATTGAATGATGCTACCGTGAGCGCGAGTAATAAGTCGAGTACCAGGGAGAAGACTCTGATGGGTTCCCCACCTTCTCAAGACGAGTCAGGAAGACAATTCTACCCGACAAGTTTAAACCTCCGGGTATCACCAAGTACGACAGCAAGCAGGGCCCAGTCCAATGGCTGCGGTGCTACTCAGTGTCAGTACAGGCGGTAGGAGGAAACAACAACACCAAGGTCATCTACTTCCCCATCTGCATGGAGGCAGCACCACTCACTTGGCTCGAGTCATTAGACAAGAACTCCATTGACACATGGAAGGACCTCAAGATGCATTCACAAACAACTTCGCAGGGGCAATACAACATCCTGGCAACAGGATCGACTTGTCTCAAGTCAAGCAGCAACAAGGCGTGACCCTGCACAGTTATTTACGTCATTTCTTCCACAAGAAGGCCACTATCATGGACATCATGGAGCGTGATGCCATAGATTCCTTCCAGAATGGTCTCTATGACCGTCGAATGTTCCAAGATTTTGGCAAGAGATGCCCCGAAGATATCAAGTCTTTTAAGATCATGATACAAGCCTAGGCGGATGAAGAAGACAAGGAGATCAAGAGGTTTGAATCTAGTTGCAACAAGGGCCAGAACAACAACAATTAGAGTAACAGCCAGTGCAACGATAGGAATCGTAATGATCGCCCCAGCAACGACAACTGAAATAACTACTCGGGAGGTTAGAATCGCAAGAGGAAGCTAGAAAATACTATCATGGAAATGTCCCAATCATCCAAGAAAGGTGGCAGAAATCAAGAAAGGACTCTGTTCAGTGAGGTCCTGAAGGAGCGGTGCCCATGGCACCCGTATCATAAGCACTCTAGAATGGATTGCTCTAGTCTGTGCAGATTCATGAAAGATCTACCGGAACCTTCTGGAACCAAGGACAAGGGCAAGGCCAAAGAAGACGAAGATGACGGTGACAACGGCAAATTCCAGAACCCTTCCATCAATATCAATGTCATCTTTGGCGGCACACCGGGTACTGCTACTAAGCGGTCCTGGAAGCTAGCCCTCCAAGAGATCAAGTCCATTGAACCAGCAATGCCTACATTCCTCAAGTGTTCGAGGTGCTAATCACATTCTCCAGAAAGGATCCGTGGACTAGTTTCTCAGACCCAAAATGGTATCGTCTCGTCCTAGACCCTGTAGTTGCTGGCTCTAGGCTCACCAAAGTACTCATTGATGGCGGTAGCGGTCTCAACGTACTCTTCACCAAGACATTGAGGAAGATGGGCCTCGATATTACTGAAATGCTACCCCGACGAACTCTCCATTCTACAGGATTATCCCAGGCAACGCGGCTGTACCCCTTGGTTAGGTGGTTTTGCTAGTTACCTTTGGCACCAAAGAACACTACCAAACAGAGTACATCTAGTTCGTGGTGTCTGATTTCGAAACGTCGTATCACGCTATCCTCGCAAGGTTAGCACTAGCAAAATTCTTGGCCATCCCACACTATGTGTACATAGTACTCAAGATGCCGAGACCCAAGGGAGTACTCTTCGTGCACAGAGACTTGAAGAGATCATACGACTGTGACATGAAAGCCGTGGACCTAGAAGCGACTACTCAAGTACCAAATTCGATGATACAAGTCTTCGCTGCTCCCAAGAAGCTGTCCCCATTAGAACTCGAGATTCTAGAGAAGAACTCGGGGGCAACCAAGGTCAAACCAGCAAGTGAAGTCGACATTAAAGCCATTGAACTTGAGACTGGTGATAGCTCCAAGACAACCTTGATTGGCTTGGGGCTGGACCCTAAATAGGAAACCGCGCTCGTCAACTTCCTTCGGGACAACCAAGACATCTTCGCATGGAAGCCATCAGATATGCCGGGAGTGCCTAGGGTGTTGATCGAGCACTCACTAAATGTGGATCCCAAAGCTATGCCAAAATGACAACGACTACGTCAATTCACCCAACATAGAAGAGATGCAATCAAAAAGGAGTTGGTGAAACTACTCGCAGCGGGCTTCATAAAGGAAATCTATCTTCCAGAGTGACTGGCCAGTCCCGTCTTGGTACGAAAGAAAAACATCAACGAGTGGAGGATGTGTGTCGACTACACAGACCTCATCAAGCACTGTCCAAAGGATCCCTTCGGGCTCCCTAGAATTGATCAAGTCGTCGACTTGATGGCTGGATGCGCTCTACTCTGCTTCCTCGACTGCTACTCGGGGTATCACCCGATAGCTCTCAAGGAAGAAGATCAAATCAAGACTGCGTTCATAACCTCATACGGAGCTTTCTGCTACACTACAATGTGCTTCAAGTTGAAGAACATAGGCGCTACCTATCAACGGGCAATCCAGGAGTGTTTTAAGAAATAGTTACACCACAATGTAGAGGCATACATGGATGACGTGTGTCGTACATACATCTATGGGCCCACCAGAGGGTTTGGACAGTCCTAGATATGGGGCTGTACACCAAGACGTATCAGACATGGCGACTACGGTGCAGGACGATGTGGTCTATGTGGAGCACAAGAACTAGTCGACGATTAGGAAACTACTCATAGCAATTAGAGTAGGACTCACTAGTCGAATCCGACTAGTATTCTTGCAAACAACCGACCTGTAACTGAAAGTGCATTTGGCCTCCTAAGTGGGTTTTGGTGTTGACGACATCCATAGTTAGGAGACTAATAATTTTATCAAGTGATTAACAGGTTTTAATTATAAAGAAGTGCATAGGTGTATGAAAGGAATCTCAAGAAACCTCAAATTGCAAAGATAGAACGGTGTTAAGCTCCAAAGAAGACTCATTTAAATTTCTAATTTTGAATTTGAGTATAGGAACACCGTACTATAAAGGGGGATACTAATGGATAGCTTAAAGATACTAAAGTGCTCAATTGAGATGCTAACCACCCATTGAGAGACACAACTCACTCACTTGCACATCCTCTCAGTTTTTCTGTGTGTCGGAAGTTCCGACGGGTTGTCGGAAGTATACAGTAACTCCCGACAGGGGTTCTCGGCCGAGTTAACTTGAAATTATCGGAAGTTTCAATACTCTATCGGAAGTTCCGATACATTAGAGTTGGGTGTTTCTTGAAACTTCCGACTGGGACCCTCGGCCATCTGTTTTAATTTCATCGGAAGTTTCGACCCTATGTCAGAAGTTCCAACAGGTACATAAATGTACTGTAACGGCTAGTTTTGGGGGCTCGGGTATAAATACCCCCTCACCCCCCATTCATTGCTGCTGACCTACCCGTGAAGAACACTCCCTTTAAGCATTGAATACTCCTTTCCCTCACCCTTTTGAGCTAAATCTTTGAGAGTTTGAGCTAGGGTTTGGGTGAGAGCAAGATTGAGGGTGTGAGCCTTGAGGTTTTGAGTGTGAGGTTCAACAAGTTCATCTCAAGAGCACTTCAAGCATCCTAGGCTTTGATTCGCGTTTGTTACTCTTGAAGCTTGCTTCTTGACACCTAGGTGTCGCCCGTTTGAGCGCCCTCTTTGTGTGGTGCGCCCGGGAATGTTTGTATTACCCATCCTTCATGGATCCATAGTAAGTGACTCAATCCTCCTTTATGGTTGATTGAGGGAGGTAAAAGGTTAGTGAGGACCCGGCTCTTTGTCAGCTCCTCAATGGAGACGTAGCTTCCTTTGTGGGAGTGAACTTCGGTAAATAAATCCTTGTCTCTCATGCTTGTTGTGTTCTTCGATTTCATATTGACCTAGAAGCTTGAATTAAGCCGATCTATCATTTTGTGTGGTTCCTTGTATATCTATCTCCTGCAGTAGTCTCTACTCTTCATTTACAATCTTTTGATTCAAATAGAATTGATAGATTCAGGTTGCATTTTGAATTTTGTTCAGCTCACTCTATATTGTCGGAAGTTCCGATCTTGTACCCGAAGTTCCGACCCATCGAAAGTTCCGGCACAGCGTCGGAAGTTCTGTGAAGTTTTTCAGAAAAATTTGAAGTGAGCATATTCACCCCCCCCCTTCTAGGCATCACAAGATCCTTTCAATTAGTATTAGAGTCTAATCTCTTGATTAAGGCTTAATCGCTAAGGGATTGACGATGTCTCATAGTGGGGATGGACTTGTCGTTACCGAAGAAGCCGTCGCTCGAGCCGCCGTGTAACACCCAAAATTCTAAAATTTCAAACTCAATGAAATTCATCCAAAATAGGGTCGCATTTAAATTTTTAGGTATTTAAATGCATTTTCCAAATTAAATTAATCCATCATAGGAGTTCATTGTTGCATTCATGCTGGTGCATATTTTTGCTTGCTTGAGTTTGAATTTGAGTTTAAAATTCAAATTTCAAATTTGTTTCAAACACGTCTTCTTCTCTTCTCTTTCTTTCTTTGGGTTGTTTCCCTTTATTTTTTATCTTCTTTCGGCCCAGCTCCGTACTGGCCCAGCTCCCTCGCTCCACCTTTTCCTTCGCAGGCGCGCTTCGGCGCAATCTCCTCGGCACCATGCCGAACCAGCTGCGCGCGCGCCTCCGGCCCAGCGCTAGCTCGGCCTCCCTCCCTCTCTCTGCTGCGTGGGGCCCGCCGGGCAGCCCCTCCTCTTCCTTTCCTTTCTTTTTCCCCGCCTTCCTTTCTTCTTCCTTCCTTTCGTGCTGCGCCTCTTTCCTTTCTGCACGCCGCATCACCGCTCTCGGATCGAGCTCAGGCCTGCTCCACCATGATGATCGAGCCTCCATGCCTCTGCAACCTGCCCCTATATAAGGCCGCCACCCCCAATCCTTTTCACCTCGCCCCAAACCCTAACCGCCAAGTTCCCGAGCGCCGCCGCAAGCTTCAAGCCCACCACCGCCAAGCACCGCCTCATGGTGAGTCTCGGCTGCCGTCAACCGCCAAAACGGGATCACCATGGTCTTTTCGTGTTTTTGGTGTTCCCCGCATGTCAAACCGTGGCCGGGAGCTTGCTTTCGAGCAACTTCGGCGAATCACCGGTGAAGCGTAGCCGCTCACCGTCGGACTAGCCACCGCTTCTTCACCGCGGGCAGCCGCGGCCATCGGATCTGGATCCGATGGCCCGCAGCAAGTCAACCGGGTCACGTACCGGTCAACCGCACAGCGCCGCTGCTCTTTTGCATTTAGGCTCCTGCGTTTTCTGCAAATCAACCCACAGTCCAATCTAGTTCAAAAGTATTTACAAACCAGTCATGTTTTATTCTGTTTGAAACCCTACGCTTTCGTAAAGTTAACCCACCATCCTGAGTTGCGTTTTTGCGCGTTAAACCTTCCATTTATAAGCGTCATTATGTATAAGTCCTCTGTTTCTTGCAGTTTAGCCCTGGAAGTTTTGTTTCTCTTGCAGAAAAGCCCATGAAACTTGTTTTAATTATATCTTTTGCATCTTAACTCTGTTTTTCGTGTTATTTATATCCACGTGTTAGTTTTAATGCGCAGATTAGTTTTTCAAGCTTATTTTCTCTTTTTATTATGATTGGTGTACTGGTTTTCTTATTTTATGCATTTGTTGGCTTGTATGTGCTCGTGTGACGCGTGTAGACGTCAGCAATTCGAGGGATTTGAAGATCAAGCCTTCAAGGAGTACTAATGGCAAGAGCAAGGCCAAGAAGGCAAGTCGTGTCCTTGATCACTTCTTTAAGTCCTATTCACCTTTACTTTCATGTTCAATACAACATTGCTATGCACTTAATAGTTTAAACATGATGGGTGTCGGGCATACATCCCAGGCCCACGAGTATTCCCTGTACGGCCCACTCAGAGGCGTACTCGGACGTGATCAAGGCTCGGGGGCTGCGCGGCAGGGGAGCGTGGCCCACTCAAACTCCTGAAGACTAGTTGGTATACGTAAGGAAACTACTCTGTCTAGACCGAGTATGACTTTGTAACCGTACCCGACTAGGTTTCTACCTTGTAACCCTACTCCCCCGATCATATAAGGGAGGGCAGGGACCCCCTCCAACACACAGGACATAGGGTATTACTCGATCTAGCGGTCCGAACCTGTCTAAATCGTGTGCCTTGCGTCACCATCGACTCCTTGATTCTCGACGACACCCACCGCATAAAAGACCACCTAGGGTACCCCCTAGGTGGGTTGCTAGTCTAAAACACCGACAGCTGGCGCACCAAGTAGGGCAAGTCACCAAGTTTCTCCGCGCGAGTTCGATGGCACTTGTTACTATCAAGCTTGCTTTCACCTTTGAGATAGGCGCAACCTTTGTTTTCGGATCCTGGCTTTGCATCGCCGACGCCACTGGATCGTTTCAGCGCCACATCATCAGCATCCAGGGGAAGGGAGCTCTCGATGAAAGCTTTCTTCAGCAAGAAACGAAAGATTTCACCGAGAAAAACCAAGTTTTCAAAGTCAACAACACCGAGTTCAACTACGGTTCGGACTCGACCTCAACTCGGACTAGTCAGCACAAGCTAAAGCCCCAGTCACCTCGCAAGTCGACTTCAACTCAAAGACGATTCCCGTATGGACTCCGCAACACAGCTGAAGTCTACCAAGGTCTCCTTACTCGAACCCAACTCGAACAAGGGAAAGATAAGGACTGCGACCTCGATTCGGGCTACATCCAAGAAATTCCATTATCAGGACAAGCTCATGGTCTGGTAGTTACTTCAACCCCACAAGGAAGATTCGTTTATTGGCCGAGGATGAGGCCATCTTTCCTTACCCATGACTACGAGTCGCACCTTGTCGCTCTCATAGACAACCTCCCGTATCAAGAAGGTGTCCCGCTCACTTCAAACTGTGAGGAAAGCACTACAGAAATTGCAACATCAAGTTCTGGAAGCTACTACCCATACAGAGAAATTTTCGTCATCACTCAAAACAATAATGTGCGTACTAGCCAACAGAGAACCCTTCGACGGATAGCACAGCCCGATAACGTTTCAGAGGACGAGTCATCAGCTAACGCCCCACAAGAAGAAACTTCCGAGAAAAGAAACCAAAGAAGGGCACGAAATGTTACTCGGGCTGAACATCGACAACTACTAGCCACAAACATCCCTATCACAAACCTTGAAAGAGCATTTGATGCAGTACAAGCCCAAGAGCACAACACTCCACTTGCAGCAATCACCTCAATCAATCTTATATCAACTCTCATACCTCAAGATAGAGATAATGAAATAACAGCTAAACTCGCGCAGAGAGGCAATGGACTAATCGTGCAACTCGCAGAACAAGCTTATAAACTACTCGATAAAGAATCACCAATCCCATCTGTTCCTCACAACTTGGCCCATCGAGAGGGCAGCAGGGGTGCTGCAGCCAACAATGGCCATCACGGAGCTCAAAGAAACAACAACGAAGTAGTCAACCAACCAAGGCAACATAGCCAAGGAAAGAGCAAACACGAGGCCCCAATACGACATAAAGACGCCAGAGATGCCAGCTGCACCAGCTCTGCAAAAAGTCCTTTCCATGGCAGAAAAAACCACGAAGTATCAAAATTCAGCGATCTACGGGAAATAATCAATAGTCGTCGCGAACGTGAACGAGAAGTCAACAATTATAACCATTTTCTTGCTTTCACCACGCGGGTAATGAGGACAAGGTTACCCAAAAAATTCAAACCATCAGGAATTACTAAGTATGATGGCAAGCAAGACCCAATCCAATGGCTCCGGTGTTACTCGCTGGCAGTTCAGGCAGCCGAAGGCAACGACAACACAAAGGTCATCCATTTTCCCATATGCATGGAACCCGCGCCTCTACATGGCTTGAGTCGCTCAAACCTAGAACAATTGACTCTTGGGAAGATTTGACAAAAGCTTTTACCAATAACTACGCGGGCTCCATGACCCGACCAGGCAACAAGATCGACCTAAGTTAAGTCAAACAAAAAGAAGGCGAGACACTACGCGACTACCTATGTCGATTCTTCGAGAAGAAGGCTACTATAGTCGACATTTCAGAAATAGACATCATCGAGTGCTTTCAAAATGGCCTCTATGATCATCGAACATACCAAGACTTTGGCAGACGATGACCGATCACCGTCAAGGATCTCAAAGCCATGGTACAACAATATGCAGACGAAGAAGATAAAGAGCATGAGCTATTCGGTTCCCATCTCAACCGCGGACGCGACAATAACAATCATGAACAAGACAGGAACCGGAATAACGATACTCGAAATAACTACTTGAGTAACTCAAACCGCAAACGCAAACCTAACAACACTGTTGCTTCTATGACCAACTCAGGAAAGATAGGATCCCGCAAATGCAATGAAGGACCCACCTTCACCGAACTACTCAAGAAACAATGCTCATGGCACTCAAACAGCAAACATTCAGCAATAGATTGCTACAGCATGCGCCGAGTAATGCAAGATTTACCCGCACCGCCACCTCCCGAAGAATATAATCAGAAAAAGGATAAGGGCAAAAACAAAATCAATAAGGATGAAAAAGGCGAGGGAGACTTCCAGACCGCCTCCAAAATAGTCAACGTCATTTTTGGTGGAATCTCAGGTACCGCATCCAAATGATCCAGCAAGCTGGTACTTAGAGAAATTATGGCCATCGAGCCAGCAGATCCAACACCGCTAAAATGGTCTGAGGTACCCATAACCTTCAGCAGAAGGGATCATGTAACGGCCTCGGACAAAAATCCTTCGCGTCAATCTTAATCCGCGCCCCGGATCACCTGTCTTAGTTTTTCCAAGCCTAAGTGTTCGACCTCCAGCTCTCCCGACCCCTGCGATCCGACCCCTCGCCGTGGTCTACCCAGTTCCAACCCCGCCGACCCCCAAACCACCGTCGGATCTTCCTAAGCCATTCCGCAGCATCGCCCTCCAGTTCGAGCAGTGGACCACCGAAACTGACTGGTGGGCCCATGAGATCTTTTCCCCCAGATCTCCCGCAACAGGCGCACTCGAGTTGCATGCCCGCTTCAGTTTTTCCCCACCGCGTGGCTCAACTTCTCCGACGTCCGCCGCTCCGCCTCGTTCTCGGCCCGCGACCGGATGGAATCCCGCGCCCTCCTCCCCAATCGCAGCGGAAGCCCCTCTGCAACCCTTTCTGCAGAACCTCGCCGCCCGCGCCCATCATCACATCGCCAGATCCCGGCCGTAGAGCCCGATGCCGCCCGTCTTTTCCGTCACCTCGCCACAGTCGCGCCGCCCGGTCTTTGCTACACGACGATTCCTCCTCCGCCAACCCAGACCACGGCAGCGACAGCTCCTTTTCCCGCCCTGTCAGAAGCCGCCCCGACAATCTGTTGCTCCGCACTCGCTCGCGCGCCCGCAGCCGCCTGTCTTCTCACCTGTGCACCCTCATTCCTAGCGCTATTTTCCCGGTCACTTCCATCAGATCCGTCGCACGACGATGCCCGCCTCCGCCAAATCTCAACCACCGGCAAACCCACGCCTGCGCCGCCCTGACGCCAGTGCCCAATGACCGCCGGCGTCATCCCTGAAGTCCTGCTCCACCGCCCTCATCGCTCAATCGCCACCCGGGCAGAGCACTCCATTGCTTCTTCCCCGGCCTTCGCACCGCTCCCCTTCTCACTCCCACGCCGCTATAAAAGGGAATGCGCAAGCCCCGCCGGAGTTTCCCTTGCCCTAGCTGCCATCTCTCTTGCTCCCTGTTCGAGCTCACAGCGCCACCACCTAAGTCTGAGGAACTCTCCTCTCTGCTCAAGCACCATCGCTTTTCTCCAATCCACCAACCACTGCTTTCAGTGCTGCCCAAGAGCTTGCTTGTGATCCACAAGAAGCACCGCCGCCGCCGGACATTCTCGCCGCCGTCCCAAGCCCTCAGTTCTTCCGCCCAAGCCTCCTCTGTAAGACGAAGGTAGGCTGCCGACCCTTGTTCGCTCCGCCCGACCCCGGTTCCGTCTCGCTCGACCCCTCTTATCTGCCCGACCCCGGTTCCGTCTCGCCTGACCCTGTCTATTCCGCCGACCCTTCCCCGCCTCGCCTGAGGGCTCGGCTGTATCTTTTTCTTCGAACCGAGGGTGTATGTGTAAAACTTGGGGACCTTTCAGCGTTGAGTCTGAGGACCCCTAGCACACCAAATCCTCTAGGTTAAGGGTCAGATCATAAGTTCCTTTCCTCTGACCCTTACCTCTTGATCTCCACCAACTCCATTGAACCTTCCCACCCTCCTATAACTTGTCGCAAGTTTCTGGGCTCAGACTTGCAAGTGTTGCTGTTGAAATAACCGTCTATGCTAACCAATGCATTGCATTCGTGTAGAGCTGCGTCTCGCCGACGGCTACTACGAGCTGCACCCGGCGCCAGAAGACGAAGCTGTAGCCGAGCTCCTGCCCCTAGCTGTTGGACCGAGTAGATGCTTTGCTCAAGTAGGAAGCGGTAAAAGCCAAGTGATTTCCTATCACTCGCGAGTTTATAGGAGTTGGTTGAGTTCTCTTCTGTTACAACTGTAAGGACGATGGACGGGGCAGGGTTTTTGGGTAACTCTTTGGTGGTCGGTTGATCGCCCCGTCTGTTTATGAAACTTGCTAAGGCCCGACAGTGGTGGTGTTCGTGATCAAGTGTTTGAAGGTACTAATCTCATACCTAGTATGCGATGGGGAAGCCTAGTACCTGATTGAACTAGGGCGTGGCTTATACCCCTGCTGTCCCTGGAACGAGGTTCCCATGGTGCATCATGTGGGTGCAAGTGCGGTCACAGTATGGTAGAGGCTAGGACTGTGGAGCATTGCATGCCAAGGGAAGTTTGGACCTGACACGCGCCTAGGAATTGATGGGGACGGTCGACACAGGAAGCGGCCCTTGTGGTGCGCGGATGTCGTGAGATTAGGTTCGCCATGCATGGTTAAGAAACACGAATCAATTCGTCTGCCTCTCACAGTTTGAGACTGCTTGATCGCTATGTCACCCTGAGTAAATAAGGAATCTGATGATGACATGGTTTTGTTGATGATATATATACCTTTGGTTGGTTCTATGATTGCTTAGAATAGGTTTCAAACTTAGACCGGATAATGAACTTAGAACCGGAGCTAAAACTTGAAAGTAGGGTTACATCTAGCGCTTTTGGCAAACAAACCCCTCAGCCAAAAGCCTTGCATGTCTAGAAGAGGTAGTTTAGCGCGCTCCCTGTCGGTTAAGTCTTGTTGAGCTTAGTAGCTTAGCCTTGTTGTGGCTTTTCTTTTTCAGGTGAAGTTGCTGCCTCTGAGCCTCCCCCTGCCGGCACTTGGCCACCCCAACTCCCTCCGGGTTGGACAGTCGAGTGGGATCCCTCCTCGGACGGCGAGGAGAGGGATCATTGACGTCCCGGTTGGCCTCACCAGGGATGTCCGACCCCGACGAGTTCGCTTCCGCTAGTGTTTTACCTTCTGTTGTTTTTTTTTCTTTTGAACCTTGTAAACTCTGATGTGTTTTGTGGCCAAACTAAATGGGTAATTTTGTTAACTCGGTGGACTTGTTGTATTCGCTGGAACCGCTCACCTTCGTGTGGGTTTGCTAAATGGTCCTGTTCAAGTGGTTAAATCGGATGAAATCCGACGGCACTTCGTGTTTACTCGGTTTAGGCATGAGCGTCGCGTATCATGCGGCTAAATCATGTTTAACCAAGTAGATCCGAAGTGGATCCGCCACAGATCAATGTATAAATTTCTTAGAACAAGGTCGATTCCCCCTAGTACTCGACCCTGTTGTCGCAGGCTCAAGATTAACCAAAGTACTCATCGATGGTGGAAGCGGACTCAACGTCATCTTCGCCAAAACACTAAGAAAAATGTGTCTTGACATCACGGACATGCTCACTCCAACGGACTCACCATTTAATGGGATTGTACCAGGAAATGCAGCCATACCATTAGGCCAAGTTGTCCTACCAGTAACTTTCAGCACTAAGGAACATTACCAAACCGAGTACATCAGATTTGAAGTCACCGACTTCGAAACCTCTTACCATGCCATACTCGGGAGACCAGCTCTGGCTAAGTTTATGGCTATACCACATTACGTCTACTTGGTACTCAAGATGCCAGGACCCAGGGGAGAATTAACTCTACGAGGAGACCTAAGGCGATCTTACAAATGCGACACTGAAGTCGTGGAAATCGCAGCAACTTCTCAAGCGCCTAGCCCCATGCAATAAGTTTTCTCAGCTTCAAAGAAACTTCATCCGACATAACTTGAAATCCTAGAAAACAAGTCGAGGCCAACAAAAGTGAAGCTAGCAAGTGAGAGAGATTTCAAAACAGTTGATCTCCAGACCGGCGACCCTTCTAAGACAGCTCTGATTGAAACAAGGCTAGATCCTAAATAGGAAATCGCGCTCATCAGTTTTCTTTGGGCTAACCATGATATCTTCACCTGGAAGCCAGCTAACATGCCTGGTGTGCCCAAAGAACTGATTAAACATTCACTAAATGTTGATCCCAAAGCTACCCCAAAATGACAACGCTTACACAGGTTCGCCGAAGCATAAGAGAAGCAATTAAAAAAGAGTTAGCCAAACTACTTGCTGCAGGGTTCATCAAAGAAGTTTTTCACTCTGATTGGTTAGCCAACCCTGTACTCATCCGCAAAAAGAGCAACAAATGGAGAATGTGCGTCGACTACACGGATCTCAACAAACATTATCCAAAGGACCCTATTGGACTACCCCGGATCGACCAGGTAGTCGATTCTACTGCCGGGTGCGATTTACTCTGCTTTCTCAACTACTACTCAAGTTACCACCAAATAAGCCTCAAATAAGAAGATCAAGCCAAAACAGCTTTCATCACTCCGTTTGGGGTATTCTGCTACAAAACAATGTCATTTGGGTTAAAAAATGCGGGCGCAACTTATCAGCGCGCTATACAGATGTGCTTTGAGAAGCAATTACACCGCAACATAGAAGATTACGTAGATGACGTAGTCATGAAAATAAGAAACCAGGAAGATCTAATCACCGATTTGGAGGAAACTTTCCTAGGCCTGCGAGCTTTCCGCTGGAAACTTAACCAGACCAAATGTGTTTTTGGTGAACCTTCCGGCAAACTACTCGAGTTCATCATTAGCCACCGCGGCATTGAGGCCAACCCGGAGAAAATATCTGCCATCACAAATATGCAAGCACCAGCTGGCATCAAGGATGTGCAAAAACTCACAGGCTGCATGGCAGCCCTCAATCGATTCATCTCGAGACTTAGAGAACGCGCGCTACCCTTCTTCAAGCTTCTCAAACGTCAAGACAAGTTTCAATGGACAGAAGAGGCAGACAAAGCCTTGACACAACTCAAGGACTTTCTGTCTAAACCACCAATCCTCACCGCTCCATTCCCAAATGAAGACTTGCTCCTATACATAGCAGCTACCACTCACGTCATCAGCACTGCAGTAGTAGTTGAACGGTCTGAACCAGGCCACATTTATAAAGTCCAGAGACCTATTTACTTCGTCAGTGAAGTACTTTCAGACTCCAAAACTAGGTACCCACCAATACAAAAGGTGCTCTACGGAATTCTGCTCACCTCACGGAAACTGCGACATTAGTTTCAAGAACACAGTATATCAGTCATCACCAACTTCCCGCTCAGCGAAATCCTTCACAATAGGGATGCAACGAGTACAATTTCCAAATGGGCAGTAGAGCTCGGAGCTCTATCCTTAGACTTCAAACCAAGAACAGCTATCAAATCTCAAGCTTTGGTTGACTTCATGGCTGAATGGACGAAAAATCAAGTACCAACACTAGTCGAGAGGCAAGAGCACTAGGTTATGTATTTCGACGGTTCCCTCAAGCTCGAAGGAGCCGGTGCAGGAGTGCTCTTGATTTCCCCAAAAGGAGAACAACTCAAATACGTCCTTCAAATCTTTTGGGAAGTCTCAAAAAAAGAAGCTGAGTACGAAGCGCTGCTACACGGTCTTCGTCTCGCAATCTCCCTCGGAATCAAACGACTACTAGTATACGGTGACTCGCTGGTTGTTATTAACCAAGTCAATGATGAGTGGGATCGAGACAAGGAAAACATGGACGCTTACTGCAAACAAGTCCGAAGGTTAGAAAACAAGTTCTCAGGCTTGAAATTTCATCATGTTGTCCTCGACAACAACGTAGCTGCTGACGTATTATCAAAAATGGGCTCAACTCGTGCAGAAGTTCCAGCAGGAATTTTTGTACACGAGCTCCATAAACCATCCATACCAGAACAAATCACACCACCAGTCATCGAACCTACTGAAACCAATCAGGAGATCATGATGATAGAAGTCGACTAGAGATCATCTTTCATTGACTTCATCAAAGATCATAAGTTACCATCTGACAAAACTCAAGCTGAGCAAATTTCACGACGAGAAAAAAACTACGTTCTAGTCGGGGACAAGCTCTACAGAAAAAGTGCATCATCAGGGGTATTCATGAAATGCATTACCCGAGAAGGGGGCCAAGAAATCTTAGAAGAAATACACAAAGGAATCTGTGGTAATCACGCCTCTCCACGAACAATCGTAGGCAAAGCTTTCAGAGTAGGCTTCTACTGGCCCATGGCATTGGCCGATTTAAAACAATTGGTCCGCAAATGCCAAGGCTGCCAATTCTTCACTAAGCAACAACACATCCCCGCCTACAAACTCATCACGATCCCTCCAACATGGCCTTTCGCTTGCTGGGGGCTCGATATGATAGGACCACTACCAACTGCGCTAGGAGGTTTCAATTGTGTACTTGTAGCCATTGACAAATTCACCAAATGGATGGAAGTCAAACCCATCACTTGTCCCAAGGCAGACCGAGTCCTCGACTTCTTGGACAAAATTGTACATCGCTACAGTTTCCCAAACAAGATAATCACCGACCTAGGATCCAACTTCAACAACCATGATTTCTAGGAATATTGCGAGAATAGTGGAATCGACGTATGATACGTCTCGGTTGCTCACCCAAGGGCCAATGGACAAGTCGAGCGTGCCAACGGCATGATACTCGAAGCACTTAAGAAAAGGCCACACCACATCGGCAACACAAGAGGAGGCAAATGGCTCAAAGAACTACCTAATGTCCTATGGGGACTACGAAACACAACCATGCAAGTCCACCGGGCTCTCCCCCTATTTCCTTGTATATGGGTCAGAGGCTATCCTCCCTACAGATGTCATGTGGCAATCTCCTGCAGTCGAACAATATGATGAAGGACTAGCAGAAGAAACAAGACGCCTGGATCTGGATAGTCTGGAAGAAGCGAGATGCGCAGCCCTAATTCAATCAGCCAGATACCTCGACGGATTAAGACGCTACCACGACCGCAATATTAAAGAGCGATCCTTCTACTTAGGTGACATGGTCCTCAAATGAATCCAGGACACATCAGGGTTGCACAAGCTCAACTCACCATGGGAAGGTCCCTACATTGTATCCAAAGTCTCGGGCCAACAAATACCAAATTCCTGGAATATAGAACATCTTTGTCGCTACTACCCATAGTAGACCACAAAGCATGTACTCAAGCTTTCGCCCCAAGTTTTTCAAACCCCTATTCTCAGCCACTCGGGGCCTCCAGCCCGACGAGCTCCAGCACTCCGCTCCCTGACTTGATTTCATCAAAATCCCTATGAGTCACTATGGGCTATTCATAGCTACTCGAGCTCTCCGACTCTGCGAGCCCCCACGCTCTACACTCGACCCACGACTTGATTTCATCAAGTCTCCAATTCATCCACAACCCGCAAAAGTACCCATAGGCACTGAAGCTCTAGTACGAGTTCTCAACATCAGAAGACAAGCAGTTTTTTCGCAAAAAACCACGACTGCATCATTTAGTCATTTTTAACTCAAGCAAGACCGACGCAATCATCAAAGAAACTCAAGATTGCTTTAAAAAAGAAAAATTTCTGAAGTTATATACGGTTACTCAGAGTAGAGTCAGGGTACTCAAAATACAATATAACAGCACAACAAAGACTACAAGCAACTGCCTACTGGTAGTCTGCATACAAGCCTCAGGCTTTTACTATATCACAAGGCTATAGGCCTGACGACTACTAGAACACCAAGGTATAAGTAGTATCAAAAGGCAGGGCCAGCACGCAAGGAAGCTGCACAGTACGTAGCCATATCCTGGTCCTCATCCCAAAAAAACACCAGGTACTCCTTCACCGCCGCTCCCTCGATAGCGGCAATGATGAATCCCCGGCGCAGCATAAAGGAGAAAAAGAACCAGGACTGCTCCCTTGCTAGCTTTGGTGCGCCATCCCACACTGCATGCCACACCTCCACCTCTGATGAGAGAGCCGGATAAAGACCACGGCACTCATTACCCATCACTCGCGAGTTCCAGAACGGACTTAGCTGGATCACGAGTTGCAAGATGAGGCACGCGACAAACCCTCCTACGAGGATTCTTCTAGCATCGCGGCTATCCCTACGAGCGCAAGAGTATGTGGAGGAAAGGTGGCTCTAATCTACGAGGAATCTTCTAGCACCGGGGCACTCTTTGAAAGCTTTCTACAATCAAATAACAGCAATCGAAAGCAATCCATCGCTACTCCGGAGAAGCATGGCCTTGTTCCACCCTCCCCCCCCCCAGTGGTCTATTTATAGCCAAGCGCCACAACCACTACCTACTCGGAAGTTACTGTCCGCTCGTGACGACAGCCTTAAAGCACTGACGAGTCAGCCATACGCTTTTTGAGCCAACTCACATGAAGGCATTCAACCGCAAAAAAAAAAAGTGAACAATTCGCCCGTGCATCCCTCTTAAAGTATAGAAAAGGACAGAGTACTTTCAACAGCAACAACAATAACTGACATCCGCAGCAGACAATACGACTACTCAGCTAAACTTGAACTTGCTCCCCTAGACTACAAAGATTAGCCAAGACAATATCATTCATCAGACTTAAAATAAGATTCAGAAATTGTCTCGAGTACTCAACAAAGTACTTGGCAAGTCACAACTCGAAAGCTACACAAGACTAAGGCTCTTCCAAAGATACAAATTTAGACATCTTCAAAGCGATCGGCTCAGCCTCCTCGAGATACTACACATAAGCATCCTCTGTGCAGTTCCAAGCAACACCGTCACTAGCTGCCGTTAAATCTGCCCTCGGGTAACATGAATTGACCACCGCAAGGACTTGTGTGCAAACAGCCTTGCAAAGGTGTTGGGGGGAAATATTAACGACCTCCTAATGCCCCTTAAACAACAATCATGATGATCCAGGCCCGCCTGCGGTAATGATGATTACCGCTGAACTAGCACGGGCAGGGAGCATCCCGCTCTGTCTCGCCCGACCCAGGACCCTGGGGTCGGACACTACCGACCCCTCGATGGCAAAACTCCACCTCACCCGACCTACGGTCCCAGGGTCGGATGCGCCCGACCCCTCGCCGCAAGGTTCCACCTCGCTCGACCCCGGGCGTACGGGGTCGGACTCATCCGGGCCCACAAGACAAGGGTTCGCCTCGAGCGAAGATCGGCAGACAAGGGCGCGGATCTCATGGGCCCCTCACCGATCTTGCCATAAATGCGCCGCGGCTCTGGTGCGCAGAAAGGTGCCCGCGCCCCTCGACATGAATGCCACAAGTACCTAGGCGAAACACTATAGCCATGACCGCACAGGCTACAGTGGCCGCGGCTCCCCCTGATTTGCCATAGGGCACTCATGGCATGCATCGCCCAGCATAGGAGGGAGCTCCGCCCGTTCTCACGCCCCACGTATCCGGCGATAGGGGCGCGACATCCGTGTCCCGCGGGCCATAAGCAGGACAACAGGGGTCAGCTGTCTCCCCCAACGTTGGCACGATCGAACACCATCATCATGCTTGGTGGCAGCGGTCGCAAGGAAGATCATCGACAGGATCCGAAGACAGCCGCCCTCCTCCAGTGGATGCGCTGATAGGAACCGAAGGCCAGAGCAGGAGGCAGCGGCCTGGGGACTTGGTCCTTCTCCTTGCATTTACTTTACTTAGCTTATCTCTTTTACTTCTCCACACACCTGGCTCATCTGTAACCCTGAGCTCTCCTTGCGCTATAAAAGGAGAACCAGGGGCCCTGATACAGGAAGACTCTCAAGCCAACAGAACCCACACACTCACCTTTAGTGCACACCCAAGAGACTTGGGACCGACTCCCTCTCTCGCCCGTTTGTACCACCTACTACAGACCCCACGTGGGTAACACGAGCAGCTCCTCATACTGGACGAAGGGCTTTCCTTGCCCAAACCAGTCTAACCCCGTGTCTTCCCATGCCACCATTCGAAGCCTTGCGCGCATAAAAGAAATTTACTAGCCATAGTCTTGATCCACTAATCTTGACAACGACAGTTGGCGCGCCAGGTAGGGGACCTTTGCGCGTACATCACCGGCTTCAGATGGCCAACGGTGACGCCAGCTTCTCTACGGGCTCCCTTGTCCACTTTGGGAGCTTTGACTTCCTCTCCTTGTCTTGCCCGCTTGCCCCGTCATCTCTGGCTCCACTGCTGGCATAGTGGTGAGCGGCCCAGCACGCACCACGGGGCCCCCTTCGGAGGAGTGGCTCTTCGGGCTGCGCAACGCCGCGGCGACCTATGGTCGCCTCCTGGCATGGTCCATGACCGTGCCGCCCACGAGCAATGAGCTCATGGGCGTGGCGAGGACAACCTCCAACGCCAGCTCGAACAACGAGAGCCACCGCCCCTCGTGCAAGTGCTTCATGGCTGAAGTACACTCCGAGGGGTCCAACAACGATGGCACCGAAGGGAGGCAGCGCACTCCCCCACCGCGCACCGCAGCTACGACTGGGGCCCTTGCCAGGGTCCTGACGCGGCCACGACAGCCAAAGGCGCCCGCGGCGCCCCACCAGGAGGATGAGCACCACCACAATGAGGACGGGGCGCGTCATCAGGCCCGCGACGTCCAGCGGCGGATCTGCGGGGACGAGGGTCATCCCTAACTCTTCGCAAGAGCCAGCTAGAATGTCGCCGCTGCGGCAGCCCTACTCCGATAACTCCCTAAGCCGGCAATGCCCGAGGAGCGACAGGCCCACCAGGAGGTACGCGACTTGCTTGAGTGTGCAGCAGTCCAGCAAGGAGAGAGCTCCACGTCCCAACGACGCAGACATGGCACCAGCGGGGCCACACCCTCCGCACCTCCCGAGAGGAGTGGAGGATCTTTCCACCAACCTTCCTCCCATGAGGGAAACTGGGCCTCGCCCATTCGACGGACTCTACCACGCGCGGGCGGTAGGGCTTCATCCGTCCATCGCCGCGTCGACCCCATCCACGACGCCTGTGACGCCTTGGACATGTGAAGGCGCTCCCGTGCAGATAGGGAGGACAAAGCCGACCGCGGATACCATGTACACCGTTGTGGTCACCACGGCGATGGGGAAGAACGGAGCCTGAGCCCCGACCTAGCGGGGCCTTGGGCCTTCTCTGCCTGCATCCTGAACGCACCGTTCCCAGCGCGCTTCAGACAGCCCACCAACGTGGCCCAATACTCTGGGGAGACGAACCCCGAGCCTTGGCTCAGCGACTATCGGCTTGCCTATCAGGCCAGTGGAGCGGATGACGACCTGTTCATCATTCGCAACCTCCCACTGTTCTTGGCCGACTCGGCACAAGCCTGTCTGGAACACGTTCCGTCAGGTCGGATCTGTAACTGGAACGATCTAAAAGAAATCTTTGTAGGGAACTTCTAGGGCACATACATGCACCTCGGGAACTCCTGGGACCTCCGGAGCTGCTGCCAGGGGTCGGTTGAGACTCTCTGAGAGTACATCCGGCACTTCTCCAGGAAGCGCACTGAGCTCTCCAACGTCACCGACGCCGACATCATCGGGGCCTTCCTGGTGGGGATCTCCTATAGGTCTCTGGTCCACGAACTGGGACGTGTAGGCCCACGAACCACCAAGGAGCTCCTCGACATCGCTGCCAACTTTGTCTCGGGTGAGGAGGCCGTCGGGGCGATATTCGATCGCTCCAAGGGCAAGGCAAAGCGGGAGGAGGATGCCGATGAAGGCGCCTCCAATCGCCAGAAGAAGAAAAAGGCCGCGGTGGAACCCCAAAGGCTGCAGAGGGGCTCAAGCATGACAACGGACGAAGACGATGACGATGATGATGAGGATGATGATGAAGAAAGCTCTTTCGCTTTATAAGGAGCGCGCGGCAAATGAAATACGAACCAACTGCATCTATTGTGATGTCAGGTACATCCCATCACCTCTGCCTTTCTCCAGAAACTGTACGCACGATCTCTTTTTAATCGCAGGGAACACCGCGCCTCCTTACCCCATGAGCTCGGTGTTTTCTGCCACTTCGACTCCCGAAGGTCATACACACAACTTTCTCTGCAAGCAGACCAGGGCTGAAAACGCTCTTATGGCCCATTACGATCCAGGGGTTCGAAGGCTGGGCCTCCAGAGGGTTCGACAGCCACCCCAGGACATCCCCCGAGCAAGGGGTGAGAAGGGATGGGTCCGCTAGCGGCCACCACCCAGGCGAGCGAAAGCCAAGGGCGTCTCGACCTCACATTCGAGTTTGGGCTGGCATCTAAGTTCATGGTTTTTCCCCGAAGAAAGGCAACGAGCCCCCAAATCCGATCGAACGAACTCAGGAACTATATGAACTGGCCAGCCGGAATCTGGAGTACGCCACCAGCTTGGCCCGAGCCGGACCCCCCGAACAGGGACCGGGGCTCCACGCGAACCGACCCGTTCGCAGCTCAACGAGCACCACGGTTTTTCCGACGAGGATAGCGTGGCACGGCTCACCCCCTCCGTCTCAGCGAACGGATGCTTGATAGGTAACGATCAAAAGTCGATCTAGCCTCCTGATCGGTCTCCTGCAACGCGCGGGGGCTCGGGAGCTAGCATCGCAACCAATGACCACGCGTGTGGTCACGTAATTTGAGGTCTCTAGGCGGGAGTGCCCTAAGGAACAATGAGGAATCCTCCCGCGCCAAGTCATCCACACGACACCTCGCCTGATCAAACTCCCCGGCCAAGCCGAACCAACAACACTCCCTATCCCTGATCAACTGCAGCTTGCAGGGCGAGCAGAGATTCTCGACGAACGACGAACGCAGCCTCTGGAGGAGCATCCTTGCTCCACCACAGGCTCGGGGGCTACTGTTGGGGGGGAATATTAACGACCTCCTAATGCCCCTTAAAACAACAATCATGAAGGCCCAGGCCCGCCTGCGGTAATGACGATTACCGCCGACCCAGCACGGGCAGGGAGCATCCCGCTCCGTCTCGCCCGACCCAGGACCCTGGGGTCGGACACTCCCGACCCCTCGATGGCAAAACTCCGCCACGCCCGACCCACGGTCCCAGGGTCGGATGCGCCCGACCCCTCGCCGCAAGGTTCCGCCTCGCCCGACCCTAGGCGTAGGGGGTCGGACTCATTCGGGCCCACAAGACAAGGGTCCGCCTCGAGCGCAGACCGGCAGACGAGGGCACGGATTTCGTGGGCCCCTCACCAATCTTGAGATAAATACGCCACGACTCTGGCACGCAGAAAGGCGCCCACGCCCCTCGACGTGACCGCCAGAAGTACCCAGGCGGAACACTGTAACCACGACCGTACAGGCTACAGTGGCCGCGGCTCCCCCTGATTTGCCATAGGGCACTCATGGCATGCGCCACCCAGCACAGGAGGGAGCTCTGCCTGTTCTCGCGCCCCGTGTATCCGGCGATAGGGACGCGACATCAATGTCCACGGGCCATAAGCAGGACAACAGGGGTTAGCCGTCTCCCCCAATGTGAACAGTCGCCACGGCCGAACACCATCATCATGCTTGGCGGCAGTGGTCGCCAGGAAGATCGTCGATAGGATCCGAAGACAGCCGCCCTCCTCCGGTGGACGCGCTGACAGGAGCCGATGGCCGGAGCAGGAGCCGGCGACCTGGGGACTTGGTCCTTCTCCTTGTATTTACTTTACTTAGCTTATCTCTTTTACTTCTCCACACACCTGGCTCATCTGTAACCTTGAGCTCTCCTTGCGCTATAAAAGGAGAACCGGGGGCCCTGAGACAGGAAGACTCTCAAGCCAACAGAACCCACACACTCACCTCTAGAGCATCAGTGCACACCCAAGAGACTTGGGACTAGCTCCCTCTCTCGCCCGTTTGTACCCCCTACTACATACTTTGCGTGAGTAACACGAGCAGCTCCTCATACTGGCTGTAGGACTTTCCTTGCCCGAACCAGTCTAATCCTGTGTCCTCTCACACCACCATCTGAAGCCTTACACGCATAAAATAAATTTACTAGCTGTAGTCTTGATCCGCTAACGCGAGTGCCTGATGGTTGACGCGCACTCCGAGGGGTCCAACGGCGATGGTGCCGAGGGGAGGCAACGGGCCCTCCCCTCACGTGCCGCGGCTACAACTGGGGCCTTACCCAGGGCCCCAGAGTGCTCTCTGCAACCGGAAGCGCACGTGGGCGCTCGCCTACCATGGTCTCTACAGGCCACCATGGCCATAGCAAGCATAACTCCATTTTGATTTTTTCTATCCCTCTGATGCTCACATGCAGCCTGAGCCTTAGCCAGCGATGCCCGGAGATGGTCAGCCTCATCAGCTACCCGGTCATGAGCATTCCTCCAGTCAAGAAGCTGGCTACTCACAATAGCCTCTTTTCTCTTGAGCTCTGCGCCAACGTACCATAGATCAGAACCCACGACTATAGTCGAATATTCCCAAGGATCATGAATACTCACCTTGATACTTCTTGTTCAAGGATTTATAGCGATTCTCCAATTGCTCTTGCAGGATTTGATGGTCCCTCCGCTCTACCACAAAAGACTTTGCAGCCTCCTCATGAACTCTCAAGGACTTTGTAAGACGTCTACATTCTCACTCCAGTTGCGCCACTCGTTGCACAGTGTCATTTCGCTCCTGGAGGGCCTGAGCATTCCTTTGGGCTCTGTCATACAGGCCCTGCAAGCAACTCAAAAGCAAGACATCAAGATTCTTCAACATACAGTCAGTTAAAGTACGATAAGATCACACACCTGAAAGCTCTGGATAGCTCTTCGAAACTCTAACTCCAACGGCAGCTCGAGCAGTGGACCCTCAGCATTCTTAGCAATCTGAGGCTCTGGACCTCCACCCAAAATAGCCCTTGAAAAAGAAAACTTATGAGTCCTTACAGGATACAATACATCGACTTCAAAAAGCACCCGAACTCCGAACTACATACCCGGCATGCCAACCTCATCCACTCTAGTCATATCAACTAAGGCCAAGATGCCACCAACAGTCGTTGAGGACGGCACACCCCCAGAACTCGAAGGGACTGCAGGAATATCCACTGAGCGGATAACTTCTTGAAGGATGGAGATAGTGGCACCAAGGCAATTTGTGGCATCAAGGTGGTGGATGGGCTTCCAACGCAGCAACCCTGTCAGCTATTGTGGTTATCCATCCATTCACCTCCCCAAAAATGTCAGCAAGCCTGAGTCCATTGATGGAGTCAGTGACGGCCTTGGCGACCACCTCTGTTATCCTGGTCTGTGTGGCATCCATAAAAGCTTGCAACTGTCCTTGGCTGACACACTCGTTGAAGTCCTTGGGAGTGCCTCCATCATTATCTGCAGCCATTGTAGATAGAAAATAGGAACAAACGGTGAAGGTTAACCCTAATAATCTCCTACAGCGGTGTGGTGGTGTCTCTCAAATCAAACAACACAGCAAAAGGAAACACCTTACCAAGCTCTTACAAGGTTCTTACCAGCAAGGCAAAGGATACCTGGAAGGCGTAGACCGCGATTGCAAGGGTCAAGAACCTATGCTACGCAGAAGTAATATGTGGAGCTATAGGAAGGCCAAAGATATGTGAGTGGAACACAATTCACTAGCAGATAGCAATGCTGAATAAATGTCCAAAGCTACTTGTCCCTAGTTGTTGGCCTACCCGTGTCCTTAGAATAGTAGTGTCAACAAATGAGGAACAAGGATGGATATGAAGAGCAACAATGATACAAGATCAGCAAGTATCCAGCCGCACAATATCAGCAAACAAGTGGTTCCTCTCTACGTGCCTCCTGCTGTTTCGTCTTTTAGCACTAGTAGAAATCAAATTGTTTTTCTTTTTTCTTTTATTTTTTTGATAGTTTTTCCTCAGCCAGGAGAACAAAAATAGGAACACCACAAAGTATCAGCTCAATCCGATGTAAGGTGTGATCAGTATAAAATCACGAACGTTTCACAAAACCGATGCTGGAACTTGGGAACTCGAATCGATCCCCTTCTGAAGTTTTTTTGAATTTTTTAATTTCGGCGTGACCGGCAAAGCTCATGAATTAGACATGCAAAAATTCGATAGCTTTCCGAGAAAAAAAGAACGCCTCAATCGGAGTTCCGAGCGAAAATTTATGCCCGTTTTAAGGAGGACCCTCCGATGTAGGGTTTTGTGGCGGTTGAGATGGAATCGGGCGGGGAGAAAAAGATGGGATGATGGCAGCGGAGTATGGATCACAAAACCGAACTAAAACATGATCTAAACCAGCAACAATTACATGAACTAGGACACAAACTCAACACTACGGACTCTGAAAGAGAATTATGCAAAAGGCTAGACACGGTCTTGGTCGGGGAAATTTTTTTTAGCTTTTCTGTGGACTGTAGGATGAATGCGAAAATAAATCTAACTAGGGTAAGGGTGAACCTGACGGTATACCTGAAGCTCTGATTACCACTTGATGTGGACTAGGGTCCCGATCTTCCAAAAGGTTCAGTTAATCAACGATTTGGGCGGAGTTGCTACACAAATCGATCCGGCTTCCGAACAACACGTTCCGAACCCCGCAATCGCAGCACAACGTCTCCTCAGGTTATTGACCGGCAATGCACGGTCAACCTCACCAAGAAGGCTAATCCTTGCCTACAAATCGAAGAACACAAGCAAGAATAAGGAAGAATGCAAACCAAATTTGCGGATGAATGATTAAGCTCACGAGTTGGGGTTTTACAAACCGATGACGGCGAAACTGTTCTTGACAGATTAATCAAGCAAAACCTAAAACCTAACAAAGGTGATGGCTACTGTTATATAGGGGTTAGGGTCGTGGTCAACCCCCTGGACGTGCCCCTAATGGGCCCAACGACGATACACGGCCCAAAGGCCAAAATAAGGCAACGCAGCGCCGGGACAGATTCTGGACTCCATCTTGTTTCGACGATTTCCGTTGACTCAGGACGAATTTAGGTATGGGACCAGTGCCATTGGAAAATAGATCTTCTAAACTTTCCAACCATATATAGAACGTCCAAAACGGAGTCCTTATGCGGCCTGGATGTCCAAATCACTGTAGGCTGCTCCTAGATACCGAGGTGGACTCGAAGTCGACTTGGCTTGGGCCTCCAACTCGAGTTGTATGTCCTTGCTGGTCCTCCACGCCTCCCAGCCTCTCTCCACGCATCTCCTGGTCCTCTCCTTTATTCCTAATCAAAATATAATCATTGGATAGCAATCTATTCTTAAAATCATAAAATGAATTGCTTAGGAACGATCTCACCTCTAAATGCAATTGTCGTGCGCGAGCTCTAGTGATTGGACCTTGAATGTCCAGCGGAGTATCATGTGCATCCGGAGAAGTGATGTCCTCATCAGCATCATCCATCGTCAAATCAACCAAGGGACCAGGAAGTGTAGTCGGAACACCAGAGCCCACTCCTGCGTCCACAGGAATGGTATCCTAAGCATCCCTGGATCAAAACACGAGGTCATCACCCATTCTTCGGAAGATCAAATATACAATACAAAGAAAGATTCACACAAAACTCATCGAGATGACCACGGCGGCAATCGCACACGTTTCTTCTCAGTGACTGTCGGTCGAGTACTCGGTGCCACAGGATCAGTCGGAGGCACGATATTCTCAAGACCTGGAAAAATCAAGGATGAAACTGAAACTTTAGACTACCAAATAATCAGAAAACTCACCACTAGCGATAACATCGGATAATGAAGCACTAGCAGCAATCACCGGTGTCTTCGCGACGTCAGTCACTGCAGAAGATGCACCCACGATGGCCTGTTCGGAAACTGACAACTCGGTAACTGACGACGCCGGGGCTGTAGGCTCGGAGGCTGCTCTCGAGTTTACAAGCGGCACCCCCACCGGCAACTCTTCAACAGCCGCGACACTGACAACAATGTCCTTAACAATAGCGACTACCTCACTGGAAGTAGCCTCATCGCCGCCCACTGTCGAGTCGTCGACCTTCCCAATCGACTAAAATCTTCAACATTCTAAGACAATCTTCCCAAAATTACCAAATACAACGACTACGTACCTTAGTACTCTGCGACCCCTCAGGGGTCAAACTCGATGACGAAATAGGCTGCACAACAGCTTCCTTTCGAACTACTTGCCGTTTCTTAGCAGGAGGAGAAGGTTCATCATCAGTGTCAGCCACGACTATCTCCCCTCCCTCAAATTGCGGCAAGAAACCAAAAAGAACCTGGGACTGCAAACAAAAATTGTTACTCAAAAGTATTGCCACGTTGCGAAATATACAAGTCAAGCTAAAGAACATACCTCTGTTAGCCCATACCAACTGTCAAATTGACGGAGAACTCCCGAAATCACCGGTTCACCTTGATAGTTCCTGAAAAACTTCCCCAGCAACGCCTCCACATCATCATCAGATATATCATCAGGAGACATCCGCGATGGGTCATCAAAACCTGAGTACTGCGAGCCTGAGTGAGCCCGCTGCTGCAAAGGCTGAACCCTCCGCTTGAGAAAACTGGTGGTCACATTGATGCTAGTCAAGCCCAATGACTTCAACTCAGCAATTTTAGACAGCAGGTCAGCAATTTCAAGAGTATCCTCAGGCTCGCTCACCCAATTATCCGCATGCTTGGGAGCGTGACCAGTGACCACTAGCAGAACAGGATCATGATTCCCAACATAAAACCATCTCTTTTTCTGGTCGCCATGAGAATCAGGCAATTCGTACTCGAGTTCCTTAGCTGCAACCCAGCCCCTCCAAAAACCTCTGTTCTAGTTGCACTAGGCTACGGCTTACAGCGAAACAACTTTCTAAAAAGCTCAAGGCTATAAGGGACACCCAGGTATACTTCACACAAATGTACGAAGATAGCCATATGGAGCACGCCATTGGTGTTCAAGTGAACTAACTAAAGATTGTAGTACCCGAGAATACCGGAAGAAGTCAGAAGCGGGCGCTGCCAGTCCTCTCTTGATGAAGTGTGCAAGCATGATAGTCTCCTTCGGGTGCTCCTCAAACTGTCACGCATTGCCAAAAGCAGGCCTCCACTTGAGTTGAAGCTTTGACTGAAGAAGCTTAGCATCAACCAAAGCATGAACCGCTGGTTCCTTCATCACAGAGTGCTGCTAGGTGATCCCAGGCGGCGGCGGCGCAGTCTGGTTTGTCGGGCCACACTTTGGCGCCGGCAGTGCAAGCTCTTTCCCCTTTTTGGATTTGGATCTCACCTTACTGGCGGCTGCAGCTTGTCCTTGGCTCTTCTCCGGTTTCTTCCCCATCTTCTTGATGCGCATCAGTCGGTCTCAGGAAAAGTGAAGAAGAGAAGGATCGGCAGCAGAATCTCACTCAAGGGCAAGGAGAGAGCAACAATGGCAGCGGCAGCACAGGAAAGGGTGGCGGCTCAAAAGATGAACAGGAAAGAGGCGCACAAAATAGATCTACTAAAAAAGAACGTACCGCTAACCACCACCAGGCCCGCCCTGTTATGTCTCCATCACCTCCGGATTCCAAGTGTAAGTTAAGCAACGGTTAGATATAAATCGGATTTATCACCATAATACCCAACGATACTCTGACCAAGAGGTTTGACCACTTCATCGATTGTGAATAATCGCCTAAGTGCTCGGGGGCTGCAAATACCGTACCCGCTGGGCAAAGTTTTCTTTTTTCTGAAGACTACTGAAGCCAAAAACCAAAACACAAGATTGACCCTCAGCCTGATTCTTTGATTCAACCTAAGGCTCGGGGGCTACTCCATATGAAGTGCGATTGTCATCGCACTGCCATATAAAATCTCCAAGGCAAAAGTAACCCGAAGCAAAGACAGATGAAGAGTACCTTCCAGCCACGTGATAGTACTCGAGTACTCAAAGACATCACAACCACTTAGTAAGCACTGGGATTTACTCGAATAACAACTTTTGAGTACTCGGAACTGTTCCACTCGACTACAAAGTACTCGAGGGCTTGTCGGGCATACATCCTAGGCCCACGAGGAGGCCTTGTATGACCCACTCAAGGGCATAGTCGGACATGATCAAGGCTGGAGGGATGCGGCAGGGGAGCGTGGCCCACTCGAACTCCTAAAGACTAGTTGTTATACGTAAGGAAACTACTCTGTCTAGACCGAGTAGGACTCTGTAACCATACCTGACTAGGTTTCTACCCTGTAACCCTGCTCCCTCGATCATATAACAGTGGGTAGGGACGCCCTCCAAACAGATCATCTAAGTTCAATACAAACAACACACAGGACGTAGGGTATTATGCGATCTAGCGGCCCGAACCTGTCTAAATCGTGTTCCTTGCGTCACCATCGACTCCTTGATTCTCGAAGACACCCACCGCACAAAAGACCACCTAGGGTACCCCCTAGGCGGGTTTCCGGTCTAAAACACTGACAATGGGTCCCAACTAAGGATGTCCTAGGTTTCATTTACCAATGCCTTGACCAACCGAGTTTACTTTTATGTTGGGTAGCTCATGCTTATTGCTAACTTGGGTTATAGTGGTTTAACCGAATTCAATGAATAATATTGCTTCACTTTTGTTATACCTTTCATTAATACAAGATCATAAATGTTTAATCGGAACATGGAGAACCACCTAGGAAAATAGTGCTACCACAAGACTAAATGACTCTGGTCTTGGCGGAATAATTAGAAACTCTAATTTGAAGTAGTCTTACCGAAAGGGCAAGAGGGGGAGACAGTAGTTTGTGTATAGCACTCGCTCTCTTGGAAAGTGGGCTTTGCTAAGACACTATACTACTAGGGGACTGTTATACACTACGCTGATCATGAAACCTTAGCGGACCACTTCTTGTTACGGAATATTTGTAAAGGCCTCGTAGCGTCCCTATGCAATCACACCTCAGAAGTGTGGTATGGTGCCTTGCAAACACCGCATGGTTGGGTCCAAAGTTCTTTTGAACTTTTACGCGACTTGTGGGTAAAGATGTACGACCTCTGCAGAGTGTAAAACTAATCGATCAGCCATGCTCACGGTCAAGAGCGGCCTGAACCCTCACATGATAACATTATCGAAAGATGGACTTAAATCGTTGTTATTTCATTCATCCATATGTTGTTTACTTTATTTATGCTCTTGTTTAATTTCGGGTGGTATAAACTTACACTTAGTTAATTGCTAATAAAATTTGACCAACTAAGTTAAAGGCTGATGCTGATTAAGCCTCAGCCATATCTTGATTAGTCTTACACTACACTGTTCCCCATGACTTGTTGAGTACCAACTATAAGTGTACTCACCCTTGCAAAACCGCTGTTCAGACCAAGATAATCTGGTGGAGTACATTGACGACTTTGAGAAGTTCTAGACGTACGGTTCTTCAGTCAGCTGCCTGTGGTGTCGTCGCTATCTTCGAAGTCCGCTGCATAATAAATTAGGCTTGTGCTTTATTGAGATATTCAGTCATGTAATAACTGTTTCATACTCTCTTTATTCGTTATGACACTATCTTTGTTATTCACTTATATCATATATGTGTGTAACTTGATCCTGACGCACATGTATTCAATGTACTCGGTTTTGTCCTTAAAATCGGGTGTGACAGAAGTGGTATCAGAGCCTATTGACTGTAGGGCGTTAGTCTAATTAGAAAATGATTACAATTAAGGATTATAATTATCTAGTAGCTATTCCTACTTACTCCTTAATTTAAATCTTCTTAAATAATCTTAACCTTGATTTACCTCATCCTTATTGCTATGCTTCTATCTTTATCCTTTATTTTGCTTCTATCCTTGTTCATTCAAAATTTTGTTCTAATTTAAACTCCATCTTCTTTCTTCTGTTAGATGACTCAGACCAAGAGGACAGCCCGCAAGAGCACCCATCCCTCGTGCCACGGCATCACGCAATATCACCCCATGGAGCCTAGAGAAGAGGAGGTCTACTACATTCAGCACCCGGTGGATGTGACTGACGAGGATGCCGTACCCGTGGAGCAGAAGCCAGCACCAGCACTCGACGTCGTCGACGTATCAGATGCTGACCCAGATTCAGATCAAGAGTCAGATCCATCCGAGCCGTCTGATCCAGAGCCTTAACCAGAAGCAGCTGCACAAGCTCCTAAGCTCGAGAAGTGAACCAAGTGGGTAAAGGAGGACCTTGGACAAGGAGTTCCTATGGCTGGCATGCTGAGATGGACCTGGCACCATTTGGGACATGTCATGAGGCCTACCTACAAGTGTATGCGGTACACACACCCCCGCTACCCCCATTTTGGGAGGTGAAGGTTACCCTCTGTGAGGAGCATGAAAGAGGATGGGAGGTGGTGTCTGTTCACCATGATGTGGCAATGAGGATGACCATGGAGGCCGGCATAGCTGAGGCAGCTAGGAGAGCACTTGAGGTTCTCTCTCACAAGGAACATTCACGGTTGCAGCATACCTATCGCCGGTACATTCCGTCCAGGGCCAATGGTGAAGAAAGGACTTTCATAGCTTCGCACGATGGACTTGACATGGCAACGGACTACCTCCGGAAGTATCTATCTGCAACTCTCACCACCTTGAATGAAACCAACAACGCCCTCTATGCTACTCAACATGAGCTGTGAGGTTAGGTGGGAGAGGGATGTACTTAGTGGCTTCTGCAACAAGAGCACCTCCGCCGCTAGAGGATGTGAAGTATCCAATTTCATCGCCATCACCCAAGCGCCCCCGCTACGACTCACCCGGCGCTGCTGCAGAAGATCTTTAGGATTTAGGAGTGTTAAGTTTAAATTCTTGTAATCATTAGCATCGTCGTCATTAGAGTGTCCTAGCTTAAGGTGTGTTTCGATGCTTGGTCTAGTGCTAAATGATTGAGTTGGATTTTTGTAATGATTGCGGTGTGTTGTGGAGTAATTGCCACAACGATATCGGTTTTAGTAATAAGTGCTTAATTGGGTTTTAGTTCTGTTCTAAATCAGTTTCTAGCCTTTCTTAAGCTTAATCTCTCATTTATCTAAATCTATCTGTCATGGAAGATATGAGATGTTCAAATTTGTTCTCATCATTAAGCGACATGTCAGTATTGTTTTCATTATATCTCGAGCTGCAGAAAATCAAATGACATGAAATCAGTGGGGTTAGTTTCAGAATTTTGTGGAGTATTTCCTGTAAATTTTTCAGAATTTTTGGATAATCTATCTGGGAGATATGTGTGAATTAGTGGAGCAATCAGAACCTGAAACTGTCACCTAATACTGTCAGATTGTTAATTTTATATCCCGAGATCTAAATCATCGATTGAGGTGATTCCAGTTGGGTTGATTTAAAAATTTAGCGAATTATGACCTGGTAATTTTTCACTAATTTTGGACACTCCCGCTGATGACCACATCTAATTTAATGGAGCTAACAGAATCTGTCCTACTTGTATATCTTGTTGCGTTATCTTTCTCAGCTATCTCTTCACACACCCATCTAAATCTATTGTCTCTAATGCTCAGATAGTAAACACCAGGTCCGGATCAGGAATTGACCAACCTGCTCCTCAGCCGAATCAAGAAGCACCTGCAGGATGGAGCAGTTCTTTGCAGCTCAGACTCAGCTCCTCACCAACATGGCCAACACCATGGCGGCTATGCAGGCATAGCTAAACAACAAAAACAATCAGCAGCAGCTACCGCCAAGGGATAAGCATAGGGAGTTCATGAGCCACAAGCCCCCGATGTTCTCCGACTCGTCAGACCCTCTTGATGATGATGACTAGTTGAAGACTGTGGAGAAGATGCTGAACATTACCCAGTGCTCTGACAGAGAGAAGGTCCTGTATGCTTCAGGATGCCTGGAGGGACCAGCTGCAGATTGGTGGGATGCCTACACCACCACCCATGCCAACACCAATGGCATTACCTTGGAGGAATTCAGGACTAACTTCAGGAGTCACCACATTCCTTCTGGACTAATAAAACTCAAGGAGTTCCTCGCTCTCAAGCAGGGGAACATGACACTGACTGAGTATAGGGACAAATTCGTCCAGTTGTCCCGCTATGCTCCTGAAGATGTCGCAGATGATGAGCAGAAGCAGGAGTTGTTCCTGGATGGTTTGATTGGACCACTCCAGTACTAGCTAATGTCGCATACCTTCTCAAACTTTCAGAAGTTGCTGAACAAAGCAATTGGTCTGGAGCACAAGAGAAATGATCTTGGGGAGATGAAGAGGAACTTCAACTCCTAGTCACCATCAGGAAGCAACACTCGCCCTCACTTTGCTCCACAGCAAGGGACACCACTCCGCCCGGGGGCCCAAGTGGGAATTTTGGGCAGCAGTCATTCCAGCGCCCCGCTCAGCAGTTCCAGCGCCCCAACCCCCAATCCTAGCGCCCAGGGATGCAGACTCCATGCCCCAGCTTTTTGTAGACTCGTCAGATGACTCCTACAGGCATTCTAGTGAGGCCCAATGCTCCAGTGGGCAACATTTGCTTCAAGTGTGGTGAAGTTGGCCACTATGCCAACGCTTGTCCTAAGAGGAATATGCCATCTACCCTGTGCAGAACAACAACACTCCTCAACAGAATCAGTAGGCGCAGTAGCCAAGGATTGTGAACCAGACCCCACAGCGCTCTTAGGGATAGCAGAACTATGTGTGTGGCAAACTGAACCATGTGGATGTTGATACCACCCAGGAGGCTTTAGAAGTTGTGCTCAGTATGTTTCTTGTCAACTCAGCCCCTACATCAGTTTTATTCGATTCTAGAGCATCGCATTCATTCATTACCTCCCACTATGTGGCCAAGCATAACCTTACCATCTACACCATGAAGCAACATATGTTAGTTAGTTCAGCAAGGGGGAAAATGAAAGCATCATATATGTGTCCAAAGGTTGAGCTTAAAGTTATGGGAGTAGACTTCTTGGCAAGATTGATAGTCCTCGACTCAAAGGGGATTGATGTTATTCTAGGCATGGGTTGGTTAAGCATGCATGATGTAATCATTCAGTATGCCAAGAGGTCGGTTCTATTGACAAGTCCCAATGGGGAGAAGATTAAGTTTGTGGCTACTCTACCTTCAGCAACAGATTGCGCAGTGCATCAGTGTAGGGAAATCCTTAGGGGATATCAAAGTGGTGTGTGATTACCCAGATGTGTTCCCTGACAAGTTACCAAGTATGCTGCCTGACCGTGAAATTGAATTTTCTATTGATCTTTTACCTGGTACTGCACCTATCTCAAAACGTCCATATAGAATGTCGGTAGATCAATTGAAGGAATTAAAACAAAAGTTAGAGGAGTTGTTGGCAAAACAGTACATTCGGCCTAGTTCATCACCATGGGGAGCACCGGTTATTTTTGTGCCCAAGAAGTGTTGGAGGTATGCCCTAGAGGCAATCATAGAGATGATGATATTCCATTTGTATCCATGATTTGTATATTGTGTTCATTGAATATCCATTAAAGGCTACTTGAATTGATTTGCAATTATGTGAATTGTATGTGAAACTCTTTACTTGTATGGTTATTCTAAAGTTGTCCCTAGTCGGAGTTCATGTGAGGACACACATGAATATTAGACTAGCACATGTATTAGTTGATGACTATGTTTCACAAGTCATGGACATGGAGATGTTGAACTAATAATGTGGACACATGTGGAGACATGTGTTAGGACTGACCCAACACGAGAAGTAGTTCTCTCTTTAAACAACATATACGCTTTGTCCTTAGACCTGAGATTGTCGCATGTATTCTAGATGTGGATCGACCTACTTAGGGGCTATCAAACGCTACGCCGTAACAGGGTAGTTATAAAGGTAGCTTTCGGGTTTGTCAAGAAGCATGCTATGAGACATGGTCAATCAAGAAGGGATTTGCCCCTCTCTGATTGAGAGTGATATCTCTGGGCCCCTCGAGTGATCGGATCCGAAAATGCATGGCCATGCTACGTACGGTTAAGAGTTAACCTACAAAGGGATTCCGAATCACAGGATCGAGAAAGAGCGGTCGGCTTGAAGCTAGACCAAATATCATGAGGCAAAGGGAATAGCATGTATATTATGTTGTGATGGTTCGTCTGATATGATCTTCGTGTGCGTATAGGAGTTGGCACATCTTGCTAGAGGCCGCTACCGACTATTGGGCCGAGTAGGAGTACTCGGGCCATGTCTATATGTATCCGAACCCATAGGGTCACACACTTAAGGGGCTGGAAGCCCAATTCGGATCTGATCCGAGTTGGATTAGGATTAGGAGTACTAATGGGTCTCGGATCCAGAGGCCCATCAGGAACCTCTATAAATAGAGGGGTGGGGGCGCCCTAGGGTTTACACCTTTTTGGCGAAACACACTTGCCGCGCCTCTCACGCCCTCGCCTGTTGCAACTCGCGGATCTAGCAATCCGGCTTGCGACGCTTCCTCCCTGCACGTGTGGATACCTTGGAGGTGTTGCGCCTGCAGCACTTGGACGAGCCATCGACGAGCCGCCGACGAGCCACGACGAGCCGACGACGAGCCGCGGCACCGGAGGCGATCTTGCTGCACGTGGACGAGCTGCTGAGGAGCTGCTGGACGTGATCGACTACGTACGACTACGTGATCGTCTTCACTGCACCGACGCATATCTACATCTTCCGCACCAGTAGTGCGTCGAGTGGTAATCCCGTGATCCTTATACGGCAGTTCTTCCTGGTTATACGCGGTAGAAATTTTGATTTGCGCTAGCGTAGCCTACCTCGTATCAAGAGCCGTAGCTGCTTAGTTTTGGATTCGGGATGTGTGCATATGGAGATATGCGAGTTCTCTGTTTGATCTATGTCCTGATTTCGTGCCCTTGCTACAATGGTAGTGTAACGACATACTCCTACCGGTCGGTTTCCGCCATCGGAGTTAAGTGATACACGTAAACCCAGTTGCAGTGAGGGAAGATCAATATGATTGGTCTAATCGAGATCCAGGGTCATACGCCAGGCGCATTAGATGTGCAATAGTAGATGTGATCTACTGCCGGGGTCGGGATTTTTGCCGTATGCGTATGCTTCGGTAAATCAGCCGTAACTTTTCGGTACGATCTCGGATCGAGGCGATTTTTATACGAAAATTGATCTACAGAAAAAGTTACACATGAAATTCAACCGCTTTGCCGTTTTCGGCAAAATTAGATTTCCCAAATTCGGCTTGGAAGATGGAGTTTCGGGCCTCCGAAGTTTGGAACGTTAGGACGCCTAACTCTCTTTTGCAGGATGTATGTATGTATCTTGTGATCAGTATGGCCCCCTTGTGTATGTGATGCATGTGTGTAACTCATTCGTGACCTGCGTGTCGCGCGTACGGCAACACGGCAGGAGCCATATGTGTTGTCACTTTATTGTATTTAATGGTCTGCGTACCAATCTGTGATGATCCAAGCAACTATGTAATCTTCATTACTAGATTCTTTACTAGCTATTAGGCGTAATAGCATGCTCTAGTTCTTGGAGGACTCATCACCAGGAGGATGGCGCACATGGAACATGGAGATGGAGATCACCATGGTGAACAGGTTCTATGGAGATGGAGATCACCATATGAAAACGGGTCATACTGTGTCACAAGCTGTGTGAATGCTATTCTGTTTATGTTTTACTTTCTGCATGCTGTGATGTTAGAAGTAGAACGATCCCTCACAAAGTTTAAGTTAGTATGCCCTCCCAACTAAAACTTGCACCGTCCCATATCTTGTACAATTAGTGGTGGGTCTATGAAATTAGGGTGCCACTAGTTTTCCTTGACTAGACGGGTTTGTGTCGGACACTTACACGCATAAGGGTTGGTTTGCTTAACAAGGTCATCTTAACGGTTAAGGACCTTGGGGCATAAAGGTTGGGCGCCGAGACATAGAGATGTCACCCAACAACAGGAGTCATATGTGATATGATTAGCAAAAGTTGCTTACCGATCTACCTCGTTTGCTAGCGGTGATGCTAAAGCTCACTAGTAGACTTGTTAGTTGTGGATCCTGAATCACTAAGTTTCAATAGAGGGATATTGATTTTAGTGGGAGTAGATTCTGTTAAAATAGTTTAATGTAATTTGCTCTATCATGGATACGTTTGTCTTAGTGTATTTTGCATTACTTTTGTTGTAGATTAAATGGCACCTAGCAACACCACCACATCGTTTGCTTTGCGTTCGGTCCTTGAGAAGGACAAGTTGAATGGAACAAACTACTCGGATTGGATCCGTAACCTGAGAATTGTTCTCAGGGCTGAGAAAAAGGAAGGTGTTCTAGACAACCCACTACCAGAAGAACCTGCTGAGGATGCACCCGCTGCTGCTAAGAATGCTTACAAGAAAGCATGTGATGCTAACCTCGAAGTAAGCTGCCTTATGCTTGCTTGCATGGAACCCGAGCTGCAGATGCAGTTCGAAACAAACCATGAGGCGCACGATATGATCGTGGCGCTTAGAGACATGTTCCAAACACAGGCCAGGACTGAAAGGTTCAATGTGTCTAAGGCCATTGTTGAGAGCAAGCTAGCAGAAGGCGCAGCAGTAGGACCACACGTGATCAAGATGGTTGGTTACACTCAATGGTTGGAGAAGCTAGGCTTCCCACTGGGCCAAGAGTTGGCCACGGATTTCATTCTTTCGTCTCTTCCGCCTAGCTATGGGAATTTCATCTCGAACTACCATATGCATGGGACGGAGAAGGGTCTGAATGAGCTGTGTGGTATGCTCAAGACAGCAGAGGCTGACATTAAGAAAAACGCTAGTACCAGCCATGTGATGGCGATACAGAACAAGCCCAGCTTTAAAAAGAAGGGCAATTCTTGGAAGAAGAAGGGCAAGGCTGGAACGTCCAAGCCAAACCCACCGCCCAAGGTTAAAGCTGGACCTGGACCTGCTCCAGATAAAGAGTGCTTTTACTGTCATGAACTTGGTCACTGGAAGAGAAACTGCAAGCAGTACCTAGCTTCCTTGAAGAACGGCGGAAGTAAGAGTACTTCTACCTCAGGTACGCTTGTTGTTAATGTTATAGACAACATATTTCTCACTGATACAGTTATTAATTCTTGGGTATTTGATACCGGATCGGTTGCTCATATTTGCAATTCGATGCAGGGAATGATAAGAAGTAGAAGCGTGGAAAGAGGAGAAGTTGATTTCCGCGTGGGCAATAATGCAAGAGTTGCTGCTTTGACCGTCGGGACGATGCAACTCCACCTCCCGTCAGGATTTATTATGGAGTTGAATAATTGTTATTTTGTTCCTAGTTTAAGTCGAAACATTTTATCTCCTTCATGTTTGATGAAGGATGGTTATTCATTTGCGAGTGAAAACAATGGTTGTGTGATCTCTAAGAATAATATGTTTATGGCTTTTGCACCCATTGTGAATGGATTATTTGTTTTAAATCTTGATGGTTCATCTGTCTGTAATGTAAGTGCTAAAAGGCCTCGGCCTAATGATTTGAGTCCTACCTACTTGTGGCATTATCGTTTGGGTCATATAAGTGATAAGCGCATGAAGAAGCTCCATTCTGATGGACTTCTAACTTCGTTTGATTTTGAATCATACGAGACATGTGAGGCTTGCTTGCTAGGCAAGATGACCAAGACGCCTTTCACAGGATTTCCTGAGAGAGCAGTAGACTTGTTGGAACTCGTACATAGTGATGTATGCGGACCAATGAGCACGACGGCTAGAGGAGGATTCCAATACTTCATAACTTTTACTGATGATTTTAGTAGATATGGCTATGTCTACTTAATGAGGCACAAGTCTGAAACCTTTGAAAAGTTCAAGGAATTTCAGAATGAAGTTGAAAATCAGCGTGGCAAGAAAATTAAGGCCTTACGATCTGATCGTGGAGGCGAGTATTTGAGCCACGAGTTTAGCAATCATCTAAAGAGTTGCGGAATTGTTCCACAACTTACGCCGCCTGGAACACCTCAGAGAAACGGTGTGTCCGAGCGACGTAATCGAACTTTGTTAGACATGGTTCGATCAATGATGAGCCAGTCGGACCTACCGTTGTCATTTTGGGGATACGCTCTAGAAACAGCAGCTTTCACAGTTAATAGGGTACCATCTAAATCCGTAGTTAAGACACCATATGAGATGTGGACTGGAAAGGTTCCTAGTTTGTCTTTTCTAAAGATTTGGGGATGTGAAGTGTTTGTCAAGCGACTTCAGTCGGACAAGATCACACCCAAGTCGGATAAGTGCATTTTCGTGGGATATCCAAAGGAAACTTTGGGATATTATTTCTACAACCGATCAGAAGGCAAAGTGTTTGTCGCTCGGAACGGGGTTTTCCTAGAGAAAGAGTTTCTCAAAGGAGAAAAGAGTGGAAAGACAGTGCATCTTGAAGAAGTTCAAGATGAGCCAATCGGGCAAGAATTAATGAGTGATGCTAACGTAGCAGAACAAGTTGAGATACCCATGGCAAGAGAAGCACCGCCACAACCACGAAGGTCGGCAAGGCTCCGCGAAATGCGGGAAATATTATTGTTGGACAATGATGAGCCTGCGACATATGCAGAAGCAATGATGGACCCAGACTCCGAAAAATGGCAGAGTGCCATGCAATCCGAAATAGAGTCCATGGGAGACAATCAAGTTTGGAACTTGGTTGACCCGCCTGATGGTGTTAAAGCCATAGAGTGCAAGTGGATCTATAAGAAGAAAAAGGACATGGATGGAAATGTTCACATCTACAAAGCACGACTTGTCGCAAAAGGTTTTCGACAAGTTCAAGGAGTTGACTATGACGAGACCTTCTCGCCCGTAGTGATGCTTAAGTCCATTCGGATTATTCTAGCTATAGCTGCATATTTCGATTATGAGATATGGCAGATGGATGTCAAGACAGCTTTCCTGAATGGAAACCTAGCTAAGGACGTGTATATGATACAGCCCGAGGGTTTTGTCGATCCGAAAAATGCTGGAAAGGTATGCAAGCTTCAGAGATCCATTTATGGATTGAAGCAAGCATCTAGGAGTTGGAACATTCGTTTTGATGAAGTGGTCAAAGGGTTTGACTTCACCAAGAACGAAGAAGAGTCTTGTGTTTACAAGAAGGTTAGTGGGAGCTCTGTAGTATTTCTAATATTATATGTGGATGACATATTACTGATTGGAAATAACATTCCTATGCTTGAGTCCGTAAAGACTTCACTGAAAAATAGTTTTTCGATGAAGGACTTAGGGGAAGTGGCATATATTCTGGGTATTAAGATCTATAGAGATAGATCGAGAAGGCTTATAGGTTTAAGCCAAGATACTTACATTGACAAAGTGTTGAAGCGTTCAGCATGGAAGAGGCAAAGAAAGGGTTCTTGCCTATGTCACATGGCATACATCTCAGCAAGACTCAGTGTCCTTCGACTGCTGATGAGCGGGATCGCATGAGTAGAGTGTCATATGCCTCGGCTATTGGATCTATCATGTATGCAATGATAAGTACTCGCCCAGATGTTTCATATGCGCTAAGTATGACAAGCAGACACCAATCTGATCCAAGTGAGAGTCACTGGACAGCGGTGAAAAACATTCTTAAGTACTTGAGAAGGACTAAAGATATGTTCCTTGTCTATGGAGGTTAGGAGGAGCTCGTTGTAACAGGTTACACCGATGCTAGTTTCCAAACCGACAGAGATGATTCAAAGTCACAATCAGGATTTGTGTTCACGCTAAATGGTGGTGCTGTTAGTTGGAAGCGTTCCAAGCAGGAGACGGTGGCCGATTCTACGACAGAAGCCGAGTACATCGCGGCTTCGGAAGCCGCGAAGGAAGGTGTTTGGATAAGGAATTTCCTCATTGAGCTTGGTGTGTTCCCGAATGCGTCCAGCCCATTGAATCTCTACTGTGATAATAATGGGGCAATTGCGCAAGCAAAGGAGCCAAGGAACCACCAGAAGAACAAACACGTAATGCGGCGATTTCATCTCATTCGAGACTTCGTTAACCGGGGTGAGATCAAGATATGCAAAATACACACGGATCTGAACATTTCTGATCCGTTGACAAAACCACTCCCACAGGCTAAGCATGATGCGCATGTAAGAGCTATAGGTATTAGGTACCTTCTAGATTGACTCTAGTGCAAGTGGGAGACTGTTGGAGGTATGCCCTAGAGGCAATCATAGAGATGATGATATTCCATTTGTATCAATGATTTGTATATTGTGTTCATTGAATATCCATTAAAGGCTACTTGAATTGATTTGCAATTATGTGAATTGTATGTGAAACTCTTTACTTGTATGGTTATTCTAAAGTTGTCCCTAGTCGGAGTTCATGTGAGGACACACATGAATATTAGACTAGCACATGTATTAGTTGATGACTATGTTTCACAAGTCATGGACATGGAGATGTTGAACTAATAATGTGGACACATGTGGAGACATGTGTTAGGACTGACCCAACACGAGAAGTAGTTCTCTCTTTAAACAACATATACGCTTTGTCCTTAGACCTGAGATTGTCGCATGTATTCTAGATGTGGATCTGTTAGGATACGAGGTAGGCTACACTAGCGCAAATCAAAATTTTCTACCGCGTATAACCAGGAAGAACTGCCGTATAAGGATCACGGGATTACCACTCGACGCACTACTGGTGCGGAAGATGTAGATATGCGTCGGTGCAGTGAAGACGATCACGTAGTCGTACGTAGTCGATCACGTGCAGCAGCTCCTCAGCAGCTCGTCCACGTGCACAGCAAGATCGCCTCCGGTACCGCGGCTCGTCGTCGGCTCGTCGTGGCTCGTCGGCGGCTCGTCAGCGGCTCGTCCAAGTGCTGCAGGCGCAACACCTCCAAGGTATCCACACGTGCAGGGAGGAAGCGTCGCAAGCCGGATTGTTAGATCCGCGAGTTGCAACAGGCGAGGGCGTGGGAGGCGCAGCAAGTGTGTTCAGCCAAAAAGGTGTTCCGCCCTAGGGCACCCCCACCCCTCTATTTATAGAGGTTCCTGATGGGCCTCTGGATCCGAAGCCCATTAGTACTCCTAAACCTAATCCAACTCGAATCAAATCCGAATTGGGCTTCCAGCCCCTTAAGTGTGCGACCCTTTGGGTTCGGATACGTATAGACATGGCCCGAGTACTCCTACTCGGCCCAATAGTCGGTAGCGGCCTCTAGCAAGACGTGCCAACTCCTATACGCACACGAAGTTCATATCAGACGAACCATCACAACATAATATACATGCTATTCCCTTTGCCTCACGATATTTGGTCTAACTTCAAGCTGACCGCTCTTTCTCGATCCTGTGATTCGAAATCCCTTTGTAGGTTAACTCTTAACCGTACATAGCATGGCCATGCATTTCCGGATCCGATCACTCGAGGGGCCCAGAGATATCACTCTCAATCAGAGAGGGGCAAATCCCTTCTTGATTGACCATGTCTCATAGCATGCTTCTTGACAAACCCGAAAGCTACCTTTATAACTACCCTGTTACGGCGTAGCGTTTGATAGCCCCTAAGTAGGTCGATCCACATCTAGAATACATGCGACAATCTCAGGTCTAAGGACAAAGCGTATATGTTGTTTAAAGAGAGAACTACTTCTCGTGTTGGGTCAGTCCTAACACATGTCTCCACATGTGTCCACATTATTAGTTCAACATCTTCATGTCCATGACTTGTGAAACATAGTCATCAACTAATACATGTGCTAGTCTAATATTCATGTGTGTCCTCACATGAACTTCGACTAGGGACAACTTTAGAATAACCATACAAGTAAAGAGTTTCACATACAATTCACATAATTGCAAATCAATTCAAGTAGCCTTTAATGGATATTCAATGAACACAATATTCAAATCATGGATACAAGTGGAATATCATCATCTCTATGATTGCCTCTAGGGCATACCTCCAAAAGGATCGACCTACTTAGGGGCTATCAAACGCTACGCCGTAACAGGGTAGTTATAAAGGTAGCTTTCGGGTTTGTCAAGAAGCATGCTATGAGACATGGTCAATCAAGAAGGGATTTGCCCCTCTCTGATTGAGAGTGATATCTCTGGGCCCCTCGAGTGATCGGATCCGAAAATGCATGGCCATGCTAGTACGGTTAAGAGTTAACCTACAAAGGGATTCCGAATCACAGGATCGAAAAAGAGCGGTCGGCTTGAAGCTAGACCAAATATCGTGAGGCAAAGGGAATAGCATGTATATTATGTTGTGATGGTTCGTCTGATATGATCTTCGTGTGCATATAGGAGTTGGCACATCTTGCTAGAGGCCGCTACCGACTATTGGGCCGAGTAGGAGTACTCGGGCCATGTCTATACGTATCCGAACCCATAGGGTCACACACTTAAGGGGCTGGAAGCCCAATTCGGATCTGATCCGAGTTGGATTAGGTTTAGGAGTACTAATGGGCCTCGGATCCAGAGGCCCATCAGGAACCTCTATAAATAGAGGGGTGGGGGCGCCCTAGGGTTTACACCTTTTTGGCGAAACACACTTGCCGCGCCTCCCATGCCCTCGCCTGTTGCAACTCGCGGATCTAGCAATCCAGCTTGCGACGCTTCCTCCCTGCACGTGTGGATACCTTGGAGGTGTTGCGCCTGCAGCACTTGGACGAGCCATCGACGAGCCGCCGACGAGCCACGACGAGCCGACGACGAGCCGCGGCACCGGAGGCGATCTTGCTGCACGTGGACGAGCTGCTGAGGAGCTGCTGGACGTGATCGACTACGTACGACTACGTGATCGTCTTCACTGCACCGACGCATATCTACATCTTCCGCACCAGTAGTGCGTCGAGTGGTAATCCCGTGATCCTTATACGGCAGTTCTTCCTGGTTATACGCGGTAGAAATTTTGATTTGCGCTAGTGTATCCTACCTCGTATCCCAACAAGAAGTATGGAACGAAAAGGATGTGTGTGGACTATAGATCACTCAATGAGGTAACCATCAAGAACAAGTATCCATTGCCCCGCGTTGAGGATTTGTTTGATCAGATGAGAGGAGCCAAGGTATTCTCCAAGATTGACTTGCGATCAGGTTATCATCATGTGAAGATCAGGCCATCTAACATACCCAAGACTACCTTCACTACCAGATACAGTTTGTATGAGTATACGGTTATGTCATATGGGTTGACAAATGCTCCAGCTTACTTCATGTATCTGATGAATAAGGTATTTACGGAGTACCTGGATAAGTTCGTTCTGGTGTTTATTGATGATATCCTGATTTATTCCAAGAATGAGGTAGAACATGAGGAACATTTGAGGTTAGTGCTTCATAATCTGAGAGAACATCAACTGTATGCAAAGTTCAGTAAGTGCAATTTCTGTTTGAAAGAGGTTTCTTTCTTTGGTCATATCATCTCCAACGGTAGAATTGCAGTGGATCCAAGCAAGGTCAGGGATGTTCTAAAATGGAACCCACCGCAAATAGTGACTAATATCAGGAGTTTTCTTGGACTTGCAGGCTACTACCACAGGTTCATTGAAGTATTCTCCAAGATAGTCAAACCTCTCACATCACTACTGGAAAAAGGAAGGGAATTCAAGTGGATAGAGGCATGTCAGGCCAGTTTTGAGGAATTGAAGAAAAGGTTGACCAGAGCTCCAGTGTTGGTAATGCCAGATCTGCAGAAGGGCTTTGACATACATTGCGATGCATCTCGACAAGGTTTAGGTTGTGTTCTTATGCAAGAAGGTCATGTTATAGCCTATGCTTCCAGGCAGTTGAGGAAACATCAGTAGAATTACCCGACTCATGATTTGAAGTTAGCCGTAGTGGTACATGCTTTAAAAATTTGGAGACACTATTTTCTTGGAACTAAATGTCAGATTTATACTAACCATAAGAGTCTCAAGTATATTTTCACTCGGAAGGACCTCAATCTAAGACAATGACGATGGTTAGAGCTCATCAATGCCTATGATCTGGAGATTCAGTATCATCCTGGTAAAGCTAATCTGGTTGTAGATGCCTTGAGTCGGAAGGGTCATGCTAATTTGGCCTTAGCATTTCAGTTGCCTCATGAGCTGATGAAGGAATTTGAGAGGCTTAAAGCATCATTGCTCATACTGAAGGAGCAACGATGGAAGTGGAGTCAACTCTAGAGTAGGAGATATGAAAAAGACAGCTTGAGGATGCTAAGGTCAAGGAGATTAAGGAGATGGTAAAGGAGGGAAGAGCCACATATTTCACAGAAGACTCTCAGGGAACTTTATGGATCAAAGGGAGAATTTCGGTACCCGATGTGGGAGATCTTCGGGAGACGATCTTGAAGGAAGCTCATGTTTTAGGTTATTCCATTCACCCTGGGAGTACCAAGATGTATCAAGATCTTAAGCAGAGGTATTGGTAGCCCGGAATGAACAGAGATGTAGCTGCACATGTAGCAATTTGCGACATATGCCAGAGGGTCAAAGCTGAACACTAGAAATTGGCTGGGTTACTTCAACCATTGAAGGTGCCAAAATGGAGGTGGGAAAAATTCGGTATGGATTTCATCATTGGTTTGCCTCACACCCGAGATGGTTATGACTCGATATGGGTCATAGTGGATTGGTTGACTAAGGTAGCTCACTTCATAGCGGTAAGGACTACCTACACTGGGTCCAAGTTAGCAGAGTTGTATATGGCAAGAATTGTGTGTTTGCATGGTGTGCCCAAGAAGATAGTGTCCAATAGAGGTACTCAATTTACGTCTCATTTCTGGCAGAGGCTGCATGAATCTCTAGGTACAAGGTTAAACTTCAGTTCAGCTTATCATCCTCAGATAGATGGACAGACTAAGAGAACAAATCAGATACTGGAAGATATGCTGAGAGCGTGTGCGTTAAAACATGGAAGCAGTTGGAACAAGAGTTTTCCCTATGCAGAGTTTTCTTATAATAACAGCTATCAAGCTAGTCTCAAGATGTCGCTGTTTGAAGCATTGTATGGTAGAAAGTGCAGAACACCTCTTTACTGGAGTGAGACTAGAGAGAATCAGTTGTTTGGGCCAGAAATCATTCAAGAAGCAGAAAGACAGGTCCAGATCATCAGGGAGAACTTGAGGATAGCACAATCTTGGCAGAAGAATTATGCTAACTCCAGGAGAAGGGAATTGACCTTTGTGGCAGGTGATTATGCGTATCTCAAGATGTCACCCATCATGGGTATGCGCAGATTCAAAGTCAAAGGGACGTTATCACCTCGCTTTATTGGACCTTTCAAAATTCTTGAGAGGGTGGGACAGGTAGCCTATTGATTGGAGTTACCTAATTAGCTATCAGATGTCATGATGTGTTCCATATCTCACAACTCAAGAAGTGCCTCAGAGTTTTGGAAGAACAGTTGCCTATAGAGGAATTAAATGTTCAAGATGACCTCACTTATACGACGTGTCCCATCAAGATTTTGGATGCTTTGGAAAAGGTTACCAGAAATCGGGTGATCGGAATGTGTAAAGTTCAGTGGAGTCACCATACAGAGGATGAGGCAACTTGGGAAAGAGAGGATGAGTTACAGAAGGAGTTTCCCCATATCTTTGCCGAATCATCCGAATCTTGAGGATGAGATTCTTCTTAAGGGGGGTAGGATTTGTAACACCCGAAATTCTAAAATTTCAAACTTAATAAAATTCATCAAAAATAGGGTCGTATTTAAATTTCTAGGCATATAAATGCATTTTCCAAATTAAATTAATCCATCATAGGAGTTCATTGTTGCATTCATGCCGGTGCATATTTTTGTTTGCTTGAGTCTGAATAAGACTTTAAAATTCAAATTTCAAATTTGTTTCAAACCCTTCTTCTCTTTTCTTTCTTTCTTTGGGTTGTTTCCCTTTTTTTTCTCTTCTTTCGGCTTAGCTCCCCCGGTCCACCTTTTCCTTCACAGGCGCGCTTCGGCCTAATCTCCTCCACACCACGCTGGCCCAACTGTGCGCTCGCCTTCAGCCCAGCACTGGCTTGGCCTCCCTCCCTCTCTCTGCAACGCGGGGCCTACTGACCAGCCCCTACCCTTCCTTTCCTTTCTTCTTCCCCGCCTTCCTTTCTTCTTCCTTCCTTCCACGCCGTGCCTCTTTCCTTTTCGCGCGTCGCATCACCGCTCCCGGATTGAGCTCGGGCCCGCTCCACCACCACAACTGAGTCTCCATGCCTCCATAACCCGCCCCTATATAAGGCCGCCACCCCTGGTCCTTTTCGTCTTGCCCTAAACCCTAGCCGCCAAGTTCCCAAGCGCCGGCGCAAGCTTCAAGCCCGCCGCCGCCAAGCACCGCCTCACGGTGAGTCTCGACTGTCGTCAATGTGGCGGAACCACCTCGGATTAGCTTGGTTAAGCAGGGTTAAGCCGCCTAACATGCGACGCTCCTGCCTAAACCGAGCTAACACGAAGTGCCGTCGGATTTCATCCGATTTAACCACTTGAACAGGATCGAGTTTAGCAAACCCACACGAAGGTGAGTGGTTACAGAGAATACAACAAGTCCACTAAGTTAAACAAGTTTTACCCATTTTAGTTCAACCATAAAATCCAACATCAGAGTTTTACAAAATTCAAAGAAAACGATAGAGAAAACACTAGCGGAAGACTTCGTCGGGGTCGGATGTCTGGGCGAGGCCAGCCAGAACATCACTAAGTCCGCTCCTCGCCATCCGAGGAGGGGTCCCACTCGACCGTCCAGCCTGGCGGGAGCTGGGGCGGCCAAGCACCAACCAGAGAGGGGTCGGACGCAGCAACCTCACCTGAAAACAGAAGCCACAACAAGGCTGAGCTACTAAGCTCAACAAGACTTAACCGAAAGGAGTAAAGACTGCTCCTCCTTCTAGACATGCAAGCTGTTTGGCTGAGGGGTTTGTTTACCAAAAGCGCTAAGTAGCCCTAATACAAGTTTTAGCTCCAGTTCTAGGTTCATTTACCAGTCTAGGTTGTGCAACCTATTCTAAGCAATCATAGAGCCAAACAAGATGTGTAGATATAACAACAAACATTGCCATCATCAGATTCCTCATTTACTCAGGGTGACATAGCAATCAAGCAATCTCAAGCTGTGAGAGGCAGACGAATCGATTCGAGTTCTTTAACCATGCATGGCGAACCTAGCCTCACGACATCCGCGCACCCGGAGGTCGCTTCCTGTGTCGGCCTTCCCCATCAATCCCCTAACCCGTGTCGGGCCCATTTTCTTTGGTGCAAGGTTCCACAGACCCGGCCTCTATCGTCCTGCGACCACGCTTGCCACCACGTGCGACAACCAGCAGGGGAAACTCCGTTCCAAGAACAATGGGGTGACCGCTCATGTCTAGGTTCAATCCGGTACTAGGCTTCCTTATCTCATACTAAGTATGAGGCTAGTACTTTCAAACACTTGATCACGAACACCACCACTGTCGGGCCTTAGCAAGATTTCATAGACAGACGGGGCGACCATCCGACCACCAAAAAGTTACCAAACCCTGCCCCGTCCATCGTCCTTATAGTTATAACAGGAGAGTAAATCATGCAACTCCTACAACTCGCGAGTGACAGGAGATCACTCGACTTTTACCGTCTCCTAGTTAAGCAATGCAGCTACTCAGTCCAACAGCTAGTGCTCATATCAATGGTTACCTAAGTCATGCATCTAGGGTTTCACACAACTCCTATACGTAAATGCACAAGCATGTTACAGAAGGCATACGCAAGTCTGGTAAAACACATAGGACTTTCATGCAACCGGGGCTTGCCTTCAAGCAAGGAGGGCGGGAACTGCTCGGCTTCGGGGGCGACTTCGGCTTCGAAGGGCAGGAGCTCGGCTACAGCTTCTTCTTCTGGCGCCGGGTGGAGCTCGTAGAAACCGTCGGCGAGGTGCAGCTCTACACGAATGCAATGCAAGGGTTAGCTTAAACGGTTATTTCAACAGCAACACTGGCTCGCCTGAGCCTAGAAACTTGCGACAAGGAGCAGGAGGTTAAGGTGGTTCGAGAGAGCTGATAATGATCAACAGGTAAGGGTAGGAGGGAAAACTAGTGGTCTGATCCTCAAACTAGAGGATGTGATAACTGGGATCCTCCGACGCAAGCGCTGAAGGGTTCCTAAGTTTTTACACATACACCCTGGGGTTGAAGAAAAGATCACAGCCAAGCTCTCGGACGAGGCGGATAAGGGTCGGCGGGACAGACAGGGTTGGACGAGACGGAACTGGGGTCGGGCGGATAGGAGGGGTCGGGCGAGGCGGACAAGGGTCGGCAACTCACCTTCTTCCTGAAAGGAAATCTTGGGGTCGGGAAGAAGCGAACTTGGGCGGAAGGTCTAAAGCTTCGACAAGGGCTAAGACTGGGAAAGCTACGGCGGTGGCGGTGCTTCTTGCAGATCACCAAAGAGCTTTGGCTCAGCAAGAAGGAGCAAGCTGCTGGGTGACTTGGAGAAACTGAGAAGGAACTGGGAGAAGAACTTCTCAAGAATGGGGGGGGTGGCGCTAGGAGCTTGAGCAGGGAGCTAGAGAAAACTGAAGGCAACAAGGGCGGGGGAAAACTCCGGCGACGGGGGCATTCCTTTTATAGCTGCTGGAGCGGGGAAAAGGAAACGGCGCGGAGAGAGAGAAGGGGAGCGGCGCGAAGGCCGGGGAGAAGCAATGGAGTGCTCTGCCGTGGCGGCGATTGAGCAAACAGGGCGGTGCTGCAGAACTCCGGGGGTGACGCCAGCGATCATTGCGCTCTGCCGTCAGGGCGGCGTAGGAGCGGGTAGACCGGTGGTTGGGATTTGGCAGAAAGCGGGCGTCGTCGTGCGGAAGAGGTGATAGAAGCGACCGGTTTAACGGCGCTAGAATCGAGGGCGCACAGGTGAGAAGACAGGAGGACGCGAGCGCGGGGGAAGAGCGCGGAACAACAGATTGTCGGGCGGCTTCTGACAGAGCGGGGAAAGGAACTGTCGCGGCCGCGGTCGGGGTTGGCGGTGGAGGAATCGTCGTGTAGCGACGACCGGGCGGTGCAACTGTGGCTGAAGGGACGGAAAAGACGGGCGACATCAGGCTCTGGGGCCGGGATCTGGTGGCGTGATGATGGGCGCGGGAGGTGAGGCTCTACAGAAAGGGGTGTAGAGGGCTTCCGCTGCCATTGGGGAAAGGGGCGCGGGAACCCACTCGGTCGCTGGCCAGAGACAAAACTGAGTGGCAGGCGTCGGAGAAAACGAGCCACGCGGCAGGAAGACTCTGAAGCGGCCATGCAACTCGAGTGCGGCTGTCGCGGAGGATCTGGAAAAGATCTCACGGGTTCACGGGGGATAGACCGGACGGGTGAGGAAGATCAGCAGGATCCGACGGTGAGCCGAACTCGCCGGGGTCGGAAGAGGAATGAAGCGGGAAGGGGTCGGATCCAGGGGTCGGGGCCGGCGGAAGACTGAGCACTCAGGCACAGTTAAGCAAGACAGATAACTAAGGTCAAGGGCTCCGATCAAGATTAACTGGGAAGGTTTAGGGGTCGGTCGTTACAGTCAACCACCAAAACAGGATCGCCATGGTCTTCTCATGTTTCTGGTGTTCCCCGCTTGTCAAACCATGGCCGGGAGCTCGCTTTCGAGCAACTACGGAAAATTGCCGGCGAAGCACAGCCGCTCACCGTCGGTCTAGCCGTCGCTTCTCCACCGCTAGCAGCCGCGGCCAACGGATCTAGATCCGACAGCCCGCAGCAAGTCAACCGGGTCGCGTACCGCACAGTGCCACTGCTCTTTTGCATTTAGGCTCCTGTATTTTATGCAAATCAACCCGCAGTCCAATCTAGTTCTAAAGTATATACAAATCGGTCCTATTTTCTTCTGTTTTAAACCCTACACTTTTGTAAAATTAACCCGCCATCCTGAGTTGTGTTTTTGCGCATTAAACCTTTGGTTTATAAGCATAGTTACATATAAGTCCTTGATTTCCGCAATTTAGCCCTGGAAGTTTTGTTTTTCTCGCAGAAAAGACCTTGAAACTCCATTTTTCGTGTTCTTTATATCCACGTGTTTCTTTTAATGCGTAGATTAGTTTTTCAAGTTTGTTTTCTCTGTTTATTATGATTAGTGTAATGTTTTTCTTATTTTATGCATTTGTTTGCTTGTATGTGCTCGTGTGACGCGTGTAGACGGTTAGCAGTTTGAGGGACTTGAAGATCAAGCCTTCGAGGAGTACGAACAGCAAGAGCAAGGCCAAGAAGGCAAGTCGTGCCCTTGATCACTTCTTTAAGTCCTATTCACCTTTACTTTCATGTTCAATAAAACATCGCTATGCACTTAATAGTTTAAATATGATGGGTCCCAACTAAGGATGTCGTAGAGTTTATTTACCTATGCCTTGACCAACTGAGTTTACTTTTATGTTGGGTAGCTCATGCTTATTACTTACTTGGTTATAGTGGTTTAACCAAATTCAATGAATAATATTGCTTTACTTTTGTTATACCTTTCATTAATACAAGATCATAAATGTTTAATCGGAACATGGAGAACCACCTAGGAAAATAGTGCTACCACAAGACTAAATGACTCTGGTCTTGGTGGAATAATTAGAAACTCTAATTTGAAGCAGTCTTACCGAAAGGGCAAGAGGGGGAGACGGTAGTTTGTGTATAGCACTCGCTCTCTTGGAAAGTGGGCTTTGCTAAGACACTATACTACTAGGGGACTGTTATACACTACGCTGATCATGAAACCTTAGCGGACCACTTCTTGTTACGGAATATTTGTAAAGGCCTCGTAGCGTCCCTATGCAATCACACCTCGGAAGTGTGGCATGGTGCCTTGCAAACACCGCATGGTTGGGTCCAAAGTTCTTTTGAACTTTTACGTGACTTGTGGGTAAAGATGTGCGACATCTGTAGAGTGTAAACTGATCGATGAGCTGTGCTCATGATCAAGAGCGGCCTGGACCCTTACATGATAACATTATCGAAAGATGGACTTAAATCATTGTTATTTCATTCATGCATATGTTGGTTACTTTATTTATGCTCTTGTTTATTTTTGGGGTGGTATAAACTTACACTTAGTTAATTGCTAATAAAATTTGACCAACTTAATTAAAAGCTGATGTTGATTAAGCCTTATTTATACCTTGATTAGCCTTAAACTACACTGTTTCCCATGACTTGTTGAGTACCAACTATAAGTGTACTCACCCTTGCAAAACCGCTGTTCAGACCAAGATAATCTGGTGGAGTACATTGACGACTTTGAGGAGTTCTAGGCGTACGGTTCTTCAGTCAGCTACCTGTGGTGTCATCGCTATCTTCAGAGTCCGCTACTTAATAAATTAGGCTTGTGCTTTATTAAGACTTTCGGTCATGTAATAACTGTTTAATACTCTCTTTATTCGTTATGACACTATCTTTGTTATTCACTTATGTCATACATATATGTAACTTGATCCTGGCGCACATGTATTAAATGCACTTGGTTTTGTCCTTAAAACCGGGTGTGACACGCCGCCACTGCCGCTGCCGTTGTTGGTGCAACTACAAGCCTTGGAGGAGGCAACGTCGACCCCTTTAGTCAATTCTCAAGGAGTCGACCACACTCCGTTCATGTGGAAAGCTCTAGCGATGACTCAAGCTCAAGCGATGAACTTGAAGCTAAGGAATTGGAGGCCAAGAAATTAAGAAAAGAAAAGATGAAGGCCAAGATCGAGAAGAAAGCAACCAAGTTGATGAAGAAGACGATCAAGGAAGAAAGTGAAAAGCATACCTTCTTCGGATATCACCAAGTTCCTCCTAACTACCCGCCTCCATCATCTCAATATCCTTCTTCTCAATTTCAATCCGTTCACTTGGGAAAACTCCCTTATTTTGATGAGATGGATTATCCCATGTCGGCTTATGATATGAAAATGCATCTCTACGAGCTTCACCCCTGTATTTGGGAAGTTGTGGTTGTAGATGTGACTCCGCCCAAGAATGGAATACCAACGGCCGAGCAAGCTCATGACTACTTCTGCAATGCCCAAGTTGTAAGAGTCATCATTGGTTCTCTATGTGCTCAAGAGTTCAACAAGATTCGTTCCGTTGAAATTGCCAAGGTAATTTGGGATACACTAAAAGAGGCACATGAAGGTACCAATCAAGTAAGAGAAGGAAAGGTGGACTTGATTCACGGAGAGCTAGAGCATTTCATCATGCTTGAGGAAGAAACCGTGACTCAAATGTTTGATAGACTAATGCTCCTTGTATCGGACATTAGAACTCTTGGAAGCACGGATTGGGATGATCACAAGGTCACAAAGAAGATGCTTAGAGCGTTCACCCCAAGGAATCCTACTCTTGCTACCATGATTAGAAGAGATCCAAGCTTCGAGACAAAGACTCCCAATCAACTTCTTGGTGAAATATTGCCTCAAGAATTGGTTGATAGAGATGTGGAAAAATCTCTTAGCATGAGGATGAACAAGAGTTTGGCCCTCAATGCTAGCTCTAGTACCATGATTGAGTCAAGTCTCAAAGCTCTCAAATCAAAGAAGGAAGACTCAAGTGAAGAGGGAAGCACTGATGAAGAGACCGCATTTGCCATAAGAAATTACAAGAAATTCTTGAAGAAGACTTTTAAAAAGAATGGTGATGATAGAAAGAAGATGTCACAAAGAAGATGCTATGAGTGCAAGGAAGTTGGTCACTTCATTGACGATTGCCCTCACAAGAAAAAGAAGGAAATGGAGGAGAAGAGGTTCAAGTAAAAGAGCAAGGACTACAAGAAGAAATATAAAGGTCAAGCTCATGTTGGTAAAGAATGGGATTCTAGTGATGAAGAATCCAACAAGGAGTGTATGACAACTCTAACCATACTCAAGCCCACTGCACCAACTAAACTCTTTAACAACACCTCCAACAATGAAGATGACACTCCTTTTTGTCTCATGGCAAAGGGGTCCAAGGTACTATTAAACACCACATCCTCCTCATCCATCTCCTCCTCTATATCTAGTAATATTCAAAATAAATTAGATGATGAGGAAGAAAAGCTTAAAGCAAACATGATAAAAGAATTTAGTAAGAAAGGCTATAAAGAAATTAAAAAGATTTTGGAGAAATTGGAGAAAAAGGAATCTCTCAATAGGCAAGAGAACTTGCTCATCCTTGAAAAGGAGAGAAACCTTGCTTTAGAGAAGGCTCTAGCCGAGGAAAAGGCTAAGGGTGAAAAATTAGCTATTGACTTGTCTCTAGCAAATGATTCACATGAGAGGATGTCAAAGGAGCTTACTTTGGCAAATGAATCTATAGCTTCTCAAAAGGCCACTCATAGTGAACTTCCAGAAGGCTTCTCATGCTTGACCGTCAAATTCAAAGACCTTGAAGTTAACTATAGTGCTCTTTGGGAGAGCTCCAAAGCCAATTCCAAGGCAAATCTTGACTCCAATGCCTCCACTAGTGAAGGTTGCACAAGATGCTACAAAATTGATGTGAATGCTTGTGTTACTAACATTGCTAAGCTAGAGGAATTAATCAAAGCAAGAGATGCTCAAATAAAGAGGTTGAACATGTTAGTGACATAAGGGTATGAAGGCAATACCAAGCCTGAGCCTAAAATCAAGTATAAGGATGGGAGGCATCCTTGGCACATGGACGGGCTTGGACACTACAAGGGGAGCAAGGTAAGTGACCGGAAGGTGGTTAATTGTAAGGAAGTCATCAAGTTCAACAATGGTGCAAACCTTGGTGACTTGATGGACATGGCACATGGCAAGACAAAGACCAACACAACACAAGTCAAGCCAATGGCCAATGCAACCACAAAGGTAAATGTCATGGAGAAGTCTATGACTAGGTTAAAGGTCAAAGTGGTTGCACATGAGCCCTCATCAAACTATACCACCGACTACATGGTTATGATGGATCACAATGGTAAAATAGTAGTCAAATATGTTGGTGCCTACATGAAAAAGGCTATCTTTAGGAGTGTGTGGGTTCCAAAGATATATCCATCTAACCAACAAGAACCTAAATCTTTTTGGGTACCTAAATTCCAAGCTTAATTTGTTTTGTAGGCCTACTCCTCTGGTGGAACTTCATGGTTGCTTTATAATGGATGTTCAAATCATATGACCGGGAAGAAGGATATGTTTTTGTTCCTAGAGCATTATGACACACCTAAATAAAGCATTGTCTATGGTGACAATAGCAAAGGGGATGTAATTGGAATGGCTAACATTGCTATCTCAAATGACAACTCTCTCTAATGCTTATTTAGTTGAATCTTTGGGATACAATTTGTTGTCCATCTCACAACTTTGTGAGAAGGGCTACAATTGTCTCTTTACTAATGAGGGTGTGACCGTCTTTAAAAGAGAGGATTCCTCTATTGCTTTTACGGGTTGCTTGAAGGGCAAACTCTATCTTGTTGATTTCACAACAGATAGAGTTGAGCCCAAGACTTATTTAGTGGCAAAAACTAACTTGGGTTGGCTTTGGCATCACCGACTAGCCCATGTTGGGATGAGGAACTTGGCCAAACTTCGAAAGGACAATCACATCCTAGGACTAACAAATGTTGTCTTTGAGAAAGATAAGGTATGTAGCGCATGTCAAGCTGGAAAGCAAGTTGGTGCTCCAAACCCCGGCAAGAACATCATGACTACGTCAAGACCATTGAAGCTTCTACACATGGATTTATTTGGACCAATTGCTTACATTAGCATTGGCAGTACCAAATACGGTCTCGTTATTGTTGATGATTTTTCCCGTTTCACTTGGGTATTCTTTTTGCCAGATAAAAGTGAAGCTCAAGGGATAATCAAGAAATTCATAAGAAGAGCTCAAAATGAATATGAGTTGAAGATCAAGAAAATAAGGAGTCACAATGGCTTGGAATTTCACAACACCAATGTTGAAGAATTTCTTGATGAAGAGGGAATCAAGCATGAGTTCTCCGCTCCATACACACCTCAACAAAATGGCATTGTGGAGAGGAAGAATCAAACATTGATTAAAGCCGCAAGAACCATGCTTGATGAGTACAAGACCCCAGATATCTTTTGGTCCAAAGCAATAAACACCGCTAGTCATGCCATCAACCGCCTCTACCTCCACAAGTACTTGGGGAAGACACCCTATAAGATACTCACCGGTAACAAGCCCAAGGTGCACTACTTTAGAGTTTTTGGGAGTAAATGTTTTATTCTAAATAAGAAACCCAAAAGCTCAAAGTTTGCACCAAAGGTTGATGAAGGCTTTCTACTTGGTTATGGTACTAACGAACACGCCTATCATGTTTTCAACAAAACCACTAGTTGTGTTGAAATCACGGTAGATGTGACTTTTGATGAATCCAACGGCTCTCAAGTAGAGCAAGTTGATAAAGATATTGTAGATGATGAATAACCACCAAGACCATCAATCATGAGGATGGGCTTGGGTGAAGTGAGACCGCGTGAAGTTGAAGCTCAACCTCCAGAAGAAAATGACAACAATGATCCACGTTCATCAACAAGAGTTGAACCGCCAAGCTCTCAACAAAGCTAAGATCATGGTGACGACCAAGCTCATGGCATTGATCAAGGGGGAGAACAAGGTGGTCAAACTCAACAAGATAATCCACAAGTTGAAGATGATAAAGATGGACCTATTCAATGACAATCACAAAGAGTTCATCAAAACGTTCAACGGGATCATCCCGTCGATTACATCATTGGAAGTATCCAAAGAGGGGTTACTACTCGATCACGTTTAGCAACCTTTTGTGGATATTATTCGTTTGTTTCCTCTTTGGAGGATTTTAAGGTAGAAGAAGCACTTGATGATCTGGATTGGGTGATGGCCATGCAAGAAGAATTAAACAACTTCACAAGAAATTAGGTATAGGAGTTGGTTGAAAGACCAAAGAAAATGTGATTGGCGCCAATTGGGTTTTCTGCAACAAGCAAGATGAACATGGTGTGGTCACAAGGAACAAGGTAAGGTTAGTTTCAAAAGGTTTCACCCAAATTGAAGGTTTGGAATTTGGTGAAACCTATGCACCTGTAGCTAGACTTGAGTCAATTTGTATTTTACTTGTCTATGCTACTCACCATGATTTCAAGCATTATCAAATGGATGTGAAGAGTGCATTTTTAAACAGCTCCCTATCTGAATTGGTGTATGTTGAACAACCACCAGGCTTTGAAGACCCAAAGTTTCCAAACCATGTGTACAAGCTCCATAAGGCACTCTATGGGCTTAAGCAAGCACCTAGAGCATGGTATGAATGCTTTAAGGATTTTCTTCTCAAGAATGATTTTGCGATGGGCAAAGCCGATTCTACTCTCTTTATTCACAAAGTCGATAAATATATATATATATATATATATATTTGCCAAATATATGTCGATGACATTATATTTGGTTCTACTAATGAAAAGTTTCGTGAAGAATTTAGTAGGATGATGTCCAAGAGGTTTGAAATGTCCATGATGGGCAAATTGATGTTTTTGCTTGGGTTTCAAATCAAGCAAATGAAGGAATGGACTTTCATATGTGAAACTAAGTACACAATAGGGGTCTTTGCACGGGTTGCAGCAAAGGTAATTTCGGTGGAGCCCATCTTCCTTGGCTGCCCGTTGCTGCTCCAGCTGTGGTCGTACAAGCGGTTCCCGATAGGGCGACCCCGTATTGACATGTCCCCCTACCCCGAGGGTTTCAACGACAACGACATCGACAGGCCCATGATGGGGTTGTTGTGGTGCCTGAGGAAGGTATGGTTCTTCAACTACAATTATTCGATTTGTATTACAATTATTCGAAGTCATAAATGCCAAATTGTGATTTTATTTGTTGTAGGGAATATGGGTGGGGGTGCAGACGAAGAAGTCGTACCCGGACTTCTTCAGTCTGTTCGACGCTCTTGTCGACACCGACATGAGGTGGAGATCCTACAACTTCGAGGAGGTGCAGGCTCGTGCCCCGCATGGCCTCTCTTCGCTGTGCTATCGGGACATAGAGTACTGGAGGACGATGAGGCCACTAGTCGATGACATCCACGTCGAGGAATACGCGGTTCACCGTGTGATGAGGCAGTTCAGCCTGTACCAGCACTCCCCACTTCCAGTTACATCTGTTGTCCTGACTGCCGTTCACAGGTACACCCCTAGCCTTTTGATTCACCTTGCAATATGAATTTTTCATTTATGTAACTTGTGCAACGATGATTCCCTTAGGGCTAGCCGTCAGCGTGGTGGTGGTGGTGGGCCTGGAGTCCTATGGGCTCCGAGGATGGTTCAGTGGGTCGACATGTGGACGACCGCACTAGACGAGGTGGTGCAGGAGGCCCGTGCACACGACGACGAGGCTTTCACAGCGTACCTTCGGTGGTTCTTACCGAGGACCAGGACATGGGTCACATATGTTCCGAGGGAACCACCGACAGAGACCGCGCCAGTCACGCAGACGTACCTGCACTCGAGAGACTTCAACTTCGACTACGCAATAAGCTACTATATTATTTTTGTTACTCAACTTGCATCATTTGGTGTGACTAACTTGAATCATTTTCTCTCTCCAAAAGTACGACATTATTGTTGGGGTATCCACAGAGCTAACGTACGGCATCGACCACTATGACGACATGACTGCTCATCAGCACCGGACATTGTACAGGAGGGCCCGGGACGCCTGCAGTAGGTTCATAAGGGCCGTCAGCTGCCGTGGTGGTCACGGGGATGTCGTACTTCCACCACGGGCTGCCTACCCCTGTTCATCCTCTCCAGCTCCTACTCAATAGGCTGGTACGTCCTCTCAACCACTTGTTCGTTCGCCACCGGCCGGGACATCCTACGCCCCACCAGCACCACCACCGTCTTGGTATGCCACACCCGGTCCGTCCACCGTTCCGCAGAATGTCTTGGTGATAGCCACGCAGATGCATGCCGGTTATACTGGAGCGTGCTCCTCGTGGCCCTTTTCAGCTGCACCAGGCACAGAGATACGACCAGAAGGTGCGTGATGAATACATTTTTTCTATTCCTTTTTAATTACGCAATGGAGCTAACAAAACCATTTCCTTTGTTGCATAACAAGGTTCGCAGACTGCAAATGGGTTTCGGAGGACTCCATCGATGAGGGACAGAGGTCCAGCGGCCACGCTTGGATCGACGACCTTTTCAGCGTCGAGCCTGACGTGATCGGTCCCTCCCAATTGCCTGACGCCCTGCAGGGTCCTCCACCAGGCGTGACCCAGTACCATGCGACACCACCTGCGGAAACACCACCTGCGGCGGTACCACCAGCGGTGGCATCGGGACAATGTCCGACTCGCGACATTGGCCCATCGGAGCCGTTGACGTATGACCAGCAGCAGACTAGAGCAGCGCAGCAGGCAGCAACGCGTAGTCGTGGTGCAAGTGAGCCTCATTTCAAGTGAGGATGCATTTAGTGCGTAGGGTGACTTGTATGTTTTATCATGTGTCCGATTGTGTAACGACGATGTGTGCTCATTCGTGGACTGCTCTATCTAGATCAGCAGTTTAATGCTTTTCAATGATTCCGTGCATTCACTATACATTTCTAAACAATTTCGAAATAATTATTAAAACTACATAATTGAAATAATCGATCAAAAGGAAGGACAAATACGCGGCAAATAACAGAGTACATGACCTAAGGACAACAAAATGAAAAGTCCAATAGTACGCAACATTATCCATGAATAAACCATGCAACTAGCCAATAATAGAGACTACTGAGTACAACGATGCCACTTTCCCTTCCTTAGGGCATCGGGATTCTCCTCAATCGCTGTTTTCGCTTGGCGTGCACGCTCAAGCTTACCCTCCCTCTCTACAGCAACACGCCTCCTTTCCTCCTCTTCCTTGTGCTCCTTCTCTGCAACCTCCTCTCTGAGTCTCTTCTCCACCCTCTCCTTGTTCTCTGCCGCCCACCGCAACATGTACTGCATCTCCTCCTTGTCTTCAGGCTTGATCTCAGTGTCAATCCACTGCTCAAAATCATAGAGCAGTGGAGGGGTCTGCAACAAATGCAATTGTTACAAAACAAAAAAAATCATGCAAGATGTCATATGACACGAAATAATTATCATAGAACATCAATTCCTCACCATCTTGTTAATGCGGCGCTGACCAAGCGTAGGCTCAAACTAAAAGTTTGAACACATCCAGTACCTCTGCCTGTACGTGTCCTCTGCATCAAACTTGGTTATCTTGCAAGGATCGCCGCAAAAGCACATGGGCACTGGAACACCACTAGGTAGAGGCAAAAGGTCGATGGCATTTCCGGTCAACAGAACACCACTCCTTCTTTACCATTTTTGTTGTAAGATCCGAAAGCAACTAACATTAAACCATACGACTAGCAGTTAACGTAATAACGTGCACTGAGATTACCTTGGTTTTCTAGCTTTTCCACACCTTGGCATCCTACGGTTGTATAATATAAATATCAAAATTGCATCAAATTATACTACGCTAGATTTACTATGAACTAAATACTAAATCTACTATACTAACTAATCTAGATTTTTGTACATCTAAAACCACAAAAATCTAAAACCACCAGATATTTCTAAATCTACTATACTAAGAGATTGAAAAATATACCTGTTGATGATAGCTTCTTCCCCTTCTTTCCTCTCTTTCTTTCTTTCTTTCCTTCCTTTTTTCCCTTCTTTCCTCTCTTTCTTTCCTTCCTTCTTTCCCTCTCTGGTTCTCCTTCCCTCTGTAAACCGAGACAGCGCGGCGCTGGGTTAAATAGGGTGAACTCCTGCTGGTTCATCCGGCGGTAAGGGTTCTTACCGCCGTTTCAACTGGCGGGGGTACCTCGATCCACGCGCGCACTACTTCAACAGCAGCGGTAAGGTGGTGAGGGCCTTACCGCCAGTTGAAATGGCAGTAGGGCTCTCCCGCCTGCTGAAACGGCGGCAGGGACCGGCGCACGGGGTGTCAGGCCCCTACCACCAGTTCAACCGGCGGTAAGGCCATACCGCCAATTCAGGCGGCGGTATAAGCCCATTTTTGCAAATTTTTTATTCGACTATATATTTTTGCAAAATTGAAAAAAATATATAAAAATAAAAAAAATTCCATGATCCAACACGGTGGTGGGCTTTTTAGTAGGCCAGATTATCTGTTTGATGGGGAGAGAAAGCAGCTTTTGGGAGGCTCCTGCGATGTTAAATGGTTGAAAACAATTGTGTTATTATTTAAAGAAATTGAGATAAATTCTTGTTTAAATTTCAGGCAAAAACCAATCTCATAAACCGAAGATTTCTAATAAAATGGATAAACCTAGTTATCGGTGACCTCCGATATTTTTTTCTTACCGGTAATGCTAACCCTGATCCTAAATGGTTGAACTAATTTTGTGAATTGTTGAATTGATTATTTAAAAAAATAATGAAATGTATACAACTTTTGTACACTAAACATACATATGTAATTTGGATAATTAGTATTCTTATTTTATAAGCTTGAATTTTTGAAATCCTCACGAGTCCTATAGAAAGAAATAGTTGATTAATAATTATAATATTATGAAAGAAATTAATGAAGAAGCAAACATGTGCCCCCTCCATGGGCCGTCCACCACACGGTGGTGGGCTTTATCAGGCCAGATTGGCTTTCTGGTGTGGTGGTGGGTTGGTGGCTAGCTTTGTTGGGTTGGTGTGACAAGAGGCCAAACCATGATGGCCCAAGCTTGCCTGGAGCTTGATCACTGATCAGGATTGAGAACTTTGAAAATAAACCCTAGGAAGTTACTTTGTTTCAAGTATTTTTTTGGCATATAAACTTGTTGTAAACCTTAGAAACTTTTGTTTAGTATATACTAGAATTTCTAACCTTGTTCATGTAGCGGTAGTGCAAGATGGTAGATGTACCAGCAGCAGCGGTACGTCTATTGCAGGGGCGGATCTAGGGCCCGAGCTGCCCGGGCTGCAGCCCTGGGCGAAACCATGGAGTTCCTTTAACATATGTGGTGTTTAACCTAGTAAAATGAGGCTTAGGAGACAAGATTAGACTGTTTTGAACGTAATTCATCAGCTCAGCCCGGGATGCAGCTCCGTTCTGAATCCGCCCCTGGTCTACCGTGACCATCATTAGCAACCAGTACTTATTAACCGTTAACCTGTGCAGCTGCGCGGTGACTATATGTATGCGACAGTTTACTATCTGTCGTGCACGTGGTTCGTGGGCTAATTTTTGCCCATTTACGCTTTTTTTCACGGTCACAACACGTTTCGGCCACAAAAACTTTAATAACCACTCTCGAGGTTAACCGTTAACCTGTCCAGCTGCGCTGCAACATATATATGTCGCATACACGACAGTTTACTATCTATCATGCATGTGGTTCGTGGGCTGATTTTGACCCATTTATACTTTTTTTCATGGCCGCAACACGTTTCGGCCCAGTAAATTTAATAACCATTCTCGAGGTTATGGGCTGATTTTGGCCCATTTACGCTTTTTTTTTTATGGCCGCAGCACGTTTCAACCTAGCAACTTTAATAACCACCCTCGAGGTTAACCATTAACTTGTCCAGCTGCACGGCGACTATATGTTGCATACATGATAATTTACTATCTATCGTGCACGTGGTTCGTGGGCTGTATGGGGTTCGAACTCCAAACCTCCCACTTCGGAGGCTAGAGCCTTACAATTGCGTGACAAACCTATTTGACCGACCCTTCCATATACAAATATTTATTTCATGTAGTACTACGGTGTACAAATCTTTTCTATTTATCTCTTTCTTCCTCTTATTTTTTATTTTGTAATACCCCAACTTTTTATTTAATTTTTATTTTACTTTTATTTTATTTCCTTGATTATTAATTATTTATTTCTTACTCATTTTTATTTCTTCTTTCTTTTCCCTTTTATTTTTTATTTGTTACATTTTATATTTCTTTAATTTTTTTACCTTTTCATTTCTTTTATTTTATCTTGTTTTTTTTCTCATTCTATTTTCTCTTTTGTTTGTTTTATTTTTATTAGTTTAATTAATTACTTTTTTATATTTTAATTCCAATTATCTTCTATATATTTCTTCGTAATTTATATTTCCTTTTTCCTTATTTGATTCATTTTTCTTCTCTATTTCATTTTCTATTTTTACTCTTCTCTTTTATTTTTTTAACACTATATGTATTTTTCTTAGTAAAAAATACATTCAAGATTATTACTTAGTACATTTAGTTGTTATATATAGAATTTATTAGTTTGGAATGTAAAATTATGTATTCAATAGACTCATTCATTCGCGACACTGAATCATTTATTCCTTTTTAGATTGAACTGGTCAACCACTCAAACTTGTGAATTAAAACAACGTTATATGTTCATAATGTATTTGTCCTAAGTGTACAAATTTATTCGGTGAGTTCATATATTTTGTTTTAGGTGTATAAATACTTGTTCTTTGAGTTCCGGCAATTTGTTCGAGGTAGATAGATCTTTTGTTTTGTGAATTCATATAATATGTTTGATGTGTACTACTATTCTGTTCTGTGAGTTCGTATAATTTGTTCCGGCTATATTTATTTTTGTTCTGTGAGTATTAACTTGTTCGATTAGTATAATATTTGAGTTCGTATAATGTGTTCAGCTACATGTATTTTAAATGAATCTTCTAACTTGACGTTCATATTCTACTACTTCTATCTTACACAATCAAATTTTCAATGTTTTGTTTACTATACATCTATTATTTGCATCATGCAATTTTTGTGATGTTTAGTATTTTATTCGCTGTTTATAATCATTTGTTCACCCTATTTTTTCGCATTAGACAATTATTTATTTTGGTTATTCAAGTATTTGTTAGCTATAATCAAATTTAATATTTTGTATTTAAAAAATATTTAAAAATTCATCCAAATATAGTCGAGTGCAATCTTAAAACACACAGTGGTGCAATTAGAATTTAATTTGGACGCTGGATTTATGATTTATAACTTTTTTAATTTCAAAACTGCACCAATGCATCAATATTGTCTTTACTAGCATGCATGCAGAATTTTTTTTTTCTTTCGTGTAGTTTTCTCTCGTAAGGTGCATGCGCTCCTTCAGTGACAAGTGACGAATTTATCGCGTCCGTCCAGCTGTCCTTGTTGCTCGCCTCGTGCTGAGGCGAGGTGGCGGGCCCTTGTTCAGCCGCTGGGCCGCAAGCCTGCAACCAAATCAAGGTGTCGCATCCGTCCTTGACGTCGTCGTCCTCCTCCTCCCGGCCAAGATCTCTTTGCCCTTTCTTTACTGGCCTCACATGGCGCGCCGTAATGACTGGGGCCTGCAGGCCGCGGGATCACGCGCGCCGAATTAAAACCGAAAGGCCGGAGGGAGGAGCTGCAAAGGTCGTTAGATGTTACAGTTGCAACCGCCGGCGAGCTAGCGACGGTGGTCCACGGCGCGCTGGACCAGCAGGATAAACGATCGACTCGGCGAGTAGATAAAAAATTGATCTTTCCATGTGCACGAGGCGAGTGTGTGTTGTGCGTGTAAAAAGCTCGCCGACACTCGGGACGACAGGTGTGACTCCGGCCAGATTCTGCGGCAAATCAATGAATTGACCGAAGCCGCTCCGGCCGAACGGCCGGCCGGCATGTGGGTGCTGGAAGCTCTGCGTGCAGTGGTTTGTCAGTCCACTCCGCCGGCCGACGCTTGTCAGTCAGCTTACACGGCGCGCAGCTTCTAACGAGCACGAATCACTCCGACATGCTGCCGTCGGTCCGGTTGATGACATGCAACACGTACGCACCTACATGTGTGCGCCAAGAAGAGTCTCTCGGGCCAATTTTTTATCAGCACTGCTCGGTAGATGATAGAGTGTAGGACGCTGCCAAGCAACAACAATACAACTAACATTGTTCATGGCCACCAGGCCCTACAGGGAAGCACACAATGCATGAACAGGCCGGGGACCTGACGCGCGTGCAGTGCGACCACCACCATGCATGTGCGGGGTTCCTTTCAGCTTCCCTTCTCCATTCGCCTGCAGCATCTCGATCGGCATGCCGCGATCGAGAATCTCCGCACATGCGACGCGCGCAGGGCCGGCCGGCTGCTCGGTTGGTGGCCGCCACGGCCGGCCCCCGGCCGCATGCAGCTCCGAATCCGTCCGCCGGCGGCGTCCTCCGATCCGTGACGTGCATATGTACACACCAACCGATCGGACGCCAAGAAGACAAACAGTTAACATTGGATCAGGACTCATCGGTTATACTATATGTAAAATGTGGTCCTTGATTTTATTAGAAAGCTGATTGATTATGATTAGCTCGTCGTCGTGTATGACTACTGCGCAAGTGTGCAGTGCAGTAGCACATGCACATCGAAATCTTTCGACATCACTGAAACCTCTGCCAGTTAATTATAAGTGATCTGCAGCAAGATATTTGGTTCGTCGTATCACTGTTATGATGCTTCCCTGTTTCCGGGGTCCAGTGAACATTACTGCTTCGTTCATTTGGGAAAAAAAACAAAGAAAGCTTCCATGTTAGTACCTAGTACTCCCTCCATTCCAAATTACTATTTGTTTACGTAGTAATTTGGGACGGAGGAAGTACGTCACAAAGTTCCATTATATATGTGACATGTTCATGCAGCTTCCGTGTCTGTGCAAGGAGACACTGAATCTAGCGGATAACAGGATGCAGGTGATAATTGAGCAGAACGCGTACGTGTAGCTACGCGGCAGGAATCGACATACCCGATCGTGTAGCTTGGGTTTTATTCTGAAAATCTAATTCCATGGAAAGGCGTATTGTTGTCCGCATTGCACGTGTATTCTTCGTCGACAGGCTTAAACACATCTGATGCCAGACTGATTAATTATCGACTCTCATCAGTACGTGTCCAGTTCAGAATTTGAGCCGAGTACAACGGAAGGAAGCTTCTGTGTATGCATGTAGACAAAGGCCAATAAAACCAAAGCTCCACTATGTTGAATAAATCTTCCTTTATTAACGCTTCCACTAATAATGAGAGAGAGAGAGAGAGTCAAGCAATAATCAGTTGCTGCGACATTAAAGCCTCTGCACAATTGCCCTCCATAGAGAGACTTGCACAAGTACGGAGACAAAGGGAAATAAAACGGTAAGAAAAAGGTCAACAAAAACTAGTAGGACATCAAATGCAGATACATGGGCATTGCTCGAATTCCAACCCTATATGTCCAAACATCTCTCAAATATTTTTAGTTTCTCTCTTATGTACGGAGAGAGGGCAGGGGCACCAGGCACACCCCCCTCCTATCTTGACTTAATTACTAAATATAGACGTACTATTAGCTTTGGTACGTATACCATATGTTGGGAAATTGGCCTTGAACGGTCCCCTATCGTCTCAACCGAAAGCTTTCATATTGGAAGGAAACCAGTTCGATCGTCATGCAAGCCAATATAACAGAGCCTTCAAAGCGGCATACATGATAGGAAGTCAGACCTGAACAAAGATCCAAAAAGAGCGCATATGCGAAGGTCCTTGAAGAAGCAACGAGGTGTATTTCGAGCAAAGAAAAATATTAGAATTTCACTAATGACGGCTGAAAGCAAAGCTATTGGTACGCCGGTAGACGAAGGCAATGCCAAGGCCTTCCCATGCCGAATGGAGAGAAGAACTATCATCTCCTCGATGAAGGATTAAAGTGTGTTGAAATGTGAAGCAGTGTGAGCACAAAGGTGCAATGAAATATTTTACCATTGAGTATTCCAATGATGTTGTGGTTAAAAATACAGAAATCTCAAACAGAGGTCATTTTTTACTTTGTATTTGTGTATCTTTATTATTATATTGCTTCTTTTACTTTCACAAATTAATCTTCTTTATGTTCTTAGTCATATATTTTTTTTCCCACCGTTTAGGCTCTATCAAAGACCATGGGACAAAAACTCGGCAATATCTAAAACACAGTGGACTCCCAGGCTAGGGATCAGGCGTGCGCGTGGTCAGGTATGAAATATATGCGCCCTAACAAGACTGGTTCTAGAAAAAGACGGTCATATTTGTTCGAATTTAACTTAAAGTTCAAATCAAATTTAAAATAAATTATTGTAGTTTCCTTTATAGTGCAACAATTAGCCTCCAGCTGATTCGAGGAAAAAAATTAGCTATTGTACTCGGGCAACATGCATGTTCCACTAACTCACGGGTCCCAAATTTGAAAATACAAAAGCTGTGGTGTCGTATGGGAGAGATTCGGGCAACATGTTCCAGTAACACACGGGTACCAAGTTTGAAAAATAAAAAGCTGTGGAGTTGTATGGGAGAATTTTGGGCAACATGTTCCACTCATTTGAGGGGGAAAAAACGAAGAAATGAAGTAGTAGACCGTTATCTAAGGTTCAAGCAGTAGTGTTTTCATGTTCCACTTCCACAAGGACTATTCAATCTTCTTAAATTCAAATAATACCGAGAAAATGACTTGTGTCTGGTCCCAGAGACTCCTGCAGGATTCAGATTGCAATTGTCGCGTCACATTTCAGAAGATCTGCTTAGTGAAGTGAATACTTACCTTGACGTTGACGTTGTTGATATCAGGGGATGTCTAAATTTTAAAGTGATTGGTTTTTCCTACCTTTTTTTTTTACTTCTTTCAACAATTGGATCCAACAACAAACAATCAAATAGTATTGTTGCAACTTCAAGCCATATATTTGGTTGTAGTCTTAGGTAACTGAGAGTGAGCAATCTCTTCACACACGATTGAAACTTACCAAGGCAGTAATTCATTTCTCTGAATCCTGAAAGTACAAAATTCAAAAGACACAACTTGATCCATGGCATGCAACGTTAGTCGCAGCTCAAGCTTCTCCCTTTCCTTCACAACACGACGGTGACCAAGTAAGAAAATAAAATTACAGGCACGATTCACACATCACTAGGGGAATGCAGAGACCGTGGAGGGAGGGAAGAACACCGTTCCCTTCTTCAACCTCCTCCTCTTTCCACACCGCCTCTTGCGAAACCCGGACGCACATTTCTCACCATGCACTGCTCACCATTGGCAGCAGAACAATTCAGGGAATTAGGGGTAGTTGACCAAGGACCGGTAAGTCACCCCGGGCTTCCACCCGGCGGGGATGGCGTTGTTGACGACGAGCACCCTGCCGGAGTCGGAGGTGAGCCGGAGCCCGAACGGCGCGTTGAGCCTCTTTCCGTTGTTGAGCCGCCACATGGCGCCCCAGTTGTGCGCCATGGACGTCCAGGCGCCGCTGCCGGCCTCCATCAGGTCGACGGCGTTGAGGTCGCCGTCGTCGTCCTCGAACTCCACCAGCACGTTGAAGTAGAAGGGGTTGGCGCCCTGGTCCACCTTGAAGGCGATGTTCACGCCGGGGTACTTGCACTGCACCCTCCTGTACTGGATCCTCAGCACGCCGCCGGCGCGGAGCTTGTCGGCCATGCCGGGCCTCGCCATGGCGCCCATGGCCGTGCCGCTCATGTCGAAGTGGGCGACCTCGCCGGGGAACAGGTCGCCGGGGGACCTGTCGGTGATCACGATGGTCACCGGCTGGCCGGAACACGCCGCGTTGGTCGTGCATTTCACCTGCACGTTTTTACCATCCAGTCAGTACCTGCCGACAACCCTGCAATAATTGAGATATACGACGGCAGTTCAGTGGTAGGCCGCGTGACCACCACACGAGCATGCATGCTGACCTCATAGCAGGCGCCGCAGCCCTCGCCGTCCCTGTACAGCGGCGTGCTCCCGGCGGCGATCATCGACGAGAACGGCTGCTTCCCGACGGCGGTCTGGTACCCGCACGCGCCGCCTGCAATATTCACAATGTCAGCGACATCGGTCAGTGCATCGGCACAATAACAACCGTACGTGGAATGCACGGTACACACTACGGCGTCGACATGACAGGCATGGACACAAGCAAGCGCGTGGCGCTAACCTTCGCCGCCGTCGCCGTTGGGGGCACCGTAGTACGTCGCGCCGGCGCCGGACAGCCAGCCGCCGGAACCGTACACGGTGGACGGCGACGAGGGGATAGCGGTGTAGTTCCGGTGGGGTTTGGCTGCGGGCGCCGGCTTGTGGCCGCTGACCTTGACGGCCGGCGCCGGCTTGTGGGTGACCTTGGCTACCGGCGCCGGCCTGTGGCTGACCGCCTTCGTCTTCGGCTTCGCCTTGCTGAGCTTGCGGGTGCAATCAATGGGGCTCACTACAAGTGAGAGCAAGACCACAGCTGCCAACAGCACTGTGCAAAGCTTGGCCATTGCTGCTGCTGCTGCTTCTCGTTCTTCCAAGCTTACCACTTGGAATGTTCAGCTAGCTAGCTCGATTGTTCTTGGGTGAGCTGGAACAGTGGGCACGAGTGGGGTATTTATAGGAAGAGAGGTCACTTTGGAGGGGCCGACGATGCGCAACAATTTTGGGGACGACTCTACCGGTCGATTGAATTATTGTGGAGAACGTGACAAGTTGGTGTGTTCCCGGAAAAAAGTCCAAGCCAACCATTTCTTTAATTTGTATGAGTACCTAGCGCTGTGAGCTAAAATCATGTGTAAATGGCCAGTTTGTGAGTTCAATTGGGCAAATGGCCTCTAAGGAGTAAGGAAATGCAAATGGAAAACACGTGTAGAGAAATTTAATCTGCAAGTGTGTACTGTCGGTATGCGAGAAAGGTGTTCCAATAGTTAGGGCTCAAAGCTAGTATATTTTACGATGAGTTGCATACTATGGAGTATGGACATGCGTAGCATACATGATGCCCAAGAGATGCTATACCTAGTCATCTGCTACGCATAGTAGCTGAAAATTTATATTGCATGTTTTAAATCATTAATTTACTCTCTTTGGTCCTAAATGTTTTTTCACCATTGATTTTTTATTACAACGTGTGACCTAGATACTAGTATAGCCAAAATCATGTAAAAATCGATTGTGAAGTGAAGGTTGGAAATGGTCTTTAAAATGAACAATCATATGCATTTCTTCCATTTTAGGGTTTACCTAGATAAGTTTCCTAGGAATATAATATCTTGAACTCCAACAAGAAACTTTTTCTTTACAAACACGATACAGATACTTGATGATCAAACACATGCGCCTGATAGTACTATAGGCATTTTGTTGAAATTTGTGGTTTTGCCACACCATATAAAGAGAAGTTCATCGGAAAATCACCTCGGTTGCTATAACAAATAAACATATGAGAGCATTGTTGAAATCAGAGCCATTTTACAGTTAATTTCAAATATTAAATAAAACATGACATAAACGATAGCCATAACAGGAGCATGAAACTTTGTGTCTATAGCAACAAACATAAAACATGCAATGGAAACTATGGAACACAAGAACTAAACCAGAAAGTTCACGAGGAAGTACCCTGAGGCAGGGCCAGTTCCGAAGGAATCGAATGCGCCATTACCCGACATTGGTAGTCGAGCCTATTCGATGTAGTCGATCAGAGGTCGATGCCGTGCAGATAATCGTCGTGCAGTTGCGTCTCCAGGAAGTAGTGGTTCACAGTGAGCAGTCGCGCAGATGCGCTCCTCAAAAACTTGATCGCCCTTCTACTCTTTGGGTGCAGAGTCTCGTGTAAGGGCGCAGCTTCGGAGACCTACTCTTCTGGCGTGGTAGGTGCACACAGAGCACCAGAACGAGAATAGCAAAAATAGTGCAGTAGTGGAGAGAGCTCATTGGCTGGTGTGTTGTGCACGGAAGACTGAGAATGAGCGCCTCTCTTATAGGCACCAGAAACCTTTTGGGTGTCCAGATTCATTGCCATTATTCAGCTATAGTAACCCCAGCCATCAACGGGCAACCGTTACTAGTCATTTGTTGTCACCCTTTTAATCCACGTAAGTTACTAGTCACTAAACACCGTGTCAATTACTAGTCATCAACTCGTGATTAAAAATTGCAAAACCAGACCAAACCCAGCCCACACATCACGTCCAACCAGCCGACCAGCCGGTCGCGTTGCGGCACGGTGAGGCAAGGTGAGCAAGTGCGCGCGTGTGGCATCCTACTATCCCTTCCTCAACTTCTCAACAAGTGCAACATGGCTCCACCTTATAAGTTGGTTAGGGACCCTTTCAACTTTCAAGTTGGTTTTATTACAAATGTAACCACCACCATGTGAATGGGCCTTGGGATTTAACTGAATTAATAGACCACCGGCCCATTTAATCTAACAATCCCCACCAAATTCCAAGGCACATGTTCAGTTCCACTGCTGTTTGATATATCAGCTTTTCGATGGAGACCTTGTTAAGGTTGAGTATCCACCTAGAGCATAAGCTACATTTGTCCAACTTTGAACAATGAACTATGCCTTGAATTGCCAGTTTTGTGCGAACAAATTTTACTTAGGTCCTTTACTGCTACTAGACTGCAAATTGCATCCCCTCTAGTTGGAGCATATAAGTCGTACTCCACGGCCTTTCACGAGTCTCTAGAGATTACCTAATCTTATAGATTGTGACTAGTACTCAAACTCATATAGGTATGTTCCTCAAAAGATGTTTCTGCAGGTTAACATCTTTGCTTAAGATAAGCCACTTAGATCACATTAAGGTATTTACCAACCTGCCATGCAGATTTAGGAGAGATTGCATCTCGAACGAAGTAGGTTCGTACAATAGTACTCTCCTTCTCAGTTAGTCAATAGCTTGTTACACCATCCTAGTTCACGAGATCTCCAATCAAATAGAACAGGTTACCACTATGACATAACTCTCATGTGGGTATCATTCCCATCTCCCTCTATGCCTCGTCTATCATATTTCGTGAAAGACCTTTCGTGAATTGATCTGCCAGATTCTTAGCCATCTGAACATAGTCCAGTGCTATCACTCCGGAGTTTCTCATCTTTCTGATAGACTTCAGCCGCCTCTTCACATGCCTTGATGACTTCATGTTATCCTTAGAACTGTTCACCTTGGCAATCACTGTTTGATTATCACATTTCATTAGGATAGCGGGTATCAGTTTCTCAACCACTGGCAAATCCATCAAGAGATCACGAAACCATTCAGCCTCAATTGTGGCAGTATCCAACGCTGTGAGTTCTTCTTCCATTGTTGACCTTGTTAAGATGGTCTGCTTGCAAGACTTCCAGGAAACAGCACCACCTCCAAGTGTGAACACATATCCACTTGTGGCTTTTATCTCATCAGCATTTGATATCCAGTTTGAGTCATTGTAGCCTTCCAGTAACCTAGGATACCCAGCATAGTGAATTCCATAACTCGCGGTGCCTATTAGATAGCGCATTACTCTTTCAAGAGTATGCCAATGATCATCTCCAGGATTTGAAACAAATCTGCTAAGTTTGCTCATACCAAATGAGATGTCAGGCCTCGTAGCACTAGCTAAATACATTAGCAAGCCAATGATTTGAGAATATCTCAATTGATCCCTTGCTATCCTTCGGTTTTTCCACAATATCACACTAGAATCATAAGGCGTGGGAGTAGGCTTGCAGTCACTATAACCAAAGTGACTCAATATCTTTTCCACATAATGGGATTGTAGTAATGTAACCCCACCATTGCCTTCTCTTAGTAGCTTAATGTTCAAAATTACATGAGCCACTTACATGTCTTTCATCTCAAAATTTTGAGACAAAAAGCTCTTAACTTCCTCAATCAATTGAGGTTAGTTCCAAAGATCAATATGTCATCGACATATAAACACAGGATCACTCCTCCCCTACCAAAGTGGTAGTACACACATTTGTCGGCTTCATTCACAACAAAGCCTACAGACATGAGACTTCTGTCAAACTTCTCATGCCATTTGAAAGAGCATCTAGACCCCTTGTGGGTTTTGGTGATTGAATGATAAAAACAATTAAAGGACTAATGAGCTTGTTGAGCTTTGGCAATGTTTTATTAGAAATGAAAAGGTCAAGCTCATATCATGTGAAGCATGCAAAAGTAAAGAAATGATAAGCAAAGATTGAATTGAGTGAAAGAGACAAAGATGGAAGTGAAATTATATTGTCTCATTAGTTGTTTGCTTATATAATCAAAGAAAGTTTAAAATTGCATGAGGATTGATCAAGATTACAACAATGATATACGTGATCAAGAGCAATGGTGAATTGAATGGAATTTCAATGATAGGTTGATTGGTCACATGGATGGTATTCCTTATTATCAAGAAAGAAGATATTTGACCAAGTACTTAGTATTTCAAGGAAAGTTAAGATAGAAGATTACTTGGTCATAATATTGGTATAAGAACGATATTCAAGTATGAATCAAGTTCATTTATTGAAGAAGTGGATTTCAATGGGTATTCATTGTTGATGCAAAGAAAAGCTTAACTTGAGATGACAAGCTAGGGTGAAAAAGTCAAACAAGGACTTAACTACAAGATACTAAGCAAGGATGAAGTGCAAGTGGTGACTTGGGCTGATGGATCTTTTCTAGGGTGAAGAAACTAGCACTTAGGAGAACTTTGAGGAACTAATCAAGCCATGAAGAGTTAAGCAATTCAAAGTATCAAATAATTGTTGAATCATAAGAATTGAGGTGACTTGAGTATGTCAAGTTGATTATTGATCATATATGTTGAGGAACATCAAGTCACTAGCTCAAGGATGATAATGCTCAAGAAAGAGAGAAAGAAATACTTGAAAACCCCTCAAAGTATGATTTTGAATAAAAGTGGCATGGTGAAGATATTCAAGATCAAGTGATTTATATTGTGTTTATTCTTTGATCTTGAGTATAGGTAACGCCGTACTATCAAGAGGGATGCAACGTGGATAGCTTCGCTTATGTCTCGGTGCTCAAACCTAACATTCCAAGTGCTAACATGAGAGAAACACTTGTCACAACACTTGCACCGGGTGGTCTTGGAGCTTGTTTTTAGTTGGAATGGATACTCCTCTGAATAAGCTTTCCATAGAGTCCAAGATCAACGAATTCAGAGCCCGGAGTAAAAAGTTATGGTCTTTTCTCTTAGGTGACTTGTGATGTCTAGTAGACCTGTGGAAATTCCGGAGAATTCGAAATTCCGTAAGTTGTGGAAATTCTAGAGAATTGTGCGGAGTTTCCAGAACTTTTTGAACCTAACAGTTAGTTTTGGGAGTCTGGAGTTTTCGGAGGTTTTTCTGGAAGATTCCGGAACTTAACAGCCCAACGGCTAGTTTTTGGGGGACGGATATTTATACCCCTCATCTTCTCCCATTTGGAGCTACTGGTTCCCCATATGAAAAACACATCTCCACAGCCCTTTTGAGCCCTCCCATCTCTAGTATTGCAAGAGATTTGAGAAGAAAAGAGATTTGGGGTGAGAGATTGAAAGATTGAGTGAAAGTGAGCACATCCATCCTTGAGCACTCGAGTTCATAACAAGAAATCTTTATGGCGTTTGTTAATCTTGGAGGTATTCCTCCTAGACGGCTACGGGTCGCCCAAGAGCTCCCAAGGTGTGGTGAGTCACGGGACAGTTTGTGTAGGTCGAGCTTCGCCTCCGAAAGGGAAGAAGGTAACTAGTGAAGTGGGGAAAGAGTTGAGTGCAACCCAGCTTCTTTGGAAGCACCCAACAGAGATGTAGGATTCGCCTAGGGTAAATCTGAACTTCGGTGAAACAAATCATTGTGTCTCCTCACTGGTTTGCTTACATTTGCATTGCACTTCTATTTCATTGTGATTCTGTAATGTTGGTTGATCTACTCGGGCGTTAGTGTTTGTGAAGTGCAGGAACTTTGTGATCCTACTAAGATACACCATCTGAGCATACTCTCTAAACCTGGTTTGATCTTTATCTCACTTGTAATGCATAAGGTTTGGCGGTTCTTTCTGCCCGAGCCGAAACTGGAAGTTCTGGTTTTGAAACCAGAAAGTTCCGGTTTTTAAGCAAACAGTTTTATTCCGCTGCTTAAGGCGTGTGTTCCCTATCTTCGGAGATTTCGAACATTTCTTCGAAGATTATGTAATTTGCAGAATATCTAGAATTTTGAATAATTCGCAAATCGTTGATAAACTTGTTTTAAGGGGCAACGATTTCAGGTTACGCCTATTTATTCCCCCCCCCCCTCTAGACGACATCAAGATCCTTTCACCATTTCTTAGGTGTTTGTTTGTGGCCATACAAAGATTTTAACAACTTGCATACCTTTTCTTCTTGATCTTCTACTACATATCCATTAGGCTGATCCATGTAAATTTTCTCATCCAACTCTCCATTAAGGAAAGTCATCTTAACGTCCATCTGATGGATGAGAGAAGACTGTCTGAGGCAGCCAAGGATAGTAATACTCAAATAGTGATCAATCTGGCAACTGGTGAGTAAGTATCAAAGAAATCCTCGCTTTCTTTTTTGGGTGTAACCCTTGGCCACGAGCCTTACCTTGTACTTTTCAATAGTATTATCTAGCCTAAGCTTCTTCTTGAATACCCACTTGCATCCTACAGGTTTGCACCCGTATGGACGATCAACGACCTCCCAAGTCCCATTAAACATTATGGAATCCATCTCACTTTTGAGCTTCCTTTCAATAGTTAGCATCAGGAGATCCATAAGCCTCAGCAATAGTTTTTGGAGTATCATCTACAAGGTACATAATAAAGTCATCACCAAAAGATTTTTCAGTCCTTCATCTCTTACTCTTTCGAGTCCCTTCATTGTCAACCTTCTAATGATTTTCCTCATGTGGTTATTCAAAGTGTACTACTGTATCATTATGTTTAGGGGAATTAACAAATTCATGACTAGAACTGCTAGATGTTTCTTTCATAGGAGAAATGCTCTCAAAGAATGTGATATCTCTAGACTCCATGATTGTACCAACATGCATGTCTGGTACTCCAGATTTTATTATCAAGAACCTATATCCGACACTATGAAAAGCATAGCCTAGAAAGACACAATTAACTGTTTTCGGTTCGAGCTTGTGTTTCTTAGCAACCGGTACATTAACCTTTACCCAACATCCCCAAGTAAGCAAATATGAGAGTGTTAATCTTTTATTTTTCCCATTCCTCGAATGGTGCCTTCAATTTATTTTTCATAGGAACTCTGTTAAGTGTATGACAAGTAGTTAACATGGCTTCAGCCCACCATTCCCAAGAAAGTCCGGAGGTTTCTAACATGGCGTTAACCATCTCTGTAGCGCGGTTCTTTATTTCAGCCACTCCATTTGACTCAGGAGAATAAGGTGGTGTTTTCTCATGAATAATGTCATGTTCCTCACAAAACAAATTGAACTCATTAAAGAAATCCTCTCCACCTTGATCTGATCAAACACGTTTTATCTTCCTCTCAAGTTGATTTTCAACTTCGATCTTATAGATCTTGAAAAAATTAAATGCCTCATCTTTCGTTTTAAGCAAGTACACATAGCAATATCTAGTAGAATCATCTATCAAAGTCATGAAATATCTCTTTCCACCTTTAGTCAACACCATTCATTTCGCACAAGTCTGAATGAACTAATTCTAACGGTGCCAAGTTCCTCGCCTCGGCAGCCTTGTGAGGCTTGCAGGGTTGCTTAGATTACACACACTTGACACTTATAATTTTTGACCAAAATGAATTTTGGAATTAAAGTCAAATTAGCTAGCTGCAACATACAACAGAAATTAACATGACAAAACCATGAATGCTAAATATTTGATTCATCATCATTACACACATGATTCATAACTTTATTATAAGAGTCCGATAACGACAAGCGAAACAAACCATCACAGTCATACTCTTTACCAACAAAGGAACAAAACTTAGACACAACATATTTGTTCGACTCAAATACCAACTTAAAACCATCCTTACAAGGGATCCGCTAACAACTTTTTTATTTATTGAGGGGACATGTTGCATGTTCTTCAGCCGCACGGTCTTTCCCAAAGTAAACTTCAGATCGACCGTACCAACACCACGAACAACAGCACCTGAACTGTTCTCCATCAACACGGATCCAGTCCGTAAGAAGAAAATAAAGAAATATCAGCACACACATGTATATTAGCTCTGGTGTCAATCCACCAATTTGGTAAATAACAAACTGAAAGAACAGTAGCATGATTACCATACCATGATGTTCCCTTCTCAGCATCACTAATAACAACATTAGCAGACTTCTTCTACCCGTGCTGCCACTCGTCCTTACGGTCCTTGCAGTCCTTGGCTCAATGGTCAAAACCACCGCACACAAAGCACTTTACCTTGTTATTGTTCTTCTTCTTAAAGCTGGTAGTCTGAGCAATCTTGTGTTGAAACTTAGCCTTTCTTTTGCCCTTATCCCTTTGGGATTGGAAGTTCCTATCCTTTTGCTCTCGTCTTCTCTTCAACATCAAGAGTGCCGATCAAACCGGTTATAGTAAATTCCTATCTCTTGTGTTTCAGAGTAGTAGCAAAGTTTCTCAACGAAGGAGGCAATTTGGCAATGATGCCATCTGCCACAAATTTATCCAGCAGCGGGCACCTGAAGTTATCGAGATCCTTAGCAAGTGCCTATAACTCATGAGCTTGTTCAACCACAAGACGGTTATCGACCATCTTGTAATCATAAAACTACTCCATGATATATAGTTCACTGCCCGCATTGGATACACCAAAATTTGCCTTAAATGCATTCCACAACACCTTGCCAGAGGGATGCTGCATGTATGAATCGACCAAGTTCTCAGCAAGAACACTGATCACAGCCCCTTTGAACAAGTTGTCATCAGACATGTACACACTATCCCTTGCGGAGGTGTACGGTCCCATAGGACGCTCCTATGGGACCCTCCTTGGTAATGAACCACCACACGTTCATAGCCGTGAGCCACAATTCAAGTCTGCCAACCCAATTCTTGTAATTGGTTCATAAAAAATATTCGGCTTAAGTTGCGAAGCAAAGTCAACTACCGAAAAAGCGCTATCAAGTTTTTGGATTGTTGGAATGAGAGGCATTTTATGGTTAATTCCAAATATTAAATAAAACATGACATAAACAATAGCTATAACAGGAGCATGAAACTTTGTGTCTATAGCAACAAACATAAAACATGCAATGGAAACTATGGAACACAAGAACTGAACTAGAAAGTTCACGAGGAAATACCCTAAGGCGGGGCCAGTTCCTCTAAATGCACTGTTACCCGATATTGGTAGTCGATCCTGTTCGATGTAGTCTATCCATGCACAAAAAAAACAAAACAAATTTATTTAAAGATCTCCTTTTCTTCTGAGAACAAAAATGTTTCTAATAACTCCAACTTTAGTCAAAATAATGATGTATTCTAGTTACCAAATGTCCAAAGTGCTCATATTCACACGCTACACGATTTCTTTCCGTTGATAATTATCTTCGCAGTAACAGACGAAACTTCAAAATATTCAAACAAAGCAGAGTAATTATCTAACAGTAGGTTACACGCGATTTGGGGGATCGGGGGAAATAATTAGTGAGGTCTATGTCATGATTGTTGGCTTGTTGCTAATTAACACCAACATGAAGGAGACCAACCTCTTCGATTATGGAGCCGATCACGTTCACCGACCAAGGATTTGGATAAAGAAATGGAACCCCACGAGGAAGAACTACCTCAGAAGTTCGTTAGGATAGCACGGTTGGAAGAAGAAGAAGAAGAATCGCTGGCCATCTTCGTTTGATTCTCCTTTTCTCAAACGCATGGTTGGCTACTTCATCATTCCTTCATCTTTACGATGATACGAGCTAACGAGACCCCACCACAGCTTACCTGTCGTGCACGAGCAATGCGACCCAAATGCACAGATCGTTCTCTTGTGCCAGGAAGGAGGATGTTTGAAAAATCTCTTTTCTTGTATACAAATAATGGGAGAATGTGTGGTTGCAGGTGGCTGCGTTTGCGACTTTGCACTCTGCATCTGACGCTTTACGCACAATCAGAGCTGAATAATCTGAATCATGTGCCATGTGATCTGTCGATGCGATGAACCACTTTATCCAGGCACAAGGGGCCTGGGAATTCAAAGAGTGCAATCGTATCATGCATTATAATTGCAAGTTGCAACAGCTTCCCCGGTGCTCAGTGCTGCATCCCGTCAAACTTATCTGCTTTTAATTAGTGGCCGGTAGCGCTAAGCAACTCTTGACATGCTAAACTTCTAAATTTTTAAGGAATCGCTGAAGTATGTATATATTCTCGAGATCTAATCATCCATGCCCTTTTGAATTATTATTAGTTGAAGCAGCCCCACAGAACAGCCACAGAGCAACGGGCTGTATATGTCTTTTGGATCAGATTCATTGATCGAATGTCAGTTCAAACGGTTCTTGTGTGGTTCCTCCTATTTCAAACCTGGTAAATTAAGCAGCTTGCTATTTTACCACTGCTAAGCCTTCACCCACTCCATAACAACCATCTCTAGTTGCTTGACATGGTTCGTTTATAACCTCCATGCACTCCACCTCGATCTGTATTGTATCAGTTTTCCGCAAGTCAGCCAATATGTATCTCTGAAAATTGCATGTATGAAACATGCATCTAATAATCTTCTTGTTGCAAAAATTCACCTATCGTACATGTATGAAGCCCATCCTGCCCGTTTTGATAATATAGAGACATTGATGTAGTCTTTACCAAGTTAGGTAATTCTAAAATAGAAATCCAATATTTTGTCTAGCTTCAACCAAAAAAAAAATCGCCATTGAAAATTTTGATAATATAGAGCCATTGATATAGTCTTGACTATCATAAAAAATCTTCACTGCAATATGCTGATGAATAAGTATACTCCAAGCATTGAAACAAGTTTCACTATTGATGCTCAAGCATGAACACATGGACCTAGCCCAAGAACGAAGGCGAAGGGAGATCGAGCTAGCGCGCGCGGCACATGAGCTCAATCAGTGAGCGCTGGGTCCAGCAGGGGGACTCGACTGGTTTTGTAAATGATGACATTATATCGCTTTAGAATGCCGATTAATCAGATCGTCGCGGTGTATGACCACACTGTCTGCAGCACATGCAGGATCGTGTGATCCCGACAGTGACTAAGCAGCGTCCTTAAACGTCACTACCTAATCCACAATTATATATATTCCTCAGCCAGATGGTCTCTTTCTTGTACCATTGTCCATACTGTACTTTTACAAGCTCGATCTAGTAATCATCAGTTACCACGGTAAGAATAACGAGAAAGTACTGGTTCCAAAAATAGTAGCCAAAGCTGCAGCAAGTTACAAGTCATCTGCTCATAAATGCAACTTAGTTTGCCTAAATTCAGAAAACTCAGAGGTAGAACACGTGTAGCTGGGCGGCAAGGGCCTTTTGATTCGTCAGGATCACACCCGATGCACTGTTCAATCGGCATTAAGCAGAGTATCCAGTTCACAGTTCAGTACTGCAATGGAACCTCCGGTGTACAGACAACAGGTACAATGGCCAAGGTTTTAGTACTATGGGTAATCCTTTTCGAAATTTAAACAATTCAATTAATAAGTGGGGCACCAATCAGTTGGGGGGGCACATTCAAGCCTCACTAGTGGTTTTGCCTGCTTTCATTGAGACCTGCATTTGTCATGGTCTCCAGAAAGCCAGCACACAACATGACGGGGAAATTGATTGAGTTGGTACAAATAAATGTTGCAAGCAAAGGAAATTATAACCCATACGCCAATTTAAGTGGTTTCATAGAGAATTGGTCGCTGGTCAGATTATCCAGGGACTGCACTCCATATTGGCTGGTGCATTTTCCTGGCAACCTACTTAAAAATACGCTTGTTTGCATATTCTTGAAAGTGAAAACATCGTGACAAATATGATGACTTGTATTGTTGCAAATTCAACGTAGATTTCACTTTATCATTACTTGTTGGCAATTTTAAATGGAGGGTTTCAGATCTAGTCGTAAATTGCAATTCAATTTTGGGTTACTTACCTTAAATTTTCATAAAAGCCACACATATAAATATTTATCATTGGGAAAACACACATATATCACATGGCATGCTCAAAGTTACAATAGCGTTAATATATTGGCGGTGGTGACCAAATTCTTCTTTCCATCTCTAGCGGAGTAAAAAAAAGTGTATTGATGTTCAAGATGCACCTGACGCAATGAGCACCTCATATGCAATTATTCACTGGTCAGAGATTCTGACCCAAAATTAGAACCCACCAACGTGGTAGATCCATGGGAGAGACCCAACAAGGTATACACACCAGCAGCTTACTCTAATCTCAGATAGATAGCTAGGTTATCATCTAATGCCGTAGAGACCAGAGAAGAACAACAATCAGGGCTAGAAAAGCTGGGGCAGAGTGGAAAAATGAAAAGGATAAAAAGAAAATTGCATTTGATTGATTGTGGAAGGTTCTTCAATCGACCTTGGTCCTTTAGATTCATATAGATTGGAAAGGTCTTAATTCGATACAAGTTGAATATATGTAAAAAAAATGGGTCAAAGCAGTCCTATGACTCAATATACAACTCTATTTTGGACTCCATTTGAAAATTTCTGGTAAATGGTAAAAAGTTCCGGCAAACACAAGATAATTTTTCTGTTCAGTCGGAATTTTTTGCTTCCCTTATCTTTTTTAAGAATACCGAACCAAGTTCTTCTCCTACTGGTATCGAGTAGAACATGATGAACAAGATCTCTTCATAGATATCCTCTAAGTTTAGATCGGCAACTGATTATTGGAAATTTCCAAATCCTAGTTGTCGCCAACTTCCAATTGTCATAATTTTCTCATCCGAACTCAAATGTGCGATTTCTTTGTGTTGTCCATTTCGATCGTCTGAGCAAGGACTTCGACATGGTAAAATCAAATGTGTGATTTAATCTCATCTTGATGTTGGTTAAAGGGCGCCTTTATGTCTCCAATAGAATAAGCTAAAAATGTTGTGGAGTCGCTAATTTTGCTTGTCAGCAATTGTCTTTGTCTTCAATGCACCTTCAAACTATTTTTCAATGTCATCACAAAGCGTTATGATTCATTTCTCAGAATTCTGAAAGGACTAATTCAGTATCCAAAAACGTCAAAATACACAACTTGATGCATTGGCATGCAACATTTAGTCACAACTCAAAAAAGCTTCTCTTTTTCCTCAAGTACACAGCACCAAACTAACAAATCGAGATGAAGAAATGAAATTACAGACATGGCCCACACTGTCACGCATCACTTGGGGACTGCATACAGAGACCGTGGAGGGAGGGAAGAACGCCATTCTCTTCTTCAACCTCCTCTTCCTCTTCTCTGACTTCTGACATCGTAGCCTCTCACAACACCCGGCCGCACACTACCCGCCATGGACTTCTCGAGATATCCCCCTTTTCATGGGTAGTTCACCAGGGAGCGGTACGTCGTCCCGGGCTTCCACTTGGCGGGGATGGCGTGGTTGGCGACGAGCACCCTGCCGGAGTCGGAGGTGAGCCGGAGCCCGAACGGCGCATTGAGCTTCCTGCCGTTGTTGAGGCGCCACGTGGCGCCCCAGTTGTGCGCCATGGACGTCCACACGGTGCTGCCGGCCTCCATGAGCTCCACGGCCTTGAGGTCGCCGTCGTCGTCCTCGAACTCGATGAGCACGTCGAAGTAGAAGGGGTTGGCGCCCTGGTCCACCTTGAATGCGATGTTCACGCCGGGGTACTTGCACGGCACCCGCCGGTACAGGATCCTCAGGACGCCGCCGGCGCGGAGCTTGTCGGCCATGCCGGGCCTCGCCATGGCGCCCATGGCCGTGCCGCTCATGTCGAAGTGGGCGACCTCGCCGGGGAACAGGTCGCCGGGGGACCGGTCGGTGATCACGATGGTCGCCGGCTGGCCGGAGCACGCCGCGTTGGTCGTGCATTTAACCTGCACATGGGCGCATTATTGTTTAGAGAGGAGGGACCAGGCACAGGCAGCCGACAGCGACTTTAATTTGCAGCAGCACGCAGCCGAGGTACCTCGTAGCAGCGCCGCAGCCCTCGCCGTCCATGTACAGCGGCGTGCTCCCGGCGGCGATCATCGAGTCGAACGGCTGCTTCCCGACGGCGGTCTGGTACCCGCACGCGCCGCTGCGTTCACAGTTTTAGGCCATCGATCCCATGTCA